>NC_084738.1:59592979-59752979 GCF_033978785.1 Entelurus aequoreus | reverse complement strand
CGGCGCTGCTGGCCTTCCAGCAGCAGCAACACTCCAGGCACGCCGGGACTCTCATCCCTGCTCCCCCCTCCGTCATGCACACCGGAACCTCCTCCGCGGACCGGTCCAGGACCAGGTTCTATAACCCGCAGCTCGGCGCGACCAAGTCCCCGGTGCAGAGGTCGCCCTTCTCCATAGAGAGCATCATCGGGGGCGGCTCCCTGAGCCCCTCCAGGACTTCCCCGGTCGTCGTGCCGGTGCTGCAGCCCTCCTCGCTGGGGCCTCCCGCCGCCGTCTTACACCCGCTGGAGAACTTCCCCAACCGGGGGGTGAGTTAACGGCAGAGAGACTCAAAAAGACACACACACAAAAAAACACCCGGTGAAGGTAGGATTATTTTTGTATGTTTATCGGACATTTTTGAGAAAAATATTTATGTTCTTCTTACCTTCAATCAGGACATCTGCTCTCAGGATTCTCATGATCACGTGTTGTTGAACAAATGACTCCAAAATAATCATGTTTTTATTATTAATATTATGAATTAGTTTGGCAAATCTCAACACTTGGAAGCTTTTTTTGATTTTTAACTTTGTAATAAAAAAACAAGAAAGAGTAAAAAAAAAAAAAAAAGTCATACATTTATAATATGCAGTGTCATGTGTTTATTTCAGTAATAAAATGTTACATTTTTTGGACAAGAATTGTGGATATTAAGTGTGATATTTTTTATTATAATGGAACAAGAATGTTTAATAGGCACATTGCAAAAGTATTGGGCCATCAATGACGTTCTTCATTTATTTTTAACAAACCGTACAGTAAATATTTCTAACACTTTAGCTTATAAAATCTACTTGTACTGCTTTTATTATCAATTGTAATTATATATGTCAATAACACGAGAAAATATTTGTTTATAATATTTTAAAACATTTTCAACATATTTAAACAAAAGTATTGGGCCATCAATAACGCTCTTCATTTATTTTTTACTAAATTATATACAGTACATTAAATATTTATAAAAGCTACTTCACTGGTCATTTCATTATCAGTTGTATTATTTGCAATTAAAACTAAACAAACAAAAACATTTTTCATATTGTAATAATCATGAAGACATTTTCAACAAATCTAATATTTCATTTATTATCAGCATTATTATAGTAGCCTTTTAAAGGCATTTAAAACCATTATTTTTCAAGTGATGCACGTAATAATGGTGGCCTGATATTTATTATTACTATCAAGCGTGAGTACAAAGATTGTTTTTAAAGTGATGCACTGTCATATTTGGGGAGGGGTGTGGGCATGCGCAGTGGACGGGTGGGAGTGCGTGTGACCCCTCTCACGCTCAGGTGCATGTGACGTGCACACTCCTCACGCAATAGTCTGCTCTCACAGAACGCTCCCGATATAGTCATGTAATATTTAATATTAATAATTATATTAATATAATAACAATAATAACAACGAATCGGAGGCCTTGAATTAAATGTTTTATTTTGGAAACTGTAAGTGTGTGTGTGTGCGTGTGTGTGTGTGCAACCCACACACACACCCCTTCCCCAGCCAAAGTGTGTGTTGTATAGATGGCAGCTAAATCGGTGCATCGCTTGCAGCTAGTTCACTGGGCCAAGAGAGGACACGCATTGCGTGATGATGTCACACGCAACGTGGGGGGAGGTCAGTGTGCGACGTGTTGACTAACAAACACACAAACAAAACAAGACACACAAACAAAAAGGAGGGGGATGCAAAAAAAGTGCAATTAAGACAAAACAACACACACACACGCGCACACACACACACACACACACACACACACACACACACACACACACACACACACACACACACATCACTCAGATGTTCCTAATATTTTGGTTTGTAGGTTAAAAAGTCTAAATAATGAAAAAAAAAACAACCTCTAAAACAGTAAAATAGTAAATGTGCAGCAACTTAACTTTTATTATTGTCATTAGAACTAACACGTGATACAATTAATCAATTAATTTTATTTGAACAAAAAACTTAAATGTATATTGTGTTGCTTCGATTAATCGTTTAAAGACTGTAACTAATGAAAATTGATAAAATCCTGCAGACCACATTTCCCCTATGAAGTGTGATCTATCCGATTACTCGATTAATCGATAGATTGTTAAAATAATCGATAATGTCATCAACGAAATGTACTACAGTATTCGTACTATGTTAAAAATGACAACAAGTCAAGTTATGAATGCTTTTATCAATAGTGCCATATGTAAGGCGTTGCTCTGCATTATTTATAAAATAGAATACTCGTGATGTGTAAGTAAATCAGCATATAATTACAAATATTACAAAGAAAATAATGTGGAGCATTAACTCAACTTCACTGTTGTTTTTGTAATTAAAAAAAAATGCTATTAAAAAAGTACATTTGTAGTGTGGGGAAAAAGTAGCAAAAAAAGTAATATGTAATAAAAATAAATAGATAAAAATAAACACATGGTTTAATGAAGCAACAGTGTGTCGTATGAGTGCTGTATTATATATAAAATGATATGGCGTTAAAGAAGCAAATCATTGAAAATATTACAAAGAGATCTAAAACAGTAAAACATTAAAAGTACAGTAAATTAACAAAAAGTTATCAAACAAAACAAGCAATGTATAATGAAGCAATATTTTGTGAAAGAAATATTAATAAAATACTATCTTTTTAAAAAAGCATTTTTTTTTTAGATATATGTGTGCTGGTTCTAGTTTTTATTTAATTAATTTTATTATCTTTTTATTTAATTTTCACTGTAGCACTTTGAGGTTGTTTGTTCAATGTAAAGTGCTTTTTACAAATAAAATCTATTACTATTATTATTATTATTATTATTATTATCTGTGACGTGTATAGTTGAATAAACATACTATTTTACACAACTATACAAATAAGAACCTCAAAATAAAAAAATGAAAATCAACAGAAATATAAAATACATTTAAAAAAAATGGATAAAAAGTTATTTCTGGAGAAAGTACTATGTATGAATTATTTATTTTATATGTAAAATGATACCCAAATTGTTGCGTTAAATAAGCCAATAATTGAGAATATTAGAAACAACTATACGTGGTAAAATATTCAATAAAGAAACAAAAAAGATATCAAATGAAACAAGCATGGTACAAGGAAATGATAAAATATATATATATAAATATATATATTTATATAAATATAAAATATTTATAAAATAATACCTGTGACATTTATAATTTAATAAGCAAATAATCAAAATATACTGTTTCACACAACAATAAAATAACCACAAAATAAAACTGAAATATAAAATTGATTTTTAAAAATATATAAAAACGTATTTCTGGCAAAAATAATATAATAAAGTTTGGATTTATCATTTATATTATATATAAAGTGAAACCGGTAATGTGGTGTTAAATAGGCAAATAATTGAAAATATTAGAAACAGATCCATACAGTAAAATATTAAAAGTATAATAAAGTATCAAAAGGTTATCAAATAAGACAAGCGTGGTATAACGAAGCAATATTGCATATAAAATATATAAATAGAAAAATATCTGAGGCGTGTATCGCTGAATAAGTAAAGATTAAAAATATACTATAGAAAAAGTACTATAATTAAGTTTGGATGAGTAATTTATATTATATATAAAATTATATAGCCATAATGTGGCATTAAATAACCAAATCATAATAAATATTAGAAACAGCTCTACAACAGTAAAATAATGCATATACATCTATGAATATAAAAGTATAATAAAACAACAAAAAGTACAGAAGTTATCAAATAAAACAAACAATAAAAAAAGACAAGTATGATATAATGAAACAATACTTAAATAAGCAAATGTGAAAATATACTGTTTTACACAACTATAAAAGAACCACAAATATATACACATATCATATATATACTGTATATATATATATATATATATATATATATATATATATATATATATATATATATATATATATATATAAAGATGTATATATTTACAGTATATGAGTATATATATATATATATATATATATACATATATATATATATATGTATATATATATATATATATATGTATATATATATATATATATATATATATACATACATATACACTTTTTTGCCCCACTGTATATATATATATGTATATATATGTATATATATATATATATACATATATATATATATATATATATATATACACATATATATATATATATATATATATATATGTACACACATACATATATATATATATATATATATATATATATATATATATATATATATATATATATATATATATATATATATATATATATATATATATATATATATATATATAATTTATGAAATTAAAGAAAACAATAAACATGTATATCTGTAAACTGCACTACAATACATTTTAGATGAATAAAAACTCCTGTATTATTTTTGGATGTGCAAGTAAAGTAAAATAGTTATGAAGTAATGATTTAGTCATACAAATGTCTTTATGACGACGAGTGTGCAGATCATGTGATCATCAGCCTCCAGGAGCATGACTGACGCTCGCTGAGCACTTGATCCCGCCGGCGTCAAAGGTCAGGAGGAGAGGGATAACACGCAACACTCGCCATGAGACGCCATGGAGGATTATTATTATTATTATTTATTTGTATTTGTTCACCATTCATCGTTTTCCTCAACAAGAATAAATTATTTACATTCTTTGTGACATCAAAAATATATTATTTAAATTTTTTCTGACATCAAAAATATATTATTTACATTCTGTGTGCATGAAATATATTATTTACATGGTGTGTGAATGTTATTTACATGTTACGTGACGTGAAATACATTATTTACATGTTACGTGACGTGAAATACATTATTCACATGTTACGTGACAATGAATACATGGCATGAATTGAAGTAACATGAAATATGTCAATCATGTTTATTTATTGAATAAAAGTCCTGATTTCACTCTCCCACTTTTGTGTATTTACATTTAAAAAACATTGAAGACATATTTTACTGCCTTCTTCACAATAAACTGGAATACTTTAATAGTATGCTTGTACTTCTACAGCAAAGTTGTAGTACTACAGTCAAATAATAGTATATTTGTATTAGTATAGTAAAATTATATTGATTCTATGGCTGTACTAGTATATTTAAAAAATAGCAATGCTGTACTAGTTAATAATAAAGTAATAGTAATATTGTACTAGTTGTTCGTAAAGTAATAGTAATGTTGTACTAGTTAATAGTAAATAATGATGTAGTAGTCCTCATTAATAGTAAAGTTTTACTAGTTAACAGTACAGTAATAGTAATTATGTACTAGCTAATAGTGAAATAATGATATGGTTGTACTAGTTAACAGTAAAGTAATAGTAATGGTGTCCTAGTTAACAGTAAAGTAATACCAACGTTGAAGTAAGTAATAGTAAAGCAATAGTAATGTTGTATTAGGGTAATAGTAAAGTTATAGTAATATTGTACTAGTTATTCGTAAAGTAATAGTAATGTTGTACTAGTCAACAGCAAAGTAATTGTAATGCTGTACTAGTTAATAGTAAAATAATGTTGAAGTGGTACTAATAGTAAAGTAATAGTCACGTTTTACTAGTTAATAGTAAAGTAATAGTAATGTTGTGCTAGTTAATAGTGAAATAAAGACCTGTTGTACTAGTTAACAGCAAAATAATGTTGTCCTAGTTAACAGTAAAGTAATACCAATGTTGAAGTAATAGTAGAGCAATAGTAATGTTATACTAGTTAATAGTAAAGTTATAGTAATATTTTACTAGTTATTTCTAAAATAATAGTCATGCTGTACTAGTCAACAGGAAAGTAATTGTAGTGTTGTACTAGTTAATAGTAAAATATTGGTTAATAGTAAAGTGATAGTAATGTTTTACTAGTTACTAGTTAAGTAATAGTAATGTTTTACGAGTTAATAGTGAAATAATCATTTGGTTGTACTTTTTAACAGTAAAGTAATAGTACTGTTGTCCTAGTTAACAGTAAAGTAATACCAATGTTGAAGTAGGTAATAGTAAAGCAATAGTAATGTTCTACTAGTTAATAGTAAAGTAATGTTGTAACAGTTAATAGTAAATAATTATTAATGTACAAGATAATAGTAATGTTGAATTAGTTAACAGTAAAGTTATAGTAATGTTGTACTATTTAACAGTAAAGTAATAGTAATTATATCCTAGTTAACAGTAAAGTAATACCAATGTTGAAGTTGGTAATAGTAAAGCAATATTAATGTTATTAACTAGTTATTAGTAAAGTAATACTAATGTTGTACTAGTTAACAGTCAAGCAATGTTGTACTAGTTAATAGTAAAACAATAGCAAAGTTGACTAGTTAATAGTAAAATAATGTACAAGATAATAGTGTAATTGTGTAATAATAGTGTACTAGTTAATAGTACATTAATAATAATGCTGTACTATTTAATAGTAAAATATTAATATGGTTAATAGTGAAGTAATAGAAATGTAATAGTTGATAGTGAAATAATAATATATGTGTAATAGTTAATAGTAAAATAATAGTAACAGTTAACAGTAAATTAATATTGTTTTACTCGTCAATACAAAAATTATAATAATAATAATAATGTACTAGTTAATAGTAATATCGTACTATTTAATAGTACGTTAGTAGTAATGTTTTACTAGTTAATAGTAAAACAATAGTGGTGTGTTACTAGTTCATAGTAATAGAATACTAATGTATTAGTTAATAGTAAAGAAATAGTAATGTTGTACTAGTCAATAGTAAAATAATAATAATAAAGTTGTATTAGTTAATAGTAAAGTAATAGTAATGTTGTACCAGTTCATGGTATAGTTTTAAGTAGTGGTCACAAAACGTTTTCACTTGTTGCGTTAAAAAAAAAAAAGTTAAGAGAAGAAAGAAAAAAGAACAATAAATGAAGTCTTGAAAGTATGATAATGTTGTGAAACAAAACACATTTTATTTTTTACTTCCTAAGTTTTTTTTTCTTATTTCTTTCACTTTCTTCCTTTTTTTTAAAAACTTTTTCTTTACTTTACTCTTTGTTCTTCTTTCTTTTTTACTTTCTTCATTTTTTGACTTGTTTCATTTCCTCCTTTACTTTCTTCTTTCTTTTACAAATGCACAACATGAGAAATCCTTCAATCATTAATTTTCATCCCCGTTAGTGATCAAGTTACCTAGTTAGTAGGTTAGCTGACTTTGCAGCTAACCTACAATGCACATGTTAGTTTTTATCACAGTTAGTTAGTAGCTATTTATTAAGGATTATTTAGTTAGTTAGTTGTAAAGATGCATGGTAAAAGTGAATGTTATGATCATGGTTAGTTAGTTAATTGCAAATATGAAAGGAGTTGTTACAGACATTATATTGTTAGTTGCAAAGACATTAGTTAATAGGTGAAGTTTGGATGACAAATTGGTTAGTTACAAAAAATCCACATGAGGAATTTTGATTACTGTTAGCCATTTAACCAGTTAGCTAATTACTGACTTGTTTATCAGTTGCAAATACTGAACATTAGAGTTTTTGTTTTGATCTCTGTTAGCTTGTTAGTTAGCTCCACAGACAAATGGAGTAAGTAGCAGTGAGTTAGTTGGTTAGTTAATAATCACTGTATTTAGTTGAAAAGCAACATGTTATATTTGGATCACTGTTTGAGAGGATGAGAGGTTAGGTTTTGATAATTATTAGCTAGTTAAAAGTTGCTCATTAGTTAGTATTAGTTAGTTAGGGGCAAAGAAGCAAGGTGAAAAATTAAGTTTTGATCACTGTTACTGAACTAGTGTTCTAGTTAGTAGTTTTTTAACCTGCAAATATGTAGAATGTGAAATGTTTTACATTAATTTGTTAGCTAGTTAGCGACAGCAGTTGATAAGTTACATTTAAATAAATATTAGTTAGTTAGTTAGTTATTCAGTTAGTTAGGTAGTTAGTTGAAATCAGGCAAAATGTCAGTTTACAGTTTTTTCCGTTGCAAACATTCATGGGAAGAACATTTTACCGACCATTTTTTTGCATCCCACTTAGTTATTAGTTAGTGAGTTGGTTAGTTGCAATGATGTTTCGATCACTGTTACTAAACCAGTGTTCTAATTAGTTGGTTATTTTAACCTGTAGAATGCAAAATGTTGTTTTACATTAACTTGTTAGCTAGTTAGCTACAGCAGTTGATAAGTTACATTTAGATAAACATTAGTTAGTTAGCTATCTTGCTAGTTAGTTCGTTGAAATCAAGCAAAAATAGTTTAAAAAAATTCAGTTGCAAAGA
Source organism: Entelurus aequoreus (assembly GCF_033978785.1). Classification (NCBI taxonomy): domain Eukaryota; kingdom Metazoa; phylum Chordata; class Actinopteri; order Syngnathiformes; family Syngnathidae; genus Entelurus; species Entelurus aequoreus. The sequence continues at coordinate 59,744,667 of NC_084738.1, read as the reverse complement.
CTCATGGGAAGAGCATTTTACAGACCATTTTTTGCATCTCACCTAGTTAGTTATTGAGTTGGTTGGTTGCAATGAAACATGTAAGCTAGCTAGTAAGCTAGGGGCAAAGCAGCAAGGTGAAAAATTAAGTTTCAATCACTGTTCCTAAACCAGTGTTCTAGTTAGTTGTTGTTTTTAACCTGTAGAATGCAACATTTTGTTTTACATTAACTTGTTAGCTAGTTAGCTACAGCAGTTCTGAAGTTACATTTCGATAAACATTACTTAGTTAGCTAGCTTGCTAGTTAGTTAGTTAGTTAGTTAGTTAGTTGAAATCAAGTAAAATAGTTGAAAAAAATCTGTTGCAAAGACTCATGGGAAGAGCATTTTACAGACCTTTTTTTTAATTTCACCTAGTTAGTTATTGAGCTGGTTGGTTGCAATGACACATGTAAGCTAGCTAGTGTTCTAGTTAGTTGTTTTTTGAACCTGTAAAATGCAACATTTTGTTTTACATTAACTTGTTAGCTACTGCAGTTTAGAAGTTAAATTTCGATAAACATTAGTTAATTAGTTAGTTCATTGAAATCAAGCAGAATAGTTAAAAAACAAATTGCAAGCAAAATAGTAAAAGAAAAATTCAGTTGCAAAACTCATGGGAAAAGCATTTTACAGACAATTTGTTGCATCTCACCTAGTTAGTTATTGAGTTGGTTGGTTGCAATGACACATGTAAGCTAGCTAGTTTGTTAGAGGCAAAGAAGCTAGATGAAAAATAAAGTTTCAATCACTGTTACTAAAAACCAGTGTTCTAGTTAGTTGTTTTTTTAACCTGCAGAATGCGAAATTTTGTTTTACATGAACTTGTTAGCTAATTAGCTACAGCAGTTGAGAAGTTACATTTAGATATACATTAGTTAGCTAGCTTGCTAGTTAGTTGGTTAATTGATTGGTTAGCTAGTTAGTTAGTTGAAATGTTAGTTCACATTTGTTTATGTTGCAATGTTTAAATGTTGCTTTTTTTATCACTGTTTGTACACCATTTTTTTGTTAGTAAAAAAAAAGCAAATATGTAGAATGCGCAATGTTGTTTTACATGAATTGGTGAGCTAGTTAGCTACAGCAGTTGAGAAGTTACATTTAGATAAACGTTAGTTAGTTAGTTAGTTAGCTAGATTGCTTACTAGTTAGTTGGTTGGTTAGTTGAAATCAAGCAAAATGTTAGTTAGCTAGTTAGAGAAAAATCAAGACAAATCCACGTGTTAGCATGTTGGAAGTGCGAGTGTTGGCTGAAGAAGCGGAAGCAGAAGAAGAAGAGAGTGTTCCCGGGCGCGGCCACCGCTGCTGCTCACTGCTCCCCTCACCTCCCAGGGGGTGATCAAGGGTGATGGGTCAAATGCAGAGAATAATTTCGCCACACCTAGTGTGTGTGTGACAATCATTGGTACTTAAACTTTAACTTAAATTGGTACAGCAGATATGGATCATCTACATCAGGGGTCACCAACGCGGTGCCCGCGGGCACCAGGTAGCCCGTAAGGACCAGATGAGTAGCCCGCTGGCCTATTCTAAAAATAGCTCAAATAGCAGCACTTACCAGTGAGCTGCCTCTATTTTTTAAATTTTATTTATTTACTAGCAAGCTGGTCTCGCTTTGCTCGACATTTTTAATTCTAAGAGAGACAAAACTCAAATAGAATTTGAAAATCCAAGAAAATATTTTAAAGACTTGGTCTTCACTTGTTTGAATAAATTCATTAATTTGTTTTACTTTGCTTCTTATAACTTTCAGAAAGACAATTTTAGAGAAAAAATACAACCGTAAAAATGATTTTAGGATTTTTAAACACATATACCTTTTTACCTTTTAAATTCCTTCCTCTTCTTTCCTGACAATTTAAATCAATGTTCAAGTAAATTTATTTGTTTTATTGTAAAGAAAAATAAATACATTTTAATTTAATTCTTCATTTTAGCTTCTGTTTTTTCAACGAAGAATATTTGTGAAATATTTCTTCAAACTTATTATGATTAAAATTCAAAAAAAATATTCTGGTAAATCTAGAAAATCTGTAGAATCAAATTTAAATCTTATTTCAAAGTCTTTTGAATTTCTTTTAAAATTTTTGTTCTGGAAAATCTAGAAGAAATAATGATTTGTCTTTGTTAGAAATATAGCTTGGTCCAATTTGTTATATATTCTAACAAAGTGTAGATTGGATTTTAACCTATTTAAAACATGTCATCAAAATTCTAAAATTAATCTTAATCAGGAAAAATTACTAATGATGTTCCATAAATTCTTTTTTTTATTTTTTCAAAAAGATTCGAATTAGCTAGTTTTTCTCTTCTTTTTTTCGGTTGAATTTTGAATTTTAAAGAGTCGAAATTGAAGATAAACTATGTTTCAAAATTGAATTATCATTTTTTTCGTGTTTTCTCCTCTTTTAAACAGTTAAATTAAGTGTAAATATCATTAATTATTAATAATAACATAGAGTTAAAGGTAAATTGAGCAAATTGGCTATTTCTGGCAATTTATTTAAGTGTGTATCAAACTGGTAGCCCTTCGCATTAATCAGTACCCAAGAAGTAGCTCTTGGTTTCAAAAAGGTTGGTGACCCCTGATCTACATCAACAATATGATTTGTCTTAATGGCTGGACAAGATGTAAAATATAAATAAATAAATGTTTAGGGAGGCAGGGGGGGGGGGGGGTTTAATCGATTTTTGATTATTTCTTTTTTGTATCAATTAGAATAGAATAGAATAGAATAGAATAGAATAGAAAGTCCTTTATTGATCCCTGGGGGAAATTCAGCACCACAGTTCGCTCACAATAGACAATAATAATTATAAATAATATAATATATATAATATATAATTATAATTAATTAAGGATCGTTACAAATAAGAATCACAATTCATTCAAATATATATTTTTTTGCCACCCTTAATAGTTACAAAATAAATTTTGACACTTTCTGATACTTTTCAAAATAAAGGGGATGACAAAAAAATGTCATTATTGGCTTTATTTTATTTCAGTTGAAATCAAGCAAAATGTTAGTTAGCTGTTTAGCAAAAAAAATCAAGACAAATCCACATGTTAGCATGTTGGAAGTGCGAGTGTTGGCCAAAGAAGCGGAGGCAAAAGAAGAGAGTGTTCCCGGGGCGCAGCCACCGCTGCTGCTCACTGCTCCCCTCACCTCCCAGGGGGTGATGAATGGTAAATGGTAAAATGGGTTGTACTTGTATAGCTCTTTTCTACCTTCAAGGTATTCAAAGCGCTTTGACACTATTTCCACATTCACACACTGATGGCGGGAGCTGCCATGCAAGGCCCTAACCACCATCAGGAGCAAGGGTGACGTGTGTTGCTCAAGGACACAATGGATGTGACGAGGTTGGTGGGGATCGAACCAGGAACCCTCAGGTTGCTGACACGGCCACCCTCCCAACTGCGCCACGCCGTCCCCTAGGGCCGTGATCAAGGGTGACGGGTCAAATACAGAGAATAATTTCACAACACCTAGTGTGTGACAATCATAGGTACTTTAGTTAAAGTTAAAGTTAAAGTACCAATGATTGTCACACACACACTAGGTGTGGTGAAATGTGTCCTCTGCATTTGACCCATCCCCTTGTTCACCCCCTGGGAGGTGAGGGGAGCAGTGAGCAGCAGCGGTGGCCGTGCCCGGGAATATTTTTTGGTGAGCTAACCCCCAATTCCAACCCTTGATGCTGAGTGCCAAGCAGGGAGGTAATGGGTCCCAAACATTCACTCCTTTTATAGACTCCATAATATGATATTGTAGCCTTAAAGGTTGGCCGATACCGATATTGATTCCATTCGATATCAACAGGAATCTTACTGTGCAATGTTAGAAAAATTAATTTTGATAGCTGCTGTCCACTTGTTATGTTTTGCTTTTATCACATTACTGAGTCTCAATTTCAATTGCAATTCCAAAACATTAGAGGGCAGTATTGTATAGATTACAGTGTGTTATTTGGGTTTTTGTTGCGCCCTAAAAATTGTTACTACTGTAAGTATTGTACTTATTTTAAAGTTAAGTTAAAGTACCAATGATTGTCACACACACACACTAAGTGTGGCGAAATTATTCTCTGCATTTGACCCCCTGGGAGGTGAGGGGAGCAGTGAGCAGCAGCGGTGGCCGCGCCCGGGAATCATTTTTGGTGATTTAACCCCCAATTCCAACCCTTGATGCTGAGTGCCAAGCAGGGAGGTAACGGGTCCCATTTTTATAGTCTTGGGTATGACTCGGCCGGGGTTTGAACTCACAACCTGTTTTACGCACCGAGCTGTTGGATTGCAACGTGCGTCTTTGTTGACGTTTTCATCAACACATTTGCAGGTGCTGAAATCGCCATGTGAAATCGCAAATGCCAACCAGTGGCAAGTCACTGGCAAAGCCAAGGTGTATTAGCATTTTTGGAAAGGTGGAGCGTTACTTTGCTGGTACTGTTACAGTGCCAAGAAGGACCAAAGGGTGCAAAAAAATATCAAATTTGATACCCCCCCCAAAAAAAAAAACACGAACCTATTTATTGTTAACCATCTGAAATTGACTTATGCTGTCTTTAAGTGGACGTGGAGTGGTAATTGTTTTTTAAAGACATCCCGTAGCCGTAACAATTCATTAAGTTCAGATCATGGCGCCATAAATTGAATGGTGCGGACACGTTCGTTACTGGATACTGTTTGAACTCACAACCTACCGATCTCAGGGCGGACACTCTAACCACTAAGGCCACTGAGTAGGTAACTTAACTTAACTTAAAGCATCAGCGCACAAGGAGCGACGCCAACGCCACGTCACAAAGCGTCCTGTCACCTCGTTTATCTGCCGCGAAGCTCTGGTTTTTATTTGTCCTCCATCATCGCCGGTCTCACCCCGGCGCGAACTCGCAGAATTATGTCGCCGCATTTTTCACTTTTAAAAAAAATTTTTTTTTAGCCGCGCACGTGTTTGCTTTGGCGGCGCCGTGCGCTCATGCAAACAAGCGAGGCCTGCAGCTTATCCATCACGCTTGTGCACAGTGTGATGATAAAACAACAGCCCGCTTGAAACAAGCCATTTGTCACCCGCCGCTTTATTACGGCCCAGCGCGGAGGTTACGACTCCTACTTGGCTTTGCGACAATAAATCAAGCGGCCGGGCCCAAAGCGGGCGTGGCGACAAAGTGGAAGCCGCAGGCCGGAGGGTCTTACACGCAACGACGCCTCCCCGCCCGTGAACACTTCAAGCGGCGGCGACGGCCCGTTCATCACGGCGCCACCCGTAGGTAATCCACACCGGCGGCTGACACGAGGCAGACGTTTCCTCTGAGAGCCCAAACACAAGACCGCCAGGGAGCCCTTTTTCAAGCACTCGCATCCAAACCCAGGAATAAACAAGAACAGAGTCAAATTTCTAGCATGAGCGATCTGCTTTGTGTCACCTCATTTTTTTTTAAGGACCATTAGTGTCGCACTTTCTTTTCTACGCCCTCCTTTTTGTTGTTGCTTTTCCATCGGACTCTGCATATCGAGAAAATAAAATGCGTTGTTATCAAATTTGACACTAATTTGCTTTGTCATCATTAGAGATGTCCGATAATATCGGACTGCCGATATTATCGGACGATAAATGCTTTAAAATGTAATATCGGAAATTATCGGTATCGTTTTTTTTAATTATCGGTATCGTTTTTTTTGTGTTTTTTTAAATTTATTTTATTAAATTAACATAAAAAAACACAAGATACACTTACAATTAGTGCACCAACCCAAAAAACCTCCCTCCCCCATTTACACTCATTCACACAAAAGGGTTGTTTCTTTCTGTTATTAATATTCTGGTTCCTACATTATATATCAATATATATCAATACAGTCTGCAAGGGATACAGTCCGTAAGCACACATGATTGTGGGTGCTGCTGGTCCACTAATAGTACTGACCTTTAACAGTTAATTTTACTCATTTTCATTAATTACTAGTTTCTATGTAACTGCTTTTATATTGTTTTACTTTCTTTTTTATTCAAGAAAATGTTTTTAATTTATTTATCTTATTTCATTTTATTATTTTTTTTAAAAAGGACCTTATCTTCACCATACCCGGTTGTCCAAATTAGGCATAATAATGTGTTAATTTCACGACTGTGTACATCGGTATCGGTCGATATCAGTATCGGTAATTAATATCGGAATATCGGATATCGGCAAAAAGCCATTATCGGACATCCCTAGTCATCATAACCCAAAGCTAAGATGCTCTGTTCAGATAGCTTCAGGTGGCTGATAAGTAGAGATGTCCTCGGATGGAGATGGAATCCGCAGTCCGATATTATCGGCCGATAAATGCTTTAAAATGTAATATCGGAAATGATCGGTATCAGTTTCAAAAAGTAAAATGTATGACTTTTTAAAGCGCAGCTGTGTACACGGACGTAGGGAGAAGTACAGAGCGCCAATAAACCTTAAAGGCACTGCCTTTGCGTGCCGGCCCAATCACATAATATCTACGGCTTTACACACACACAAGTGAATTCAAGGCATACTTCGTCAACAGCCATACAGGTCACACTGAGGGTGGACGTATAAACAACTTTAACACTGTTACAAATATGCGCCACACTGTGAACCCACACCAAACAAGAATGACAAACACATTTCGGGAGAACATCCGCACCGTAACACAACATAAACACAACAGAACAAATACCCAGAACCCCTTGCAGCACTAACTCTTCTGGGACGCTACAATATACACCACCCGCTACCCCCTAACCCCCGCTACCTCCTACCCCGCCCACCTCAACCTCCTCCTCCAAGCTGCTGTTTTGAGGCATGTTAAAAAAAAAAAGCACTTTGTGACTTCAATAATAAATATGGCAGTACCATGTTGGCATTTTTTTTCCATAACTTGAGTTGATTTATTTTGGAAAACCTTGTTACATTGTTTAATGCATCCAGCGGGGCATCACAACAAAATTAGGCATAATAATGTGTTCATTCCACGACTGTATAAATCGGTATCGGTTGATATCGGAATCGGTAATTAGGAGTTGGACAATATCGGATATCGGCAAAAAAGCCATTATCGGACATCTCTACTGATAAGGCTTGATGTGATGATGCGTGATGTCTTTTTGCCCATCTCATGGAATGTTTGCAGAACATTTCCCGCAAATTTAATGTAAATTACATAATTTATTTGCAAAATAGTACCGTGAAAGTCTTTGTTTTCAATGAGCTTAACACTTTCACAAATAGGACTAGCAAAAAAGATAGCATAAAACGTTAGCATGCTAACACAGGAGGAGTTAGCATAAGTCTAAGATGGAGCTAAGTATTGAAAGCCAGGATTTTTAGGTTTATACGAATAAAATGTGCAAAAATGCTAACATAATACGTAAGCATGCTAACACGGGAGGAGTTAACATACTTCTAAGATGGAGCTAAGTACTGAAAGCCAGGAATTTTAGGTTTATACGAATAAAACTAGCAAAAATGTTAGCATAAAACAGTTGCATGCTGACAGAGGAGAAGTTAGCATACTTCTAAGACTGAGCTAAGTATTGAAAACCAGGATTTTTAGGTTTATACCCATAAAATGTGCAAAAATGCTAACATAAAACGTAAGCATGCTAACACAGGAGGAGTTAACATACTTCTAAAATGGAGCTAAGTATTGAAAGCCAGGATTTTTAGGTTTAAACAAATACATTTAGCTATAATACTAGAATAAAACATTGGTATGCTAACATTTTAGTTGAATTAGCTAAAATGCTAGCATAAATACAACATTATTATGCTAACATTTTAGTTAAATTAGCTAAAATGCTAGCATAAAATGTAAGCATTCCAATTTTATGCTAATTTTATCATGCTAATATTTTATGCTAGCATTTTAGCTCATTTTATTTGTTTAAACACTAACTTCGCCAACTAATGTTAGCATACTAAATTTTTATTAAATAAGCTAAAATGCTAGCATTTTAGCTAATTGTATACATTTAAAAGCTAATGTTGCTAACTAACGTTAGCATAGTAACATAGGAAAAGCTAACTTACATGAGGTGGCGACTTGTCCTGGCTGTACCCCGCCTTCCCGCCCGAGTGCAGCTGGGATAGGCTCACGCGCCACCGTGGCCCCGAGAGAGACGAGCTGTAGAAAATGGATGGATGGAAGTTAGCATACTTATAAGATATGTACAAGCATCAAAAGCCAAGATTTTTGGTTTAGGTTTAAACGAATAAAAGGATCTATAATACTAACATCATATAATAATGCTTTATTTAAATGAGCTAAAAAGCTACCATAAAATGTTAGCATGCTAATGTTATATGCTAGCATTTTAGTTAATCTTATTTGTCTAAAAGCTAACGCTGCTAACTAACGTTAGCATGATAACATAGGAAAAGTGAGCATACCTCTGAGATGAAGCCAGGTATCAAAAAGCCATGATATTTAAGTTAAAACAAATCAGATTAGCTCAAATTGTAGCATAAAACTCTAGCATGCTCATGTTTGCATGATGGCATAGGGGAAGTTAGCATACTTCTGAGATGGCGGCAAGTGTCAAAAGCCATTATGTTTAGGTTTAAACAAATCTAATTAGCTAAACTGCTAGCATAAAACATTAGCATGGTAATGTTAACATGATGACATAGGACAAGTTAGCTTACTTCTAAGTTGGCGCAGAGTATAAAAAGCCATGATTTTTAAGTTAAAACAAATCTAATTAGCCAAAATGCTATTATTAAACGTTAGCATGCTAATGTTAGCCTGCTAATGTTAGCATGCTAATGTTAGCATGACAACATAGGAAAACTGAATATACTTCTAGGGTGGTTACAGGTATCAAAAGCCATGATGTTTAAGTATAAACGAATCAAATGAGCTAAAATGCTAGTATAAACATTAGCATGTTAATGTTGACATGATGACATAGGACAAGTTAGCATACTTTTAAGATGCCACAAGTATTTAGGTTTAATCAAATGAGCTCAAATGCCAGTATAAAAACTGAGATTTGACGTTTGTGCGCACAAGGTAATCTTACTTGCCAGCAGGAGGACAGAGTAAAACAACTTGCACTGAGCCTTTTCTATAAAATTGTATAGAAAATACTGTGCAATCTACTAATAAAAGTCTCAATCAATCAAGCAATTAGCCAATGAAGCTAACAACGTGGTTATTCCTATCAAACAATAGTGAGTCAGCAGCAGCAGAAAAGGGTACAGAGCGTGTGCGGGGTAACTTCTATTTAAGTGGCAGAGTGGACTTTTATTTGATACTTCCTCCCCAGGCGGGGGGGCACTTCCTGTTCCCCGTCACAACATTTTCACAGGCCCCTATCAAAGTAGCCGAGCCCCTTCGGGGGTGGCCCGCCGAGCCCGCCGGCGTGGTAATGGGATACGACTCCGGCGCGAGCTCGCCGCTGAATTTCACGCGGGGGTCAAAAAAAGCTGCACCGGGATCAGCTGCTTAGGCGTTAAAAGAGCGGCCATCTTGTGGTGTTTACACGTGACGAGGGCTCGCCGTGTTTTATCCGTGGCGCTTTAGAGAGACGCTCTCGTGCTTCCATTCGCCCTCCTGCACGCCACCGCTGGAAGTGGCTTTTACACGCCCACGTACCCTCAAATTCACAGTTCACATTCCGTGCTGCTGCTCAACAACGCCCGGACAGCGCTTTTAGCAGGACGCCACACAATCATATTGATATCAGCAAAGACCAATTATGGGATTATATCGGCTTGCATGTAAAATGTCCGATACAAGCAGTTCTACTCAATAAGCACACCAGGTTAACGTTAGCGTGTTTTAACGGGAACAGCTAGCATACTAGCAAAACGGTGACAAGTATCAACATCCAAACATACTAGGTTTAAATGATTTAAAATGAGCTAAAATGCTAGTCGAAAACGTTAGCATGCTAATGTCAGCATGATAACATCGAAAAAGTTAGCACACTTCCAAGATGGCGCCAAGTATCAACAGCCATGATGTTTAAGTATAAACAAATGAAATGAACTAAACTGCTAGCATAAAACGTTTGCATGCTAATGTTAGCGGGACAATCTAGGATAAGTTCATATACTTCTAGAATGGTTACAAGTATCGAAAGCCATGGTGTTTAAGTATAAACGAATCAAATGAGCTAAAATGCTAGCATGGTAATGTTAGCATGATGACATAGGAAAAGTTGGCATACTTCTGAGATGGCGCCAAGTGTCAAAAGCCATGATGTTTAGGTTTAAACTAATCAAATTAGCTAAAATGCTAACATAAAACGTTAGCATGCTAATGTTAGCATGACAACTTAGGTTAAGTTAGTATACTTCTAGGATGGTTACAAGTATCAAAAGCCATGGTGTTTAAGTATAAACGAATCAAATGAGCTAAAATGCTAGCATGGTAATGTTAGCCTGATGACATAGGATAAGTTAGCATACTTTTGAGATGCCGCAAGTATCAAAACCCATGATATTTACCTCTAATGATTTAAAATGAGCTAAAATGCTAGTTGAAAATGTTAGCATAGAAAAAATAGCACACTTCCAAGATGGCGCCAAGTATAAACAGCCATGATGTTTAAGTATAAACAAATGAAATTAACTACCGGTAAACTGCTAGCATAAAACGTAAGCATGCTAATGTTAGCGTGACAACTTATGATAAGTTAATATACTTCGAGAATGCTTATAAGTATCAAAAGCTATGATGTTTGAGTATAAACAAATCAAATTAACTAAACTGCTAGCATAAAAGGTTAGCATGCTAATGTTAGCGTGACAACTTAGGATAAGTTAAAATACTTCTAAGATGGTTACAAGTATCAAAAGCCATGGTGTTAAGTATAAACGAATCAAATGAGCTAAAATGCTAGCATGGTAATGTTAGCATGCTAATGTTAGCATGACAACTTATGATAAGTTAATATACTTTTAAGATGGTTACAAGTATCAAAAGCCATGATGTTTAAGTATAAACGAATCAAATGAGCTAAAATACTAGCATGGTAATGTTAGCCTGATGACATAGGATAAGTTAGCATACTTTTGAGATGCCGCAAGTATCAAAACCCATGATTTTTACGTCTAATGTCCAGGGTGTACCCCGCCTACCGCCAGAATGCAGCTGAGATAGGCTACAGCGACCCCCCGCGACCCCAAAAAGGGACAAGCGGTAGAAAATGGATGGATGGATGATTTAAAATTAGCTAAAATGCTAGTCAAAAATGTTAGCATGCTAACATTAGCATGATAACACAGGAAATGTTAACATACTTCTAAGATGGCGGAAAGTATCAAAGCCATGATGTTTAGGTTTAAACGAATCGAATCAGCTAAACTGCTAGCATAAAACATTAGCATGGTAATGTTAGCATGATGACATAGGACAAGTTAGCATACTTCAAAGTTGGCGCCAAGTATAAAAAGAGGATGTTTAAGTTAAAACAAATCTACTTAGCTAAAATGCTATTAGTAAACGTTAGCATGCTAATGTTAGCATGATAACATAGGAAAACATAATATACTTCTAGGGTGGTTACAGGTATCAAAAGTCATGATGTTTAAGTATAAACAAATCAAATGACTATGTCTAAGATGGAGCTAAGTATTGAAAGCCAGGATTTTTAGGTTTATACGACTAAAATTAGCAAAAATGCTAGCATAAATTGTTAGCATGCTAACACAGGAGGAGTTAGCATAAGTCTAAGATGGAGCTAAGTATTGAAAGCCAGGATTTTTAGCTTTAAACAAATACATTTAGCTATAATACTAGCATAAAACATTAGTATGCTAACATTTTAGGTGAATGAGCTCAAATGCTAGCATAAATAAAACAGTAGTATGCTAACATTTTAGTTAAATTAGCTAAAATGCTAGCATAAAATGTAAGCATTGTAATTTTAGGCTAAAATGCTAGCATAAAATGTTAGCATGCTAATGTAAGCATGACAACTTATGATAAGTTAATATACTTCTAAGATGGTTACAAGTATCAAAAGTCATGGTGTTTGAGTATAAACGAATCAAATGAGCTAAAATGCTAGCATGGTAATGTTAGCATGCTAATGTTAGCATGACAACTTATGATAAGTTAATATACTTTTAAGATGGTTACAAGTATCAAAAGCCATGATGTTTAAGTATAAACGAATCAAATGAGCTAAAATACTAGCATGGTAATGTTAGCCTGATGACATAGGATAAGTTAGCATACTTTTGAGATGCCGCAAGTATCAAAACCCATGATTTTTACGTCTAATGTCCAGGGTGTACCCCGCCTACCGCCAGAATGCAGCTGAGATAGGCTACAGCGACCCCCCGCGACCCCAAAAAGGGACAAGCGGTAGAAAATGGATGGATGGATGATTTAAAATTAGCTAAAATGCTAGTCGAAAATGTTAGCATGCTAACATTAGCATGATAACACAGGAAATGTTAACATACTTCTAAGATGGCGGAAAGTATCAAAGCCATGATGTTTAGGTTTAAACGAATCGAATCAGCTAAACTGCTAGCATAAAACATTAGCATGGTAATGTTAGCATGATGACATAGGACAAGTTAGCATACTTCAAAGTTGGCGCCAAGTATAAAAAGAGGATGTTTAAGTTAAAACAAATCTACTTAGCTAAAATGCTATTAGTAAACGTTAGCATGCTAATGTTAGCATGATAACATAGGAAAACATAATATACTTCTAGGGTGGTTACAGGTATCAAAAGTCATGATGTTTAAGTATAAACAAATCAAATGACTATGTCTAAGATGGAGCTAAGTATTGAAAGCCAGGATTTTTAGGTTTATACGACTAAAATTAGCAAAAATGCTAGCATAAATTGTTAGCATGCTAACACAGGAGGAGTTAGCATAAGTCTAAGATGGAGCTAAGTATTGAAAGCCAGGATTTTTAGCTTTAAACAAATACATTTAGCTATAATACTAGCATAAAACATTAGTATGCTAACATTTTAGGTGAATGAGCTCAAATGCTAGCATAAATAAAACAGTAGTATGCTAACATTTTAGTTAAATTAGCTAAAATGCTAGCATAAAATGTAAGCATTGTAATTTTAGGCTAAAATGCTAGCATAAAATGTTAGCATGCTAATGTAAGCATGACAACTTATGATAAGTTAATATACTTCTAAGATGGTTACAAGTATCAAAAGTCATGGTGTTTGAGTATAAACGAATCTAATGAGCTAAAATGCTAGCAACCTGATGACCTAGGATAAGTTAGCATACTTTTGAAACCCAAGATATTTACGTTTAATGAAATGAGCTAAAATGCTGGCATAAAAACGTTAAAATGCTAACGTTAGCATGATAACACAGGAAATGTTAGCATACTTCTAAGATGGCGGCAAGTGTCAAAAGCCATGATGCCTAGGTTTAAACGATTCAAATTAGCTAAAGTGCTAGCATAAAATGTTAGCATAAAGACATAGGAAAAGTTAGCGTAGTTCTAAGATGGTGCCAAGTATCGAAAGCCACGATTTTAGGTTTATTATTTATTTATACCAATAAAACTTGCATAAATACTAGCATATAACAGAAGCATGCTAGCATTAGCAGATGGCGCCAAGTCTCAAAATCCATGATTTTTTGGTTTCAACATAGAAATTTAGCTTAAATACTAATATAAAGTGTTAGCATGCTAACGTTAGCATGCTAACATTAGCATGATAACACAGGAAATGTTAGCATACTTCTAAGATGGCGGCAAGCGTCAAAAGCCATGATGCTTATGTTTAAACAAATCAAATTAGCTAAAATGCTAGCATAAAATGTTCGCATAATGACACAGGAAAAGTTAGCGTACTTCTAAGATGGCGGCTAGTTTCGAAAGCCATGATTTTTAAGTTTATACCAATAACATTTGAAAAAAATGCTAGCAAATAACATAAGCATGCTAACATTAGCAGATGGCGGTAAGTATCAAAATCCATTATTTTTTTGGTTTCAACATAGAAATTTAGCTAAAATACTAATATAAAGCGTTAGCATGCTAACGTTAGCATCATAACACAGGAAATGTTAGTATACTTCTAAAATGGCGGCAAGTATTAAAATCCATGATTTTTTTGGTTTCAACATAGAAATTGAGCTAAAATACCAATATAAAGCGTTAGCATCCTAACATTAGCATGCAAGCTAGATAAGAAGAAAGTTCTATAATTTTCCAACACAAAGTCTGCTATAAAATATTTGTATTTGCATATGAGCAAAATAGCGACATATTTAAAATGCTAACAGTTAGCGGGCGAGCACATTTACAAAAGGTAAACATAAGATGACTGGGAGCTAGCAGCTACACAACAACTACGCACACAATAGCACACAAGCTAGACATACATAACAAGTGTCCTTCATTGAATTAGAAAGTATCCAGTAACAAACGTGTCCGCACCAATCAATTTATCGCGCCATGATCTGAACTTAATTAATTATTACGGCTACGGGGTGTCTTTAAAAAACAATTACCACTCCACGTCCACTTAAAGACAGCATAAGTCAATTTCAGATGGTTAACAATAAATAGGTTCGTGTTTTTTTGGGGGGGCGGGTATCAAATTTGGTATTTTTTGGCACCTTTTGGTCTTTCTTGGCCCTGTAACAGAACCAGTAAAGTGATGCTCCACCTTTCCAAAAATGCTAATACACATTAGCTTCGCCGGTGACTTGCCACTGGTTATGAATAAATAAATGGTAAATGGGTTATACTTGTATAGCGCTTTTCCACATTCACCCATTCACACACTGATGGCGGGAGCTGCCATGCAAGGCGCTAACCAGCAGCCATCAGGAGCAAGGGTGAAGTGTCTTGCCCAAGGACACAACGGACGTGACTAGGAAGGTAGAAGGTGGGAATTGAACCCCAGTAACCAGCAACACTCCGATTGCTGGCACAGCCACTCTACCAACTTCGCCACGCCGTCCCTTAGCGATTTCACATGGCGATTTCAACACCTGCACATGTGTTGATTGGTGCGTAAAATAGGTTGTGAGTTCAAAACCCCGGCCCGAGTCATACCAAAGACTATAAAAATGGGACCCATTACCTCCCTGCTTGGCACTCAGCATCAAGGGTTGGAATTGGGGGGTTAAATCACCAAAAATGATTCCCGGGCGCGGCCACCACTGCTGCTCACTGCTCCCCTCACCTCCCAGGGGGGTGATCAAGGGTGATGGGTCAAATGCAGAGAATCATTTCACCACACCTAGTGTGTGTGTGACAATCATTGGTACTTTGAGTTTAACTTTAAAATAAGTACAATACTTACAGTATTAACACTTTTTAGGGCGCAACAAAAACCCAAATAACACACTATAATGTATACAATACTGCCCTCTAATGTTTTGGACTTGCAACTGTACTTGAGACTCAGTAATGTGATAAAAGCCAAACAAAACATAACAACTGGACAGCAGCTATCAAAATAATTTTTTCTATCATTCCACAGTAAGATTCCTGTTGATATCGAATGGGATCGATATCGGTATCGGCCAACCTTCAAGGCTCCAATATCATATTATGGAGTCTATAAAAGGAGTGAATGTTTGAGCTCTGCTTACAAAAACAGCTCCAGAGTGTTGGCGAGCTGACCGGGACTTGGCGGCACGGGTCCAAATCCTGTGTGGTCCGGTTTTAGGAGGTCCCGCTTTATTGTGAAAAGTCACTTCCTGTCGTTCCTCCGTCTGCGGACTTCATTTCAACATGAGGTCGTCGCGGCGCAATTACGAGACGACCGCCCCAGGAAGGTTCTTAAAAACCAGGTCCCCGCTCCGCCTCCTCTGAGGTTTCCGACCTACTTAAGTGGAGATTTTATTTCCGAACCCAGACTTCAAAGGCTAAAAGTTCTGTTTTGCTGCGTTTTCTTGTTGACTGGAGCGCCGTGACCTCATGCTGCCATTTTAGGTCCGACCCCGGAGCCGTGCTCTTGATTCAAGACCGAGGTAAGGATGCTGAAGGATGAAAAACATTGTTTTTTTCCCCGTCTGAAGAAACAGGAAGTACGGAAGCAAGGTTGGTTGCATAAACAATAGGCACTCGCTCTCTGGTAACCGAGCAACACAGGAAGTGATGACTGATCAGTGGGGAGTGACACGCTAACAGCCAATCAGGTAGCAGTATCAACTATCACGTTTGGTTGCGCCGTCTGTAAATGATGCAAGGCAAGGCCGCTAACACCACACCACCTTAGCTGCGCTCACCCTTTAGAGCACAGCTGCAACTTCCTGGCACTAAACCCTGCAGAAAAGAGTTCCTCTCAGGTTTCTCTATGTTTACATTTTCACTCCTGGTATGCCAATCGATACTGACATATCGATATGATTTGATTCTATTCTTGGGGGTAACGATTCGAGTCAAAACGATTCCCGATTCAAAATCAATACTTTTTTAATAACTACTCTCTATTTTATGCTGCCCTTTTTTTGCTGCAGCTGTTACATATACTGTAATATTGTACATGGTAATTGGGATTTGTTATATATTGTGTATATTATATAAAAATATAATATCAAGATATATTATATACTTTATATATAATATGTAAATATTACATATATGTTATATTTTATATTGCTACTATGGTACATTTTTAGTCTACTTTATACCTGCATTTCCTTTCCATCCTTTGTAACTGAGCTACTGTGTGGAACAATTTCCCTTGTGGAACAATAAAGTTAGTCTAAGTCTAACATTGGGTGCCAGTTCTATGATTAACTACATTCCTCCATAAAAAAAAGGAAAAAACTTAAATTACTGAAAAGAAAACTGGTTTTGTTTAATAAAATTCTACCCAAACATCTACATCAACAATATGATTTGCTTAAATGGCTGTACAGGACAAATAGAAATAAATAAATAAAATACATATAAATAAATAAATAAATATATATATATATATATATATATATATATATATATATATATACATACATATATATATATATATATATATATATATATATATATATATATATATATATATATATATATATATATATATATATATATATATATATATATATATATATATATATATATATATATATATATATATATGTATGTATATATATATATGTATATATATATATATATATATACACACACACACACACACACATACATATATATACAGTATATACATATATAAACACACATACACATATATATATATACATATATATATATATATACACACACACATACATACATATATATATGTATATGTATGTATGCGTATATATACATATATATATATGTATGTACAGTATGTATGCATGCGTATAAATATATATACAGTATATATATATATGTATGTATGTATGTATGTGTATACATATATATATATATATGTATGTATGTAAAAAATCACAGGTAAAAATTGAAGGTAAAAATCTTGTGTTTCTCGGAAACCAAATTTGATCAAAGTATTTCTGACTCAGAGATAGAAATACAAAACTTTTCGGTTATCAGAAAGGATAGGAATAAACACGGTGGGGGCGTTTGTATGTATATTCACCAGGATATTAAATACATAACTTGCACTGATCTTAACCACAATAACCTGGAATCTGTGTGGGCGGAAATCAAATTTAAAAATGCTAAGCCGGTACTAATAGGGACTGTTTATAGACCCCCTAATCAGAGTGATTTCTATGGGGCTTTGGAAGAATGCTTGGCGGGGACAGACAACATGGAGAAAATTATAACTGGGGATCTGAACACAGATATTCAACGCAAAGATGCGCCTGTCTTCAGATCCTTCAGCAAGTTTTGTAATCTGCACGGTCTTTCCCAGCTAATAGCGCTACCCACAAGGGTGTGTGATTCCACCCAATCAACCATAGATCTCATTCTCACTTCAGACCGGCCTAAAATAAAAAATAGTGGGGTCATGATCTGTGGTCTTAGCGACCACTATCTAACCTTCTGCACCCGTAAAATAGCTAAACCTAAAGCCAATGGCCACATAACAGCCCAATCCAGATCCCTCAAAAAATACTCCAATGACAATTTCAATTTAAAATTAGATGAGTGGGACTGGTCCCCTGTGCTCGCGAGCAACCTGGTCGATGTCGCTTGGGATCGCTTCAAAACGGCGTTCCTAAAGATACTAAATGACATGGCTCCCGTGAAAACAGTCAGGATCAAAGCCCGCTCGGAACCATGGATGAATCCGGACCTATTAGCTGCCATAAAAGACAGAGACAGGAAATACTCTGAATACCAAAAATGTAAAACAGAAGTAGATAAACAACCCAATAATATCAACCTCAAATTACTCCTTTCAACTCTCAAAAAGCAATGCAATAAATTAAGAAATAAGTCAACCAACCTGACTAAATCCTTAAAAAAAAATTACATTAACGACAAAATAGAGGAAAACACGAATAAGCCACGTGAGCTCTGGAAAATTCTCAACAACCAGCTTCCTGGTTGCAGCCAGAAACTTAAAACAAGACTCACCAACATCAGCATCAAGGAGGGTGACTCCCTCATTACAGACAAAATGGAGGTAGCTAGCAGACTTAACGCCTTTTTCACCAGCATAGCTGCAACTCTTGTCAACAAGCTGTCCCACCACTCTGGTCGCTTTGGTGTAGAACACATTAAAGCCTTCTACAGAAAGCTAGGAGTATCCAACAATGATTTCAAATTAGAAATGGTCACAGCTGATGAGGTGTTTAAAAAATTGAGCGCGCTCCACCCTAACAAGGCCACCGGCCTTGATAATATTCCCTCCAGATTCCTCAGGGACTCTGCCTCCATCATTGCCCCGATCATCACGCACATAATAAACCTATCAATTACACAAGGCCAAGTACCAAAAGATTTTAAGATAGCAAGAGTAACTCCCCTCTTTAAAAAAGGAAGCAAATTGGAACCTGGCAACTACCGACCTTCTGGCTCAGCTCCCGTTTCGTCACAACAGTGCGGCAGAGAGACTGCAATACTGCCCCAGCTGCTCCGATTCTCCGGCTGATTTCCTTCTCCATCTTTCCCTCACTCGTGAACAAGACCCCGAGATACTTAAACTCCTCCACCTGGGACAGAGTCCTGTCCCCTACCCGGACTGTACAAACCATCGGTTTCCTGCTGAGAACCATGGCCTCAGATTTGGAGATGCTGATCCTCATTCCAGCCGCTGAACACTCGGCTGCGAACCGATCCAGTGAGAGCTGAAGGTCACGAACCGAAGGTGCCATCAGGACCACATCATCTGCAAACAGCAGTGACGCAACCTTTAGCCCCCCGAGACGTATACCCTCTCCGCCATGGCCACGACTCCGCCTAGAAATCCTGTCCATGAAAATCACAAACAGGATAGGTGACAGAGCGCAGCCCTGGCGGAGACCAACCCCCACTGGAAACGGATCCGACTTACATCCAAGCACCCGGACACAACTCTCGCTTTGGTTGTACAGAGATTGGATGGCCCTCAACAGGGTTCCCCTCACTCCGTACTCCCTCAGCACCTCCCACAAGATCTCCCGAGGGACGCGGTCATACGCCTTCTCCAAATCCACAAAACACATGTAGACTGGATAGGCATACTCCCAGGCCCTCTCCAGGATTCCCGCAAGCGTAAAGAGTTGGTCAGTTGTTCCACGACCAGGACGGAATCCACATTGCTCCTCTTGAATCTGAGGTTCGACTATCGGCCGGACCCTCCTTTCCAGTACCTTGGCGTAAACTTTCCCAGGGAGGCTGAGTAGTGTGATACCCCTGTAATTAGCACACACCCTCTGGTCCCCCTTTTTGAAAAGGGGAACCACCACCCCAGTCTGCCACTCCCTCGGCACTGTCCCAGACTTCCACGCAATGTTGAAAAGGCGTATCAACCAAGACAGCCCATCAACACCCAGAGCTCTCGGTCTACCGAGCTATCTACATTCCTACTCTCACCTATGGTCATGAAGTGTGGGTAATGACCGAAAGAATAAGATCGCGGATACAAGCGGCCGAAATGAGTTTCCTCAGAAGGGTGGCTGGCATCTCCCTTAGAGATAGGGTGAGAAGTGCAGTCACCCGAGAGAGACTCGGAGTAGAGCCGCTGCTCCTTCGCTTGGAAAGGAGCCAGCTTAGGTGGTTCGGGCATCTCGTGCGGATGCCTCACGAGCGTCTCCCTAGGGAGGTCCTCGTTGCACGTCCCACTGGGAGGAGGCCCCGCGGCAGGCCAAGGACCAGATGGGGGGATTACATCTCCTCTCTGGCCTGGGAACGCTTCGGGATTCCCCAGGAGGAAGTCGCAAATGTTGCTCTGGAGAGGGAAGTCTGGGGGTCTTTGCTGGAGCTGCTGTCCCCGCGACCCGATTCCGGATAAGCGGTTGAAGATGGATGGATGGATGGAACTACCGACCTGTTTCTATTCTCAGCTCCATTTCGAAAGTAATGGAGAAAATAGTTTATGAACAGGTCGATAGTTACCTTGCCACTAATAAACTCATGTACAAATTCCAATCCGGCTTCAGAACTAACCACTCCACTGACACATGCCTTCTCTATCTGACCGACCACATCAAACATGAGGTGGACGCGGGCAAATACTGCGGCATGGTCATGCTGGACCTTCAGAAGGCCTTTGACACCGTTAACCACGCTATACTGTTGGATAAGCTCAGAGCAATCGGATTTAACAAAACCTCTTGGACCTGGATGCAGTCTTACTTGGAGGGGAGGGAGCAGGTGGTAGAGGTGAACGGCACCGTGTCCCCCCCCCTCTCGGTGAGCTGTGGAGTCCCCCAAGGCAGTATATTGGGACCTTTACTGTTCCTAATATACATAAACGACATGTCATCGGCATGTGACTGTGAATTGTTTTTGTTTGCGGATGACTCTGCCCTGCTGGTATCCGGCAAGGACAAGTCACAGGTGGAGAAAATCCTCAGTGCTGAGCTCTGTAGAACTTGCACCTGGCTCGCTGACAACAAGCTATCCATCCACTTGGGTAAAACAGAATCCATCCTGTTTGGGTCCCACATCAAACTTAAGAGAGTCAATCACTTCACCATAAAAGTAGGTGACAGTGTCATCACCAGGAAAGATGAGGTCACCTACCTAGGTTCCATTCTAGAGGCTAACCTTTCCTGTGATAAAATGGCAACCAAGGTAATCAAAAAGGTTAACCAACGAACGAGATTTCTCTACAGAATTTCCTCTCTGGTCAACAAAAGCACCATGAGGATTCTGGCGGGAACTCTCGTTCAACCCTTTTTCGATTACGCATGCACCTCCTGGTACCCTAGCACCTCCAAAACCCTCAAATCTAAACTCCAAACATCTCAGAACAAGCTAGTCAGGTTACTTCTAGACCTCCACCCCAGATCCCACCTCACTCCTACCCACTTCTCTAAAGTGGGCTGGCTCAAGGTGGAGGACAGAGTTAAACAACTTGCACTGAGCCTAGTCTATAAAATCCGCTACACCTCCCTGATACCGAAGTACATGTCAAACTACTTCCTTAACGTAAATGACCGCCATAACCACAACACCAGGGGGTGCTCCACTAACCACGTTAAACCCAGATTCCGAACTAACAAAGGTCTTAACTCATTCTCTTTCTATGCCACATCAATGTGGAATGCGCTCCCAACAGGTATAAAAGAAAGGGCATCTCTATCCTCCTTCAAAACCGCTATAAAAGTTCACCTCCAGGCAGCTACAACCCAAAACTAACACCCTCCCCGGATTGCTAATAATCAAATGTAAACAATCAAATGCAGATTCTTTTTCTTATGCCTTCTGATCTCTCTCTCTCTCTCTCTCTCTCTCTCTCTCTCTCTCTCTCTCTATGTCCACTACCCCCCCACCCCACCCCCCCTCCACACTCCTGATTGTAAATAATGTAAATAATTCAATGTGATTATCTTGTGTGATGACTGTATTATGATGATAGTATATATGATAGTATATATCTGTATCATGAATCAATTTAAGTGGACCCCGACTTAAACAAGTTGAAAAACTTATTCGGGTGTTACCATTTAGTGGTCAATTGTACGGAATATGTACTTCACTGTGCAACCTACTAATAAAAGTCTCAATCAATCAATCAATCAATCAATCAATGTATGTATGTGTATACATATATATATGTATGTATGTATGTATGCATATATATATATATATATATATATATATATATATATATAGTTGAGGTTACTGTGGTTTATCCGTTATACAATACTCAGTACCGGGGTAGAGCGGGATATACGTACGTTAGGTCAGGAAAAAACGCAGAGGCTATTTCATCCCTACAAGCCTGTTTCGCAGGGGATTTTATTAATAACATCCCCTGAAGAGCAGAGAAACCTGCAAAACAGGCTTGTAGGGATGAAATAGCCTGTGTGTTTTTTCCTGACCTAATGTATATATATATATATATATATATATATATATATATATATATATATATATATATATATATATATATATATATATATATATATATATACACACACACACACACACACACACACACATATATATATGTGTGTACAGCTCCACTAATGAACATTGGAGTGTTACTTTCAAAGGCAAAATTCAAGTATTGCTAGAAACATACTTTTATATGGGACTTTATTGTATTATATGAATAGTACATGTTCCAAAAAGAAAAAAGCACAAAACACAGTATATTTAAATATACTAAATGTAAAAAAGGGAATAAATATTCAAAATAAGATCATTAAATGAAATCTAGTTTGGTTACGCCATCATGAGCGCAACACAAGGTTGCAAAAGTTTCAACTACAATTCTAAATAAGATGTCAAAAGCAAACTGGAATCAAATACACACAACTTAAAGATTGATCAATACCTATTTAAATTTAGTAATACATAAATATGATGATTTATCAAAATATAAAAGAACTATACCTGAACAGAACGCTCATGGTGGTTACACCAAAAAGTAACGCTATGAATCGCGTTTTTCCAACTTTTTGGGGCATTTTTATGCTATTTCCAAGCATCTCCTTTTTATTATCGTTGATTTTAAATGGTCAAACTAATGTATATTATATATGCATGCCCTAATAAACAAAAAACAGTCATATTTATTTTGATTGTTACATTTTGAAGTACATTTGTGCAGGTGGGTGCGAATGTACCCATTACCAGAGCTGTACACATATATATATATACATATACACATATACTGTATATATATATACTGTATTTATACATCTTTTTTAAATTTTTTAATCGACTTTTGATTTTTATTTAATCTGAGATAGGCTCCAGCACCCCCCGCGACCCCGAAGGGAATAAGCGGTAGAAAATGGATGGATGGATGGACTGGTAAGAAATGTGATTCATTTGAAAGTGGATTTTTGTTTTTACACCCCTATTGTCGATACCAGATATATATGCTGTAAAAACGATTCTCAAATCAAAAATATTGACACTTTTGATACTTTCGTTATCTGGGATCATGTGTATCGTTGACAGGAAGTAAAAAAGTAACTAGACGTGTAAATAAGGGAATGTCTCAGTGTTTTTGTTGAGCGTTATCTACATGTTCCGTATTTTCACGTTAGCGTGTACTTGTAACTCAACTGTGAATCGTTTTTTATTCTAATAGTAGTTCTTAATAATACCGTATTGTCCGGACCATAGGGCGCACTGGATTATAAGGCGCATTAAAGGAGTCATATATATTTTTTTTCTAAATGTAAAACACTTCCTTGTGGTCTACATAACATGTAATGGTGTTTTTTTGGTCAAAATGTTGCATGGATTATGTTTTACAGATCATCTTCAAGTAGTTTTCTGACAGTCGCTTCAGGATGCGCCGTTTTGTGGGCGGTCTTATTTACGTGGCTCACCTTCGACAGCGTCTTCTACCCGTCATCTTTGTTGTAGCGGTGTAGCGTGCAAGGACGGGAGTGGAAGAAGTGTCAAAAGATGGAGCTAACTGTTTTAATGACATTCAGACTTTACTTCAATCAATAACGGAGCAGCATCTCCACATCCGTGGCTCACTAGTGCAACAACAAGGCCGGAAATGTGTCCCGTGGAAAACCGTCCTACCGGAACTCTCTAATAACTATAGTTCCTTGGGTAAACTCAGTACACAGATATGTTTTAGCGCTTTCATGGCGAGTTTACCGACAGATATAAGTAAGAACTTGACACTACTTTATATTAGAAATGGCAACAGCGGAGGATGAATTTCACATAACAAGAAGATAGACAAAAAGAAGAAGCTTATTGACTACGGTTTCGGCATGGACTACAAAGGCGGACGCGCGCAAATTTTCAGGACTTATGCAGATCTCAAATACAGATCAGCAGGTACCAGGAGGTAAGAAAAGTCGCTTTTGCATAATATTGCGAAACAAAACGCCAGATAATATGTCTTACCTTATACACACACCATAATAATACTCCTATGTTGAAGCACAGTACAATCCATCAAGCGGTGCGGCTTCATAGCTTACCGAAGTCGTACTAAAACATTTTGATAGATTTTTGTGTGCCCCCAATGGAACAAATACAATTTTGGTTTTGTTTACTTGAGTCATATTGCAATCTACACGTATCTCTTATGTGTGACTGCCATCTACTGGTCACACGTATCATTACACCATGTACCAAATAAAATAGCTTCGAGGTCGGCAAGCACAACCAAAATTATTCCGCACATAAGGCGCACTGTCCAGTTTTGAGAAAATGTAAGGATTTTAAATGCGCCTTATAGTCCGAAAAATACGGTACACTTATTCAAATGTGTGTTAATATTTTATTTGGCATGAAACTCCACTGTATGATTTAGTACTATGTTGTCTGTTTCATTAGAGTTGACTATATCGCTATTTTCGCCACTACGTCGATTTACATATATAAATATATTCTTTATGCTGAGAGACATGTTATTATTCGAAATTCGCAACTTTTTACATTTTAGCAGACATATTAGGTATACAGGCACAAAGTATCGGTGTCGGATTTTACTTCATAAAATCACGAATTTTCACACTTTGCACTATTTTCTTACACTTTATGAAGCATTTCTTACATATTCCTTATTTGTGCACCTTCATTTTAGGAGATTATTGTTAAGTGTTCAATGTGATTTGACTTTTTTGTTTACATTGAGTGTTTTCCATGCTCGTGTTGACACTTCCTGATATCTGAGAGTAGAGATGTCCGATAATGGCTTTTCTGCCGATATCCAATATTCCGATATTGTCCAACTCTTAATTACCGATTACGATATCAACCGATACCGATACATACAGTTGTGGAATTAACACATTATTATGCCTAATTTTGTTGTGATGCCCCGCTGGATGCATTAAACAATGTAACAAGGTTTTCCAAAATAAATCAACTCAAGTTATGGAAAAAAGTGCCAACATGGCACTGCCATATTTATTATTGAAGTCACAAAGTGCATTATTTTTTTAACATGCCTCAAAACAGCAGCTTGGAATTAGGGACATGCTCTCCCTGAGAGAGCATGAGGGGGTTGAGGTGGCGGGGTAGGGGGTAGCGGGGGGTGTATATTGTAGCGTCCCGGAAGAGTTAGTGCTGCAAGGGGTTCTGGGTATTTGTTCTGTTGTGTTTATGTTGTGTTACGGTGCGGATGTTCTCCCGAAATGTGTTTGTCATTCTTGTTTGGTGTGGGTTCACAGTGTGGCGCATATTTGTAACAGTGTTAAAGTTGTTTATACGTCCACCCTCAGTGTGACCTGTATGGCTGTTGATCAAGTATGCCTTGCATTCACTTGTAAAGCCGTAGATATTATGTGACTGGGCCGGCACGCAAAGGCAGTGCCTTTAAAGTTTATTGGCGCTCTGTACTTCTCCCTACGTCCGTGTACACAGCGGCATTTTAAAAAGTCATACATTTTACTTTTTGTAACCGATACTGATCATTTTGAAACCGATAACAATAATTTTTGATACTAAATTTTAAAGCATTTATCGGCCGATAATATCGGCAGTCCGATATTATCGGACATCCCTATCTGAGAGGATTATAATCAGAGGAAGGTTACTTTGGAAATAAAAATATATTCCCCCCCCCCCGGTCCTTATTTTCAAAAATATCTATATTAATGGCTACGGAGCGACACAAAAGACTTCTATGGTGATGCAGTTTTCCGGCGGGACAACAAGGGGAGTCTCTGGCCATGTTGGCACGGAGGCGCAGGGTGACGTGAGGTGTGTGGGTCCAAGTCTGGCTGTCGGTCTGCTGTAAGCGATCCGCTCGCACTCCACCGCCGCTGCTGGCAAAGCGCCCGAGAGCACAGACGAGCGGCCACAAAAGGCCGCAGCAGCCTGCACAATAAACACAAAAGTTCTGCCCCGGAGGTTCCTTTGAGGACCTTCGCCGTGTCAACAGTCGGCGCCTCTCACCCTCTCACCGTCCGTAACCACAGAAGGTGACGCTTCCGGCAAAAAGTCCCAATTCCGAGAGTGCCGTCACCTTCCGTTGCCTCTTTTTGGCCAGCTTTTTATTCACATGTGTCTTTTCTACGGAACCCAGCAAAGACGGACAATTTAACGGCAGTTCTTCTCAAACAGTGGGATTTCCTGGGGAACGTGCTTTATCAGTATCATGTAGTATCATGCTTGGAAAAGCTGTGCACTGCAAAACGTGCTGATTGTAGCCAATAATCCAGTTTTATTCATTTTTGTTTTGTAGGTTAGAGTGTTTTATACATCGTGCTGATCAATTGAATGTATTATAACTCACCGAGTTGATTTAATTCTCTTTCTCAGTATCAAATGGTTCAAGTCAGTCCAAAAAATGTTTTTAGTTTAAAAAGAATGAACTTTTTATTTTTATTTTATTTTAGGCAATTAATGCTCTTTAAATAGTTTGTAAAGTAAAGTTACCTTTTTTATTTTTCTTCAACGCTAATAAGGATACAATGTTATGCAGAGGTGTACTTTTAACAATTTTATAGACAAATGATTAGAGATGTCCGATAATGGCTTTTTTGCCGATATCCCGATACTGTCCAACTCTTGATTACTGATTCCGATATCAACCGATACCGATATATACAGTCGTGGAATTAACACATTATTATGCCTAATTTTGTTGTGATGCCCCGCTGGATGCATTAAACAATGTAACAAGGTTTTCCAAAATAAATCAACTCAAGTTATGGAAAAAAAATGCCAACATGGCACTGCCATATTTATTATTGAAGTGACAAAGTGCATTATTTTTTTTTAACATGCCTCAAAACAGCAGCTTGGAATTTTGGGACATGCTCTCCCTGAGAGAGCATGAGGAGGTTGAGGTGGGCGGAGTTTGGGGGTTGTAGGGGGTAGCGGGGGTGTATATTGTAGCGTCCCGGAAGACTTAGTGCTGCAAGGGGTTCTGGGTATTTGTTCTGTTGTGTTTATGTCGTGCTACGGTGCGGATGTTCTCCCGAAATGTGTTTGTCATTCTTGTTTGGTGTGGGTTCAAAGTGTGGCGCATATTTGTAACAGTGTTAAAGTTGTTTATACGACCACCCTCAGTGTGACCTGTATGGCTGTTGACCAAGTATGCCTTGCATTCACTTGTGTGTGTCAAAAGCCGTAGATATTATGTGATTGGGCCGGCACGCAAAGGCAGTGCCTTTAAGGTTTATTGGCGCTCTGTACTTCTCCCTACGTCCGTGTACACAGCGGAGTTTTAAAAAGTCATACATTTTACTTTTTGAAACCGACACCGATAATTTCCAATATTATATTTTAAAGCATTTATCGGCCGATAATATCGGCAGCCCGATATTATCGGACATTTCTACAAATGATACGATTTACTGAGCTAGCAGTTTTTGTGACTGTAAAATGGGCTACTTTTTCTTTTTTTTTTTACAGTGTTTGTAAATCTGAAGAGACTTTTTGACCACACACAATTATGAAGATACTTTGAAATACATTTTACATACGAGAGGAGGGAATGGCGACGGTATTGGGACTGATTTTGACAGAAAATACCGAACCAAAAAAGAAAAGGCTGTGGAAAGAATAAAAGAGACGCCGTAAACACTGTCTTTAAGATCCACACTATAAAAAAAAAATCACAAACACTACAACTTCTTCAACTGACGCTTTTGTCTACTCCAGGGGTGTTCAAAGTGCGGCCCGCGGGCCACAACTCAAGTTTTATTGGCCCACAGTATGAGGTCGGAAAAAAAAACCAAAAGGGCAAAAATGTGATGAAAAAAGGGCAAAAAGACGTAACGTAATGAGAAAAAAAGCTGAAAATCGGATACAAAATTTGAAAAGTCCAAGTGTGTGGGATATTTTACATTTTACTATTATGATTTATTAGTAGTAAATATTCAGCTTTTTGTCATTACATTACGTATTTTTGCTTTTTTTCTTATATTTTCACTGTTGTTGTTTTTTTTGCAAATGGCCCTCTAGCCGCACTTTGGACACCACTCAATAAACTGATATTAGATACAATTTGTCACCTATAACACAAAACTGATAATACGTTTTGTTTTTAAACCTGTCATGTCTGTTTTAGCATTTTCTTAACAAAATAAATAAATATCAAATTGGCCACCGCATACTTTGACTTTTTGGTGGAAAAAGTTTGGACAGTCCCGAGCGACAATTTAAAAAAAGATTTTACGGTAAAAAAAAAAAAATGCCAGCTCAATCCACAGAACTTGACTGTAAAATAAAAGTGGCACCATTTCCCCATTGTACAGTGATGTACTGTAGAAACAACAATATATTTTTTTTAAATAAAAAACTGGCAGAATTTTAACAGTGGTACTGTTTGTTGATTTACATTTTTTTGGTGTAAAAACCACAGTAAATCCCATCCATCCATCCATCTTCTTCCACTTATCCGAGGTCGGGTCGCGGGGGCAGCAGCCTAAGCAGGGAAGCCCAGACTTCCCTCTTTTTTTACCGTGAAATCTTTTTTTTTTTTTTTTTTTTTACAGTGTACACTTAATACACAAGTTGTCCATTTTATTTAGCATTTTGACAACATTGTCAAGAAAGTCAGATTTGAGACAAGTTTTTTGAACGTTTGCATTTCCAAGGTCCAAAATATTGTCGTCAGATAAACAAGTGGCTAAAACAACACTAATATTTTCATGTGTGAGGTAGTATATTTTTACATTTACAACGATCTTGTAAATGATTTTGTGGCAAAAAAACTGGAAGAATTTTAACAGTGGTACTTTTTTTAATTTACAGTAATTTGGTGTAAACACCACAGTAAATTCTACGGTAAAATTATACTTTTTTACCGTAAAATCAAATTATTTTTTTTACGGTTGCACTTAATAGATAAGTTGTTCTTATTTATTTTTAACATTTTGAACACAATATTGTCAAAAAAGTTATTTTTTTTCGAACGTTTGCATTTCCAGGCTCCAAAATGTTGTTGTCGTATGAACAAGTGTCTAAAACAACATATTTGTATATTTTTACATTTACAGTAATGTACTGTAAAAACAACAACCATAAATTTTGTGGCAAAAAACTGGAATCATTTTAGCAGTGGTACTGTTTTTTTTAATTTACAGTAATTTGGTGTAAAACCCACAGTAAATTCATTTTTTAACAGTAAAATCACTTTCTTTTTTTTAACAGTGTGCACTTAATACATAAGTTGTCCTTATTTATTGTTAGCATTTTGACAACTATATTGTCAAGAAAGTCAAATTAGAGACAGGTTTTTGGAACGTTTGCATTTCCAGGATCCAAAATGTTGTCATCAGATAAACAAGTGGCTAAAACAACACTAATATTTTCATGTGGGAGATAGTATATTTTTACATATACAGTAATGTACTGTAAAAACAACGACCATAAATTTTGTGGCAAAAAAACTGGAAGAATTTTGACAATGGTACTGTTTTTTTATTTACCGTAATTGGGTGTAAAAACCACAGTAAATTATGCGGTATTTTTATGTATTTATTTACAGTGTACACTTAATACACAAGATATCCATTTTTTTTTAGCATTTTGAACACAATATGGTCAAAAAAGTCATGTCCTTTCGAACGTTTGCATTTCCAGGCTCCAAAATGTTGTCGTCAGATAAACAAGCGGCTAAAACAACACTAATATTTTCATGTGTGAGGTAGTATATTCTTACATTTACAGTAATGTACTGTAAAAACAACGACCATAAATTTCATGGTAAAAATAATAGCAGAATTTTAACAGTGGTACTGTTTTTTAATTTACAGTATTTTAGTGTAAAAACCACAGTAAATTCTGCGGTATTTTTATTTATTTATTTACAGTGTTAAGTTATCCGTTTTTTTTTTTTTTTTAGCATTTTGACAACAATATTGTCAAAAAAGTCATATATTTTCGAACGTTTGCATTTTCAGGCTCCAAAATGTTGTCTAAAACAACACTAATATTTTCACATGTGAAATAGTATACTTTTCCATTTACAGTAATGTACTGTAAAAACAACAACCATAGATTTTGTGGCAAAAAAATTGAATAATTTTAACAGTGGTACTGTTTTTTTTTAATTTACAGTAATTTGGTATAAAAACCACAGTAAATTCTAAGGTAAAATTCATAATTTTTCCGGTAAAATTCATAATTTTTCCGGTAAAATATATATATTTTTTTACGGTGTGCACTTTATACAAAAGTTGTCCTTATTTTTTGTTTAGCATTTTGACAACAATATTGTCAGAAAGTCAAATTTGTGACAGGTTTTCGGAACGTTTGCATTTCAAGGCTCCAAAATGTTGTCGTCGTATAAACAAGCGGCTAAAACAACACTAATATTTTCATGTGTGAGATAGTATACTTTTCAGTTTACAGTAATGTACTGTAAAAACAACGACCATAGATTTTGTGGCAAAAAAACTGGAATAATCTTAACAGTGGTACCGTTTTTTTAAATTTACAGTAATTTGGTGTAAAAACCACAGTAAATTATACGGTAAAATTATTATTAATGTATTATTATTTTTTGTTTATTTAATTGATGTATCTGTAGATATTACTTTGTTTTTTTGCGGTCCTTTTTTTTTTTTTTTTAGTATTTTGACTACAATATTGTCAAGAAAGTCAAATTTGAGACATGTTTTTCGAACGTTTGCATTTTCAGGCTCCAAAATGTTGTCTAAAACAACACTAATATTTTCACATGTGAAATAGTATACTTTTCCATTTACAGTAATGTACTGTAAAAACAACAACCATAGATTTTGTGGCAAAAAAATTGAATAATTTTAACAGTGGTACTGTTTTTTATTTATTTACAGTAATTTGGTATAAAAACCACAGTAAATTCTAAGGTAAAATTCATAATTTTTGCGGTAAAATTCATAATTTTTCCGGTAAAATATATATATTTTTTTACGGTGTGCACTTATACAAAAGTTGTCCTTATTTTTTGTTTAGCATTTTGACAACAATATTGTCAGAAAGTCAAATTTGTGACAGGTTTTCGGAACGTTTGCATTTCAAGGCTCCAAAATGTTGTCGTCGTATAAACAAGCGGCTAAAACAACACTAATATTTTCATGTGTGAGATAGTATACTTTTCAGTTTACAGTAATGTACTGTAAAAACAACGACCATAGATTTTGTGGCAAAAAACTGGAATAATCTTAACAGTGGTACCGTTTTTTTAAATTTACAGTAATTTGGTGTAAAAACCACAGTAAATTATACGGTAAAATTATTATTAATGTATTATTATTTTTTGTTTATTTAATTGATGTATCTGTAGATATTACTTTGTTTTTTTGCGGTCCTTTTTTTTTTTTTTTTTAGTATTTTGACTACAATATTGTCAAGAAAGTCAAATTTGAGACATGTTTTTCGAACGTTTGCATTTACAGGCTCCAAAATGTTGTCGCCAGATAAACAAGCGGCGAAAGCAACACTAATATTTTCATGTGGGAGGTAGTATATTTTTACATTTACAGTAATGTACTGTAAAAACAATGACCATAGAATTTATGGTTAAAAAAACAAAAAAACTGGAACAATTTTAACAGTTTTTTAAATATACAGTAATTTGGTATAAAAACCACAGTAAATTGTACGGTAAAATGTATTTTTTACAGTAAAATCTCGATTTTTAAATTTTTACAGTTTGCACTTAATACACAAGTTGTCCATTTTCAAATTTGAGACAGGTTTTCAGAACGTTTACATTTCCAGGTTCCAAAATGTTGTCGTCGTATGAACAAGGGACTAAAACAACACGATCATTTTCCCGCGTGAGATGGTATATTTATCGTAAGGTGCGCAGGATCCGTCTCGCCCGCCCTCGCCGCCATGGCGTGCGTAGGGTGCCCTGGGACGCTAAGGCCACATGCAGCATTTGTGAGAGATTATTGGAGCGAAAGATATTGAGTCTGTCGCTCAGGGAGGAGGTTCCTCGAAAGAGCCAGCCAATGGATGCACGGGCTGGAAGTGTGTGTGTGTGTGTGTGTGTGTGTGTGTGTTTACACAGGGGAGGGGGGAGTGCTGTCTTATGATAATATTACTGGCATGGAGATAAATAAGAGTAAGAGCACATGTTTCCATGTGACAGCAGCCTGCCAGAGAAGAGTCGCTAGCATTATACAAAGTAAACATGGGGCCCGGCGTGCTAATAAATCACGGCGTGGCGACACTTCTTGTACTTCTCTTCACTTTAGCATCACTGCCTCTTCAAATTCATGCTGGCGACCTAAACCGAGGATGTCGGGCTTTGGCGGAGGTCTGCGAGTCACAACGTGTCATTTCTGTCAAGTTATACGATCAACATGGCAGCTTGAGTGCACAATGTAATGTTATTAAATGTTTATTAATACCTTATGAAAATGTGATTATATTTATTTTCATACAGCCTATAAGATAATAGTGCAGCTAAATAATAAAAGCACAGTGTATCCTGTTATTAGGTAGTTATAGTGTATGGGTGTGAAAAGTGCGGCTGATTTGTTTACGCACCGCGGCACAAAATGAAAATATTGCAATACTGACTGTAATAACACAAAGTTATTGATTTTTAAACTGTCATTGCTGAAAAAAAACATGTTATCAATTAGACTCTGTGTTGTTACGAATTATTGACCTATTTAAGGCTCCAATTACATGACAACAAATATTCCACTTTGGAATATTTTGGCGGAAAATATTGCATATTTTTTGTGTTTGCCATATAAATAAAACAAGGTTTTCTTTGACATATAGGGCATAAAACCTAGGAAAACATTTTTTAAAAATTATAAAAACTAGAGATGTCCGATAATGGCTTTTTTGCCGATATCCAATATTCCGATATTTTCCAACTCTGTCATGACTGGGGGATTGCAGCTTACCGCAAGGTTTGTTGTCCCGGGAAGCAATCGGACTATTTCGGACAAGGCGTGAAGGTAGGAACATATTTAATTATTCAACTAACACTCAACGAAGTACAAAAAAACAGAAAACAACCCGTGCCTATCGCACGCAGAAGCTAAGGCAAAAAACGTAGGACATGAAACATGAAACTATAGACATGAAAACAACTAACCAAACTATGGCATGGAGCAACTAGCATAACTATGGAATCAGACATGGAACGAGCAGCATGAACTAAGCAATGACGCCAGGACGACTGACTGGCAAAGACAGGCTTAAATAATGGTCTTCTTGATTAGAGCAAGTGCGTGTCCTGAACACCAGAGGCAGGTGAAACTAATAAGTCGCCATGGTAACTAAACAAACAAGGCAGCGCTAACAGGAACTAAAAGAGTCCAAAACTAACAAAAAATAACAAAAACATAATCCAGACCACAGATCATGACAAACTCTTAATTGCCGATTCCGATATCGGCCGATACCGATATATACAGTCGTGGAATTAACACATTATTATGCTTAATTTTGTTGTGATGCCCCGCTAGATGTATTAAACAATGTAAAAAGGTTTTACAAAATAAATCAAGTCAAGTTATGGAAAGAAATGCCAAAATGGCACTGCCATATTTTTTATTGAAGTCACAAAGTGCATTATTTTTTTAAACATGCCTCAAAACCGCAGCTTGGAATTTGGGACATGCTCTCCCTGAGAGAGCATGAGGAGGTTGAGGTGGGCGGGGTTGGGGGGGGGCGGGGTTTAGGGGGTGGCGGGGGTTGTATATTGCAGCGTCCCGGAAGAGTTAGTGCTGCAAGGGGTTCTGGGTATTTGTTCTGTTGTGTTTATGTTGTGTTACGGTGCGGATGTTCTCCCGAAATGTGTTTGTCATTCTTGTTTGGTGTGGGTTCACAGTGTGGCGCATATTTGGAACAGTGTTAAAGTTGTTTATACGGCCACCCTCAGTGTGACCTGTATGGCTGTTGACCAAGTATGCTTTGCATTCACTTGTGTGTGTGAAAAGCCGTAGATATTATGTGATTGGGCCGGCACGCAAAGGCAGTGCCTTTAAGGTTTATTGGCGCTCTGTACTTCTCCCTACGTCCGTGTACCACTCCGTACAGCAGCGTTTTAAAAAGTCATAAATTGTACATTTTGAAACCGATACCGATAATTTCCGATATCACATTTTAAAGCATTTATCGGCCGATAGTATCGGCAGTCCGATATCATCGGACATCTCTAATAAAAATGTATAATTGATAGTGATGTGTGACAGCACTGATTTTCTTTCCGATCCGATAGCAAGTAAAATCCAGGCTGGTATCGGCGATACCGGTCTGATACTTTGCGCACCTCATGTGTCTGCTAAAATGTAAAAAGTTGAGTATTTCAAATAATAACATGTCTCGTAGCATAAAGAATACAAGACAGAGTTATTTATCTATGTCAAACTCTGAAGTAGATCGAGGTAGTGGCGTGGATAACATTATGGTCATTCTTATTAGACAGAAAAAACATGCAAAATCACACAAAGTATATCAAAATTATGTTTCAAACGTTAAAAAAAAGGAATGAGTAAAATAATACAAGAGTTCAAATAAAAAAATTAATTAAAAAAACTAATTCACAATTCAGTTACATAATAACACTCAACAAAAGCATCCAACATTGACCCGTTCACAAGTTTAGTTACTTTTTACGCTGTATTCCTGTTAATGATACACATTATCAACAGTATCGATAATTCGATTGGAGAATCGTTATTACAGCATAAATGTCTGATATCGGCGGTATCACTAATAATCAAAGTATGGATCTGAAGTTGATCTTAAGATTTAAGCGTTAAAAGTAAAAATAATATACCGGTATATTGATATATGACTTATTTTGAACACTTTTATGAGTAGGACCCTTTTGGTATTTTAATCAGATTTTTTTCACTGGCATTGTTTGTAAAAACAATAATAAATCAAAACACGTGACCTTTTTAAGGTTTCAGTTACTTCACTTAAAATATTACACTTTGAACATTTTTTGGGGGAAAATATTGCATATTTTGTCTTCTTGTCATAAAACAGGGTTTTCTTGGGGGGGAAAATGGCATTAAATGTAACAAAAATTTTATACTTTATGTCAAAGGATATATCTGAAGTCGATATTTAAGCGTTGAAAGTAAAAAAATATTATTATACAGTATGACTGATTTTTTTTAACACTCTAATGTGTGAGACCCTTTTGGATCCCTGGGACCTCTAGCACTCACCAACATTGAGGGGAGCCCCTGGGGGTTACATCATATATTGTATTGGTTTTGAAAATGAAAAATATCAAAATGTCTGCCGTATGTTTTCATTTTTGAGCGGAAGAAATTTGGACAGCCCTATTTCTGTGGTATTATTTGAAGAAGATCACAGAACTATGTTCTTTAAAATGTTTATCTTTCTTCATTTCCTGTCACTATTTACATTTTCCATATGTTATAAATGTATACTAAAACAAAATTCATATTTTCGTACTGATTTACTTTACTGGTGTACAGTAGTGATGGGTCACACGGTACTGGAGCATCGATGCCTTATGGTACACCGCCATGTGTGTGTCACTTTAAGAAAAAAAAAACCATGGGACCGATACAGCTGCTGTGTCACGTGACAAAACGGAACTAAGTAGAAAGTTAAAGTACCAATGACAGTCACTTATTCAAGGAACAGTACTGAAACGTGGGATGATCGCCAAATAAAGTAAATGTTTGTCTTTACCTGTTTACTATTTGACTGCTTGACCTGAGTTGTGTGTGTCATATTGCTTTCTATTGGTTTGAAAATAACAAAAACTATCATAGTTTCTTACTAGTAATACTAGTAGTAGTAATTTGCAGGTCAAATGTTGTGACTTTGTGACCGTTCCGAACACCAACACGGTATCGGTGTCAATACAGCTAGTGAGTGTGCCCTACACTCACAGAGGCATCATTTACCTTACCACTAGTTTACAGGACAAAACATTACACAAAATAATGCATAACATAAAGTGGAGAAATATGTGTGTGTTTAAAATCAGTGCTTCTCAATTATTTTTTATTATGCCCCCCATGAAGAAGAAAATATTTTGTTATAAGTACACCTCTGCATAACATTGTATCCTTTTATTATTACAAATAATATAAAATAAAACAAATAAAATAAAGAAATATAGATTGACTTACAACAAACAATTACTTTTGCTACATTGTTTTTTTAGTTTAACAAAAAAATTAAAAAAAATAAATTAAAAAAATCCTTATTTAAACTATTAAAACATTTTGACCGATTAGAACCATTTTGATACTGAAAATGTTAATCAAACAAACTCAATAAATAATAGCAAATTCATATTGATCAGCATCATTAACTCAAGAGCACAATTATATAAAACACCTTAACCTACAAGACAAACAAAATTGTGCTGATTTATTATTATTTTTAATCAAAATGACCAAAGTTAGGATTAGTGGCTACAATGAGCACGCTTTGTAGAGCACAGATTTTCGAAACTGCCTGATACTGATAAAGCCTGTTCCCCTGGCATTGTACCGCGTTAACCAGAGGACAATGACATTTTTGGGAGAAAGAGTTGGATACGGAAATGGATTAAAATTCAAATCTGTGCATGCTTTTTAAAAAATAACTACTTAGGGATTAACAGGACATATGGACGAGTGCTCTGATTGTGAAGGTTTGTAGTTGATTATTATCATTATCATCTTATTAAGATTACACCTTGCCAACCCAGCAGGCACAAGACATTGATACAACGTTTATTAAACGTACATGTCCTTTAAAACGGACTTTGAAACAACGTTGCAAAATAGTTGTATTTGTAAATAGACACAACGTTGATGTCTAACGTTGGATCCACGTTGTTGGTTGGGAAATGGCCAAAATTCAATGGTCAAATCAACATCAGAACCCAACATTGATTAAATGTTGTCAAAAAGCATGTTGTTTCAACGTTGTATTTGTGTTGTAAAATATTGGTTAGGAAATGACCAAATTTCAATGGTCAAATCAACGTAGGAACCCAACATTGATTAAACGTTGTCAAAAAGCATGTTGTTTTAACGTTGTATTTGTGTGGTAAAATATTAGTTGAGAAATGACCAAAAAACATCACAACCTGACATTGAATAAACATCAAAAAGCATGTTGTTTCAACGCTGTATTTGTGTTGTAGAATATTGGTTGGGACATGACCAAAATTCTATGATCAAATCAACGTCAGAACCCAACATTGGTTCAACATTGTCAAAAAGCATGTTGTTTCAACGTTGTATTTGTTGTGTTGTAGAATATTGGTTGGAAAATTACCAAAATTCAATGGTTAAATCAACGTCAGAACAAAACATTGATTAAACATTGTCAAAAAGCATGTTGTTTCAATGTTGTATTTGTGTTGTAAAATATTGGTAAGAAAATGACCAAAATTCTATGATCAAATCAATGTAAGAACTCAACATTGATTAAACGTTGTCAAAAAGCATGTTGTTTCAATGTTGTATTTGTGTTGTAGAATATTGGTTGGAAAATGACCAAAATTCTATGATCAAATCAATGTAAGAACCCAACATTGATTAAACGTCTTCAAAAAGCATGTTGTTTCAACGTTGTTAAGTACCAATGATTGTCACACACACACGCTAGGTGTGGTGAAATTTGTCCTCTGCATTTGACCCATCCCCTTGTGTAAGAACCCAACATTGGTTAAAACTTTGTCAAAAAGCATGTTGTTTCAACGTTGTATTTGTGTTGTAGAATATTGGTTGGAAAATGACCAAAATTCCATGGTCAAATCAACATCGGAACCCAACATTGATTAAACATTGTCAAAAAGCATGTTGTTTCAACGTTGTATTTGTGTTGTAAAATATTGGTTAGGAAATGACAAAAATTCAATGGTCAAATCAACATCAGAACCCAACATTGATTAAACGTCATCTAAAAACGTGTTGTTTCAACGTTGTATTAAAATATCGGTTGGAAAATGACCAAAATTCATTGGTCAAATCAACATCACAACCTGACATTTAATAAACATCAAAAAGCATGTTGTTTCAACGTTGTATTTGTGTTGTAGAATATTGGTTGGAAAATGACCAAAATTCTATGATCAAATCAATGTAAGAACCCAACATTGATTAAACGTCGTCAAAAAGCATGTTGTTTCAACGTTGTATTTGTGTTGTACAATATTGGTTAGGAAATTAACAAAATTCATTGGCCAAATCAACGTAAGAACCCAACATTGATTAAACGTTGTCAAAAAAAAGTGTTGTTTCAACGTTGTATTTGTGTTGTAGAATATTGGTTGGAAAATGACCAAAATTCTATGATCAAATCAATGTAAGAACCCAACATTGATTAAACGTCTTCAAAAAGCATGTTGTTTCAACGTTGTAAAGTACCAATGATTGTCACCCACACACGCTAGGTGTGGTGAAATTTGTCCTCTGCATTTGACCCATCCCCTTGTGTAAGAACCCAACATTGGTTAAAACTTTGTCAAAAAGCATGTTGTTTCAACGTTGTATTTGTGTTGTAGAATATTGGTTGGAAAATGACCAAAATTCAATGGTCAAATCAACATCGGAACACAACATTGATTAAACATTGTCAAAAAGCATGTTGTTTCAACGTTGTATTTGTGTTGTAAAATATTGGTTAGGAAATGACAAAAATTCAATGGTCAAATCAACATCAGAACCCAACATTGATTAAACGTCATCTAAAAACATGTCGTTTCAACGTTGTATTTGTGTTGTAAAATATCAGTTGGAAAATGACCAA
Source organism: Entelurus aequoreus (assembly GCF_033978785.1). NCBI lineage: Eukaryota > Metazoa > Chordata > Actinopteri > Syngnathiformes > Syngnathidae > Entelurus > Entelurus aequoreus. The sequence goes on along the minus strand of NC_084738.1, from coordinate 59,705,522 downwards.
AATTCATTGGTCAAATCAACATCACAACCTGACATTTAATAAACATCAAAAAGAGTGTTGTTTCAAAGTTGTATTTGTGTTGTAAAATATTGGTTAGAAAATGACCAAAATTCTATGATCAAATCAACGTAAGAACCCAACATTGATTAAACGTTGTCAAAAAGCATGTTGTTTTAACGTTGTATTTGTGTTGTAGAATATTGGTTGATAAATGACCAAAATTCTATGATCAAATCAATGTAAGAATCCAACATTGATTAAACGTCTTCAAAAAGCATGTTGTTTCAATGTTGTATTTGTATTGTAAAATGACCAAAATTCAATGGTCAAATCAATATCAGAACCCAACATTGATTAAACGTCATCAAAAAACATGTTGTTTCAACGTTGTATTTGTGTTGTAAAATATTGGTTAGGAAATTAACAAAATTCATTGGTCAAATCAACGTAAGAACCCAACATTGATTAAACGTTGTCAAAAAAAGTGTTGTTTCAACGTTGTATTTGTGTTGTAAAATATTGGTTGGAAAATGACCAAAATTCTATGATCAAATCAATGTAAGAACTCAACATTTATTAAACGTCGTCAAAAAGCATGTTGTTTCAACATTGTATTTGTGTTGTAGAATATTGGTTGGAAAATGACCAAAATTCATTGGTCAAATCAACATCACAACCTGACATTGAATAAACATCAAAAAGCATGTTGTGTCAACGTTGTATTTGTGTTGTAGAATATTAATTGGAAAATGACCAAAATTCTATGATCAAATCAATGTAAGAACCCAACATTGATTAAACATTGTCAAAAAGCTTGTTGTTTCAACGTTGTATTTGTGTTGTAGAATATTGGTTGGGAAATGACCAAAATTCAATGGTCAAATCAACGTCAGAACCCAACATTGATCAAACGTCGTCAAAAAGCATGTTGTTTCAACGTTGTATTTGTGTTGTAGAATATTGGTTGGAAAATGACCAAAATTCTATGATCAAATCAATGTAAGAACCCAACATTGATTAAACGTCTTCAAAAAGCATGTTGTTTCAACGTTGTATTTGCATTGTAAAATGGTCAAATCAATATCAGAACCCAACATTGATTAAACGTCGTCAAAAAACATGTTGTTTCAACGTTGTATTTGTGTTGTAAAACATTGGTTGGAAAATGACCAAAATTCTATGATCAAATCAATGTAAGAACCCAACATTGATTAAACGTCGTCAGAAAGCATTTTGTTTCAATGTTGTATTTGTTGTGTTGTAGAATATTGGTTGGGAAATGACCAAAATTCAATGGTCAAGTCAACATAACAACCTGACAATGAATAAACATCAAAAAGCATGTTGTTTCAACCTTGTATTTGTGTTGTAGAATATTGGTTGGAAAATGACCAACTTTCAAGGGTCAAATCAACGTCAGAACCCAACATTGATTAAACATTGTCAAAAAGAATGTTGTTTCAACCTTGTATTTGTGTTGTAGAATATTGGTTAGTAAAGGACCAAATTTCAATGGTGGAATCAACGTCAGAACCCAACATTGGTTCAACGTCGTCAAAAAGCATGTTTTTTGAACGTCATGTTTGAGTTGATCACTGTCAGGACCTAATTCAACAAGTTCTCAACATTGTTTCAATGTCTCGTGCCTGCTGGGAAACAGTGATCCACACCAAATGTGTGACAATGTACAAAAACAGTAATCTGTCCCGGTATTGGAAGTCACGTGTGGGAAGCGAAAGTCACTTGTTTGCCTTTTCGGACCTTGAACGAAAAGAAGCAGAAAGCTAAAAAAAAAAAAAAAAAGCAAAAAAAAGCGTCGGCGGTCGTTAGTTACTCCAGCTGAGCGCCTGAAAAAGCAACGGCGGCGAGGCCGCAGGGGGAAAGTACATGAAACACACAGCTAAACACACAAAAGCAGCCTTTGTCTCACACACGTGTGTACACACACACACACACTCTCACATGTAAAGTGGAAAAAAAGTTTGTTTTGCAGAATTGCTGCAGAAGGAAGCTATGGCGGTGTGAGTGTGGCAGTGTGTAAGTGTGTGTATGTGTGTGTGTGTGGGTGTGGCAGTGTGTGTGTGTGTGTGTGTGTGTGTGTGTAAACGACACTGGAAAGGCCCGATCCCAAAGTTGTCCTGGGCTTTGAAAGTTTGCGTGAGGCAGCTTAACGGAACGTCGGATTGCTTTTCCGCTCGGCCGCTCTCTGGACTGGACTCCCAACTCAAGACGACATCCTCTCATTAGTCGGCCCTCTGCTGCTAAGCCGGCCCATTTAGTGTAGCCCAAGTCCCATTGTTGGGTCGGGCCGGCCCAGTCAAAGGTCAACCAAAATATTGATGAACTTTTTGAAAGGAGCGCAGAGGTGCTGCTTGGAGGCGGGGGCGGGGGAGGTTGCGAGGGTCCCCCCAGAAAACACACCTGAACTCCCTGCACGTCTTTTTCCACACACAAGCGGAACGCAAGTGAGGCCGTTTCCAAAAGAGGAGCCGCCAACGCCGGCGCTTTGCGAGCGTTCTGGATTACACTGTTTGTTTAAATCCATGTTAGGGGGATTAGGCGACCTCGCGAAGGAGGCCTGGCCCGGGAGGGGGTTAAAGGTCAGTGAGGCAAAGGCTGCTGAGAAGGGTCTGAAAACGCGGCGTCACGCACTTTAGAGCACGGCGACGCACTTGGAGAGGACTCATCAAAGCCTCAAGCAGACTTGCACGACCGTCCAAGACAGCGCTGATTGGCCTCAGACCTCCTAAGAGCATGCAGCTCCAAATGTGTGCCACTTTACTATTTTAAAACACACACATTTAAAAAATAAATAAAAACAAAAATATTTATATTTGGAGATACATGTTTGTCGTTGGATCGATTTCCGGTAAAAGGCATGCATCTCCAAAATGTGTGCCATTTTTGTTTGGTATTGTTGTCCAAAACACACACAAAAACACTTGACAGATGCTTTTGAAATAAAAACAAAAATATTCATAATATTTGGAGATGCTGTGAAAATAATGTACCTGTCATCTTTCATCTATTCCCAACTTTTGGACACAATTTGGAGATACATGCTTGTCATTGGCCCGATTTGCTTGTAGTTGCTGTCCAGTAAAAAGCATGTATCTTGTGATTTGAATTGTTGTCCAAAACACTCAAGGAACAAAGATTCAACAAATGTTTTTGAAATAAAAACAAAAATATTTACATTTGGAGATACATGTTTGTCATTAGGTATATGTGCATGTTGTCGCTTTCCAGTAAAAAGCATGTATCTCCAAATGTGTGCCATTTTTGTTTTGTATTGTTGTCCAAAACACACACAAAGACACTTAACAGATGTTTTTTAAATAAAAATTAAAATATTCATATAATTACAAAATGCTGTGAAAATAATGTATCTACAAGTGTGTGTAATCTTTTCCCATATTTTTAACAAAATTTGGAAATACATGCTTGTCAATGGCTCGATTTACTTGTAGTTGCTGTCCAGTAAAAAGCGTGTATCTCCAAATTTGTGCGATTTTTGATTTGTATTGTTGTCCAAAACACACAAGGAACTAACATTCAACAATTGTTTTTGAAATTAAAAAAATATATTTATATTTGGAGGTACATGCTTGTCTTTAAGTATATTTGCATGTTGTCGCTTTCCATTAAAAAGCATTTTTCTTCAAATTTTGTGTGATTTTTGTTTTTTTTATTGTTGTCCAAAACACACAAGGGAACATGTTAAACAAATGTTTTTGAAATAAAAACAACAATATTTACATTTGGAGATACATGTTTGTCGTTAGGTATATGTGCATGTTGTCGCTGTCCAGTAAAAGGCATGTATCTCCAAATGTGTGCCATTTTTGTTTTGTATTGTTGTCCAAAACACACAAATACACTTAACAGATGTTTTCAAATAAAAACAAAAATATTCATAATATCTGGAGATGCTGTGAAAATAATGTACCTCCAAATGTGTGTCATCTTTTATCTTTTCCCAACTTTTGGACACAATTTGGAGATACATACTTGTCATTGGCTCGATTTACTTGTTTGTAGTTGAGTAAAAAGCGTGTATCTCCAAATGTGTGTGATTTTTTTGTTTTTTATTGTTGTCCAAAACACACAAGGAACAAACATCCAACACATGTTTTTGAAATAAAAACAAAAATATTTACATTTGGAGGTACATGCTTGTCATTAAGTATATTTGCATGTTGTCGCTTTCCAGTAAAAAGCAAGTACGGTATGTCCAAAATGTGTGTGATTTTTTTATTTTTTATTGTTGTCTTCCAAAACACTTAACAGATGTTTTTAAAATAATAACAAAAATATTTTTATTTGGAGATACATGTTTGTCGTTGGCTCGATTTGCTTTTAGTTGCTGTGCAGTAAAAATAATATATCTCCAATTTTGTGCGATTTTTGTCTTGGATTGTTTTCCCAAACACGCACAAAAACACTGAACAGATGTTTTTGAAATAAAAACAAAGCTATTAATAATATTTGGAGATGCTGTGAAAATAATGTATCTCCAAATGTGTGTAATCTTTTCCCATATTTTTTACCAAATTTGGAGATACATGCTTGTCATTGGCTCGATTTACTTGTAGTTGCTGTCCAGTAAAAAGCGTGTATCTCCAAATTTGTGCAATTTTTGATTTGTATTGTTGTCCAAAACTAACATTCAACAAATGTTTTTGAAATAAAAACAACAATATTTACATTTGGAGATACATGTTTGTCGTTAGATATATGTGCATGTTGTCGCTTTCCAGTAAAAGGCATGTATCTCCAAATGTGTGCCATTTTTGTTTGGTATTGTTGTCCAAAACACACACAAAAAAACTTAACAGATGTTTTTTAAATAAAAACAAAAATATTCATAATATTTGGAGATACATGCTTGTCGTTGGATATATGTGCATGTTGTCGCTGTCCAGTAAAAAGCATGTACCGGTATCTCCAAAATGTGTGTGATTTGTTTTTTATTGTTGTCCAAAACACACAAGGAAAAACATTCAACAGATGTTTTTGAAATAAAAACAAAGATATTCATGATATTTGGACATGCTGTGAAAATAATGTATCTCCAAATGTGTGTAATCTTTTCCCATATTTTGGACAAAATTTGGAGTTACATGCTTGCCATTGGCTCGATTTGCTTGTAGTTGCTGTCCAGTAAAAAGTGTGTATCTCCAAATTTTTATGATTTTTGATTTGTATTGTTGTCCAAAACACTCAAGGAACTAACATTCAACAAATGTTTTTGAAATAAAAAAATATATATTTATATTTGGAGGTTCATGATTGTCATTAAGTATATTTGCATGTTGTCGCTTTCCAGTAAAAAACATTTTTCTTCAAATTTTGTGTGATTTTGTTTTTTTTTATTGTTGTCCAAAACACACAAGGGAACATGTTAAACACATTTTTTTGAAATAAAAACAACAATATTTACATTTGGAGATACATGTTTGTCGTTAGATACATGTGCATGTTGTCGCTGTCCAGTAAAAGGCATGTATCTCCAAATGTGTGCCATTTTTGTTTTGTATTGTTGTCCAAAACACACAAATACACTTAACAGATGTTTTTGAAATAAAAACAAAAATATTCATAATATCTGGAGATGCTGTGAAAATAATGTACCTCCAAATGTGTGTCATCTTTTATCTTTTCCCAACTTTTGGACACAATTTGGAGATACATGCTTGTCATTGGCTCGATTTACTTGTTTGTAGTTGAGTAAAAAGCGTGTATCTCCAAATGTGTGTGATTTTTGTTTTTTATTGTTGTCCAAAACACACAAGGAACAAACATTCAACGTATGTTTTTGAAATAAAAACAAAAATATTTACATTTGGAGGTACATGCTTGTCATTAAAGGCCTACTGAAATTATTTTTTTTAATTCAAACGGGAATAGCAGATCCATTCTATGTGTCATACTTGATCATTTCGCGATATTGCCATATTTTTGCTGAAAGGATTTAGTAGAGAAAATCGATGATAAAGTTCGCAACTTTTGCTCGCTGATATAAAAAAGCCTTGCCTGTACCGGAAGTAGCGTGACGTCACAGGAGCTAGTATTCCTCACAATTCCCCATTGTTTACAATGGAGCGAGAGAGATTCGGACCGAGAAAGTGATGATTACCCCATTAATTTGAGCGAGGATGAAAGATTCGTAGATGAGGAACGTTACAGTGAAGGACTTGAGAGGCAGTGATGGACGTATCTTTTTTCGCTCTGACCGTAACTTAGGTACAAGCTGGCTCATTGGATTCCACACTCTCCTTTTTTTATTGTGGATCACGGATTTGTATTTTAAACCACATCGGATACTATATCCTCTTGAAAATGAGAGTCAAGAACGCGAAATGGACATTCAGTGTCCTTTTATCTCCACGACAATACATCGGCGAAATGCTTTAGCTACGAGCTAACGTGATAGCATCGTGCTTTAACTGCATATAGAAACAAAAAAATAAACCCCTGACTGGAAGGATAGATAGAAAATCAACAATACTATTAAACCGTGGACATGTAAATACACAGTTAATGCTTTCCAGGCTGGCGAAGGTTAACAATGCTGTGCTAACGACGCCATTGAAGCTAACTTAGCAACTTAGCAACGGGACCTCACAGAGCTATGCTAAAAACATTAGCTCTCCACCTACGCCAGCCAGCCCTCATCTACTCATCAACACCCGTGTTAACCTGCGTTCCAGCGATCGGCAGAAGGACGAAGGACTTCACCCCGATGCGTTTGGCGGCCCGGAGACGTAGGAAGTCAAGGTGAGGTCGGCGGCTAGCGCGGCTAGCGCTCCAACAAAGTCCTCCTGGTTGTGTTGCTGTAGTCCGCTGCTAATACACCGATCCCACCTACAACTGTCTTCTTTGCAGCCTTCATTGTTCATTAAACAAATTGCAAAAGATGTCCAGAATACTGTGGAATTATGAAATGAAAACAGAGCTTTTTGTATAGGATTCTACGGGTACCATAACTTCCGTTACTTTGACTTCGTCACGCGCATACGTCATCATACCGCAACGTTTCAGCCGGATATTTCCCGGGAAGTTTTAAAATTTACTTTATAAGTTAACCCGGCCGTATTGGCATGTGTTGCAATGTTAAGCTTTCATCATTGATATATAAACTATCAGACTGCGTGGTCGGTAGTAGTGGCTTTCAGTAGGCCTTTAAGTATATTTGCATGTTGTCGCTTTCCAGTAAAAAGCAAGTACAGTATGTCCAAAATGTGTGTGACTTTTGTTTTTTTATTGTTGTCTTCCAAAACACTTAACAGATGTTTTTATAATAATAACAAAAATATTTACATTTGGAGATACATGTTTGTCGTTAGATATATGTTGTCGCTTTCAAGTAAAAGGCATGTATCTCCAAATGTGTGCCATTTTTGATTTGTATTGTTGTCCAAAACACACACCAAAACACTTAGGAGATGTTTTTGAAATAAGAACAAAAATAAATATAATATTTATTTATTTAATATTAATTAAAAGAAAAAAATAAAAAAATAAAAAATAAAATAAAATAAAATAATAAACTAAAATATTAATATTTGGAGATACATGTTTGTCGTTGGATCGATTTGCTTGTAGTTGCTGTCCAGTAAAAAGCATGTATCTCCAAATGTGTGCTATTTTTGATTTGTATTGTTGTCCAAAACACACACCAAAACACTTAACAGATGTTTTTGAAATAAGAACAAAAATATATATAATATTTGGAGATGCTGTGAAAATATTGTATCTCCAAATGTGTGTAATCTTTCATCTTTTCCCAAATGTTTGACACAATTTGGAGATACATGCTTGTTGTTGGCTCGATTTGCTTGTTTGTAGTTGAGTAAAAAGCGTGTGTCTCCAAATGTGTGTAAATGTTTATAACACACTAGAAAAAACATTAAAGAAATGTTTTCGAAATAAAACCAGAAATATTCATAATATTTGGAGACACATGTTTGTCATTAAGTATTTTTGCATGTTGTCGCTGTACAGTAAAAAGTGTGTATCTCCAAAAAGTGTGATTTTTGTTTTGTATTGTTGTCCAAAACACGGAAGGGAAAACATAATACAAATGATTTCGAAAAATAAAAACAAAAAGATTAATAATATTTGGAGATACATTCATTTTTCATTTTCCTTTATTTAACCAGATAAAAACTCAATGAGATTAAAATCTCTTTTGCAAGAGAAACCTGGAAAAACTGGTTTTATAAATACCGGTACTTAAAACAACAACAAAAAACAGTAGAAGTCACACACTATAGTTAAAAGTCCAAATTACTTACAACATTTACATCAAAACACGCAATAGGTGAAAAGATAAAAATGTTTCAATAAAACCAAATTAAAAACATGTACAGTGCCCAATAGAAACAGATTCTGGAGCTTTTAAAATGACCTGAAATTCCCCCAAAGGGATCAGTTCAGGTAGCCTCAGATCCGTTTGTATTTCATTCCATGACCATGGAGCAGCAAATCTGAAGACTTTTTTTACCGAGACTTGTGTTGGCTCTAGGAACCAACACGCCAAGGATGTCGTTTGTCATTGAAAAGATTTGCATGTAGTCGCTTTTTGCGGAAAAATATTTATCTCCAAAATGATTTGTTTTGTAATGATGTCCAAAACACACGGGGGGAAAACACTCAACAAATGCTTTTGATACAAAAACAAAAATATTGATAATGTTTAGTAGGGATGTCCGGTAATGGCTTTTTGCCGATATCCGATATGCCGATATTGTCCAACTCTTTAATTACCGATACCGATATCAACCGATACCGATATCAACCGATATATACAGTTGTGGAATTAACACATTATTATGCCTAATTTGGACAACCAGGTATGGTGAAGATAAGGTACTTTAAAAAAAAATGAATCAAATAAAATAAGATAAATAAATTAAAAACATTTTCTTGAATAAAAAAGAAAGTAAAACAATATAAAAACAGTTACATAGAAACTAGTAATTAATGAAAATTTGTAAAATTAACTGTTAAAGGTTAGTATTATTAGTGGAACAGCAGCACGCACAATCATGTGTGCTTACGGACTGTATCCCTTGCAGACTGTATTGATATATATTGATATATAATGTAGGAACCAGAATATTAATAACAGAAAGAAACAACCCTTTTGTGTGAATGAGTGTAAATGGGGGAGGGAGGTTTTTTGGGTTGGTGCACTAATTGTAAGTGTATCTTGTGTTTTTTATGTGGATTTAATTAAAAAACAAAAAACAAAAAAAACAAACAAACAAACGATACTGATAATAAAAAAAACGATACCGATAATTTCCGATATTATATTTTAACGCATTTATTGGCCGATAATATCGGCAGACCGATATTATCGGACATCTCTAATGTTTAGAGATACATGCTTGTCAATAGGATTGATTTGCAGGTTGTCACTTTCCATTAAAAAGCATGCATCTCCAAATGTGTGCGATTTGTTTATATTTGTGTCCAAAACACACAAGGAAAAACCTCTCATCGAATGTTTTTTAAATCCATCCATCCATTTTCTACCGCTTATTCCCTTCGGGGTCGCGGGTGTTTTTTAAATAAAAAACAAAAATATTCACAATATTTGGAGATCCATGCTTGTCGTTTGCAGTGAAAATAATGTATCTCCAAATGTGTGTAATCTTTTAAAACTGTCCATCTTTGTCAGTCCGCCGATTTTCTCAATGGATGTTTTTTACGAATAAATCACTTTTTTTGATTTATTGACACTTTTATTAGTAGATTGTACAGTACAGTAAATATTCCGTACAATTGACCACTAAATGGTAACACCCGAATAAGTTTTTCAACTTGTTTAAGTCGGGGTCCACTTAAATCAATTCATGGTAAACTTCTTGTGGGACGGTTTAGTAAGTATGAATTGTTTTAGTTGTATTGTAAAACTGCCTCACAATACGAAGGTCATGGGTTCGATCCTGCGCTCGGGATCTTTCTGTGTGGAGTTTGCATGTTCTCCCCGTGACTGCGTGGGTTCTCTCCGAGTACTCCGGTTTTCTCCCACCTCCAAAGACATGCACCTGGGGATAGGTTGATTGGCAACACTAAATTGGCCCTAGTGTGTGAATGTGAGTGAGAATGTTGTCTGTCTATCTGTGTTGGCCCTGCGATGAGGTGGCGACTTGTCCAGGGTGGACCCCGCCTTCCACCCGAATGCAGCTGTGATAGGCTCCAGCACCCCCGCGACCCTGAACGGGAAGAGCGGTAGGAAATGGATGGATGGATGGGCTAGTTCCCCCTTATTCATATTATTTTATGTGGAGAGACTCCAATTGCTACAGTTTAAGGTCACAGGACATTCTTGGCGTGTTGGTTCCTAGAGCCAACACAAGTCTCGATTAAAAAAAAGTCTTCAGATTTCCATGGTCATGGAATGAATTACAAAAGGATCTGAGGCTACCTGAACTGATCATTTTGGAGGAATTTCAGGCCATTTTAAAGGATCGAGAAGCTGTTTCTATGAAGCGCTTTACTTGTTTTTATTTAAAAATGTAATCTTTTTACCAATTGCATGTTTTTTATGTTCATGTTGTAGGTACCGTATTTTTCGGAGTATAAGTCGCACCGGCCAAAAATGCATAATAAAGAAGGAAAAAAACATATATAAGTCACAATGGAGTATAAGTCGCATTTTTGGGGAAATTTATTTGATAAAACCCAACACCAAGAATAGACATTTGAAAGGCAATTTAAAATAAATAAAGAATAGTGAACAACAGGCTGAATAAGTTTACGTTATATGAGGCATAAATAACCAACTGAGAACGTGCCTGGTATGTTAACGTAACATGTTATGGTAAGAGTCATTCAAATAACTATAACATATAGAACATGCTATACGTTTACCAAACAATCTGTCACTCCTAATCGCTAAATCCCATGAAATCTTATACGTCTAGTCTCTTACGTGAATGAGCTAAATAGTATTATTTGATATTTTACGGTAATGTGTTAATAATTTCACACATAAGTCGCTCCTGAGTATAAGTCGCACCCCCGGCCAAACTATGAAAAAAAGGGCGACTTATAGTCCGAAAAATACGGTAATTTGGACGTTTAACTATAGTGTGTGACCTCGGCCAGGTCTTTTGCAAAAGTGATTTTAATCTCAAGGGTTTTTACCGGGTTAAATGAAGGAAAAGAAAATGGAAAATGTTTATCTGAAAACAATTGAACATGAAAAAAACATTTGGATAAAAACAAGACAAAATATAACATTTGCAGATACATGTACATTGTCGGACAGATTTGTAAAGTACATGTACCTCCAAATGTTTGTCTTTTACCATTCTTATCCAAAACAGACACAAACTAATTTAAGGAATGTATTGATAATTTGTTTTCCCAAACTATTGACACACACTGGTGATACAAGCTTGTCGTTGGACTCATTTGCATGTGGTTGCTGTCCAGTAAAAAACATGTATCTCCAAGTTTGCTTATATTTTTGTACAAAACACACAAGTGGGAAAAAAACACTGAACAAATGTTTTCAAAATAAAGGATTCATAATATTTGGAGATACATGCTTGTTTGCAGGTTGTTGCTTTCTAGTGAAAAGTACGTACTCTTTTAAAATGTTTGTCCAAAAACAATTGAACATAGAACAAATGTTTTGTGGGAAGAAACAAAACAAAAAATCGTAACATTTGCAGATATACACTACCGTTCAAAAGTTTGGGGTCACATTGAAATGTCCTTATTTTTGAAGGAAAAGCACTGTACTTTTCAATGAAGATAACTTTAAACTAGTCTTAACTTTAAAGAAATACACTCTATACATTGCTAATGTGGTAAATGACTATTCTAGCTGCAAATGTCCTGTTTTTGGTGCAACATCTACATAGGTGTATAGAGGCCAATTTCCAGCAATTATCACTCCAGTGTTCTAATGGTACAATGTGTTTGCTCATTGGCTCAGAAGGCTAATTGATGATTAGAAAACCCTTGTGCAATCATGTTCACACATCTGAAAACAGTTTAGCTCATTACAGAAGCTACAAAACTGACCTTCCTTTGAGCAGATTGAGTTTCTGGAGCATCACATTTGTGGGGTCAATTAAACGCTCAAAATGGCCAGAAAAAGAAAACTTTAATCTGAAACTCGACAGTCTATTCTTGTTCTTAGAAATGAAGGCTATTCCACAAAATTGTTTGGGTGACCCCAAACTTTTGAACGGTAGTGTATATATGCTCATCGTCGGACAGATTTGCACGTGGTCACTTTTTAGTAAAAGGGATGTATCTCCAAATGTGTGTTTTTAATTCTTATCCAAATCACACACAAATCCATTCAAGGAATGTATTGTTTACTTGTTTTCCCAAACTTTTGACAAAATCTGGAGATAAACGCTTGTCGTGGTCGCTGTCCAGTAAAAAACATGGATCTCCAAGTTTGCGCATGTTTATATTGTTGTACAAAATACAATGAAGACCCCTAAACAAAAATAGTCATAATATTAGGAGATACATGCTTGTGGTGTGCGTGTGGTCGCTTTCCAGAGAAAATTGTTAGGTTAGGTAACTTTAATCGTACCCGAAAGTAAACTTGTTTGCAGCCAGCGAGATCAGGACATCCATTTAAACATACACAGAAAGGAACATCTTAGATATGCAATAGGAAGACCTACCACATAACGAGCATCACAAACATTGCCAAGATCACAAAATAGTACATGTATTCCAAGTTCCCCATAAAAGGATAAAACATATAAAATCCCAATCAGATAAGATTTGGGACAAGCCAGAATAAAACACCATAATAAACTAATAAATAATAAAATAATAAATTGCACTAAAATAAATATAGGCAAGAATAATTACTACTAGTGTGTATCTCCAAATGTGTGTAATCTTTTGAAAGGTTTGTCCAAAAACAATTGAACATGGAACACATGATTTCTGGATAAAAAAACAAAACAAAAACAAAAAAACATTTGGAGATTCTTGCTTGTTGTCGGACAAATTTGCACATGGTCACTAAGTAAAAAGCATGTTTTTCCAAATGATTGTGAGTTTTTTTTAAATTCAATTCAAAACACACAAACGTTTACAACAAAACATTGTTTATTTGTTTTACTAAACTATTGAAAAAATCTGGGGATACATGCTTGTCATTGGATCAATTTGCATGTGGTCACCCCAGTAAAAAGCATGGATCTCCAAGTGTGTGCGTATGTTTATATTGTTCACAAAAATACTAAACAAATGTTAAAAAAAAACCAAAAAACATTCATAATACTTGGAGATGCATGCTTGTTGTCTGCAAGTGATCGCTTTCCAGAGAAAAGTGTGTACCGTATTTTTCGGAGTATAAGTCGCTCCGGAGTATAAGTCGCACCGGCCGAAAATGCATAATAAAGAAGGAAAAAAACATATATAAGTCGCACTGGAGTATAAGTCGCATTTTTTGGGGAAATGTATTTGATAAAACCCAACACCAAGAATAGACATTTGAAAGGCAATTTAAAATAAATAAAGAATAGTGAACAACAGGCTGAATAAGTGTACGTTATATGAGGCATAAATAACCAACTGAGAACGTGCCTGGTATGTTAACGTAACATATTATGGTAAGAGTCATTCAAATAACTATAACATATAGAACATGCTATACGTTTACCAAACAATCTGTCACTCCTAATCGCTAAATCCCATGAAATCTTATACGTCTAGTCTCTTACGTGAATGAGCTAAATAATATTATTTGATATTTTACGGTAATGTGTTAATAATTTCACACATAAGTCGCTCCCGAGTATAAGTCGCACCCCCGGCCAAACTATGAAAAAAACTGCGACTTATAGTCCGAAAAATACGGTATCTCCAAATGTGCACACTTAAACATGTTGGGTTGAAAAATAACCCAATTGTAACCCAACTGCTGGTTCAAAAAAGGCCTTATTGGAGTTATTTTAACTCAACATTTTGGGTTAATTTTTTCAACACAACTTTTGCATTGAATTATTTAACCCAAAAGTTGAGTTACGCTAACTCAATGTTGGTTGATTCATAACCCAACTATTGGGTTTAATTTATTTAACACAAAAGCTGAGTTATGCTCACTACAATGTTGGGTTATTCCCAACCCAACTATTGGGTTGTGCAATTTAGCGCTCCTTGACCCAATAGTTGGTTAAAGATTACAAATTTTACTGCTGGTTTGTCCTACTCCTTCCCAACTACTGATCAAAATAATTTTTATTCCATTAAAATATACTCAAAAGCAAGATATGAGTGAAATTTCTTTTTACAAGAATTGCCGTGTATGGTCATAGTAGTCCTATACAGCATGCTCAAGTATTCTCATTTACATAAAATGTGTCATTGTAAATAATCTTAATGACATTAATCCATAATAAAATTCCCTTTAAGAAAAAAAAAAAAGTTTTAATAAAAAAGCCTTTTACCCAAAAATGTGTTACTCATTGAAAAACAAAACAAAAATGGTTCATAATTTTGAAAACCCAGAAATTGAGTTAAAATAATACTCTTATAACCCAAAAAAAGGATTGCTCTTCATAAAAATAACTCCAACACTCGCAACTCATAAATTGGGTTTGCAAAATAACACAGCAATGTTTAGTGTGTTTTAAAAGGTTTGTCCAAAAACAATTGAACATGGACCAAATGTTTTCTGGATAATAATGAAACAAAAAAAACATAACATTTGGAGATCCTTGCTTGTTGTCGGACAAATTTGCACACGGTCACTACTTAGTAAAAATCATGTTTCTCCAAATGATTGTGGTGTTTTTTTAAGCTTATTCAAATCACAAAAAAGTTCATTTTGGGAATCATTGTTTATTTGTTTTCCCAAACTATTGACAAAATCTGGGGATACGTGCTTGTCGTTGGCTAGATTTGCATGTTGACACTTTCTGGTAAAAAAAGGTTTTCCGAATAAAACCCAAATATTTATAACATTTGGATACATAGATGTCATTGGATAGATGTAAATGGTGCTTTCCAATATACAGGTATCTCCAAATGTGTGCATTATTTTGAAAAGTGAGTCTAACACACACAAGAAAAACCACTGAATATCAAACAAACGTTTTCTAAATAAAAACAAAAACAAATCCTAACATTTGGAGGTACATGCTTGTCGTCACTATCCAGTAGAAAACACATATCTCCAAATGTTTTGAAAGTTTTTTATTATTATTTTTTTTTAAGCAAAAAAAAGATTGTTTAAGGTATGTATTGTTTTCCCAGCTATTGACAACATCTGGAGATATATGCTTGTCGTCGGATGGTGTACAGTGGAAATCCTGTATTTACGAAGGTTTTTTAAAAATGTTTGTTTCAGAAAAACACTGAACAAACGTATCATTTTCCGTCTAAAAACTAAGCTATTGACCAAATTTAAAGCTACATGCTCGTTGTTGCTGCTCAATGAAAAGCACATGCATGTCCAAATGTGTTTGCTTTCTTCTTATTTAAAACACACACATAAACAAATCACTCAGCAGATGTTTGTTTTTCGGAAATATTGACCACATTGGGAGATGCGTGCATGATGATGTCACTGGACAGACTTGCATGGACCTCCAAATGTTGTGTTTCTTTGTGTGCAAAACAAAGAAATGTATATATATATATAGACAATACATGCTTTTTGTTTTAGACATTTGCATACATGTCGCTATGTCGTCCAGTCAAAAGCATGTATCCCCAAAATGTGGCTCTCCAAAGCACAGAGAAAAATAAATATACTGTTTGATTGACAAAAAGGAAATTATTGAAAATATTGACATCATATAATTGTTCTTGTTTCCATGCACTGAGCTTAACTTTTACAATCCATCCATCAATCCTTTTTACCGCTTGTCCCTTTCCCCTTGTACACCCTGGACAAGTCGCTACCTCATCGCAGGGCCAACACAGATAGACCGACAACATTCACCAAAGACATGCACCTGGGGATAGGTTGATTGGCAACACTAAATTGGCCCTAGTGTGTGAACTTCTACAATCATGCAACAAAAAAATAAAAATATTCAATTATTTATGTTGTGTGTGTTTCGTATGACGCAGCCCAAAATAGTACATATCATACGCACCAAAAAATTCTGGGTTATTTGGATAACCCAATTTATGAGTTGCTAGTGTTGGGTTAAATCTTGGAGTTATTTTTATGAAGAGCAATCCATTTTTGGGGTTATAAGGATATTATTTTGACTCAATTTCAGGTTTGAAAAAATTCTGAACCATTTTTGGGTTGTTTTTCAATGAGTAACGCATTTTTGGGTAAAAGGCTTTTTTTTTAAGGGAATTTATTTATTATGGATTAATCTCGTTAACATTATTTAAAATCACACATTTTATGTACATGAAAATATTTGAACATGCTGTATAGGACTACTATGACCATACACAGCAATTCTTGTAAAAAAAAAAAAATGTCACTCATATCTTCATTTGAGTATATTATAATGGAATAAAAATAATTTTAATCAGTAGTTGGGAAAGAGTAGGACAAACCAGCATATAATTTTTAACCAACTATAGGGTCAAGGAGCGCTAAATTGCACAACCCAATAGTTGGGTTTGGAATAACCCAACATTGTAGTGAGCATAACTCAGCTTTCGTGTTAAATAAATGCAACTCAATAGTAGGGTTATGAATCAACCAACAGTGAGTTAGCATAACTCAACTTTTGGGTTAAATAATTCAACCCGATAGTTTGGTTGGGAATAACGAAACATTAACTTATCATAACTCAAATTTTTGGTTAAATAATTCAACATTAAAGTTGGGTCGAAAAAATTAACCCAAAATGCTGAGTTAGAATAATTTAAATAACCCCAGCAGTTGGGTTAAAATTGGGTTATTTTTTAACCCAACATGTTTTAGTGTGTACCCTCTACTATATTATATATATTTTTAAAACACGCCTAACTCAAAAGGTACCAAAATGTTTATGTGATTCATTTACAGACATAAGAACAAAAATGCAGAAAGCTATATGCAACATTTGTTTGGTCTCATCACGTGGTTGCTAGGCAGAATTTGCTCAAAGGTCAGACAGGCGAACCCTCCGAAAAAGAACAGACAATTTTGAATTGATCAACTTTTGCAAAAAAGCAACACACTTTTTTTTTCACCACAACGCCATCTGCTGGACCACTTGTCACAATATCATGCATAATCAAATCCATTTGCCCATTATATCGATTCAATGTGTGCCCATGAATCAGTCATTTTGGGGAAACAACTCGCTTGGTTTTCTCCAAGTTTCTGTTTGCTCCTCCAAGGAGAAACGCAAGCTTTGTAGTGGCGAGTCCTCTCGTTAAAGGCCCGCTTAGATCAGTCATTAAAGGGGACTCAAATGTTTCCCACACGCATGGAGAGGATGACGTCACCACGAGCACTCATTTTTTTTTTTTTTTTTTTTACCAGGAAATGATAGTAATCATGAATACAAATAAACACATAGGACAGGAATATTTCTACACGCGTTGGAACCGCTGCATTTGTACTTTACGAGTCTTTTTGAAGCTCCGTGAAAGCACCTTTTTTTTTTTTTTTTTTTTTCAAAAAGTGAGCAGCAGTTTCAACATTGCGTACTGAATGATCTTCAAAACGTTATAATTTGATCCCCGGCCGTCTAATAAAAGTGAGATATTTCATGATTTGGTATTAAATGTTCCAAGGCTTAATAGGCGGCCCATTTTTGGAGAGCTTTTAGTTCATCTGAGGTAAACCTGCTGACTGGATGGCGTCCAGTCCAAACTGTGCAAAGTGGCCTGATTAGCAGCACTTTGGCCTGCAGGGTCTCCTTTATTTTGGAACAAAACCCTTCTTATTTTTAATCTCTATACAAGGTGCCAATTAAAATATTTCTCATCATGGCACGCAAGGACATCTCATGCATAAAATACATTAATTTCAACTTATTCCCCCCCCCCCAACATAAAAACCTGTTTAACTCTTTTATTTTTACAATTGTATTTTTTAAAACAACACAAACACCATTATGTATTTAAATCACGCTGCATTAGTGCTATTTCTAATATTTTCCCCACATTATTTCAGAAAATACATTAAATATAATTATTCACTATTTGATATGCTCACATTTTATGTATATAAACGTTGTTTAATTGGTTAGTTATTTTAAACATCATTAGTTATAAATAATATTTTTCAAAATGCTACTTTTTAAATTAATTTGTTCTTAATAAATAATATGATTTCATATCATATTTACTGTATTATAAAAAAACATTAATTATGCACTACAAACAATAACATATTTTAATACAAATATTATAATTTTCTAAGTGCACTAAATGGGTGTATTTTCCTCTATTTTTCCGTGGTATAATAAGGTTTCAAATAAACAACACAAAAAACAATGTTGTGTGTTTCTTCTGCAGGATGCACCACTCCCTGCATATTAAATATTGATGCGCCACAGCTGCAGGTTTTTTTTTTTAATTTTTTTTTTTTTTTTGGAGTGGATGTCTCCTCTCTCCTGGTTTAAGCAGAAATGCATTTTGATTAAAAGTAAAATTAAAATAGCTATTTGATTGCAATGACCTATTAAACAGCACCATTTAAAATGAACTATAACCACCCCCGGTGCACAAACATGTTCAATATTAATGCAGGGGTTAAACAAATGAATTATTTGTTTGGAAATAAAAGTGGTCGTTTTATTATGATTTTTATATATATTTTTGAAACACGAAAGATATAACCCGCGGCACGCACGCGCGTGCACGTTAGTGTGCGGCAACGCGCACGCAAGACGCCACGCGTTGCAGCGTCAAACTTTATTGATTACATATTCGTTTAACGTAGGCGTGTTTTTGTCACGTTATTTCCGAAAATATATTAAATATAATTATTCACTATTTGATATGCTAACATATAAACGTTGTTTAATTGGTTGATTACTTCAAGCAGCATTAGTTAATATTTTTCAAAATGCTACTTTTTTAAAATTAATTTGTTCTTTTTTTTGTTATTTTTTAAATTAATTTGTTCTTAATAAATAATAACATGATTTCATATCATCTTTACTGTATTATTTAAAAAAAAACAATTAGTTTAACAATTTTAAGTTGCGGCTGTTTTTTTTTGTGTTCATTATTTATTGATTAGAAAAATAAAAAGTTAACCTTATAGGCCCAGTTAATTCTCCATCCATCCATCCATTTCTTACCGCTTGTCCCTTTTGGGATCGCGGGGGGTCTCATAAAGTAAAAATATAGTTTTATAAAGGGTTATTTTTTTGGTGTTTTTGAAGGGATATATGCACGTAAAGGTCATTTAAAGTCGCAGAGAACATTATTAGGACGCGTTCTTAAGGGCTGAGTTTAGGATTTAAAAAAGTAAATTTAAAAAAAATAAAACTTCATATTGATGTGTTTCTTGGAACAAACTCACAATGTTGCAACTTAGAATATAAGAAATTATTTCAAAGGGGATGTTTTACTTAATTGATTCAGTTAAGTGTGCCACTTTGGTGCATTAATTCACACACTGCCATCAGTGTGTGTGTGTGTGTGTGTGTGTGTGTGTGTGTGTGTGTGTGTGTGTGTGTGTGTGTGTGTGTGTGTGTTCTGGCAATGCTTACTTAATGGGGACATCGCTCTGTTTACACAGTCACCTTTAGGGGACCTCTCACGGTATGGGGACCAAAAAACAGGTCCCCTAAAGGGAAACCTTTTTAAATGATAGTCGGATCCATTCTGAAGATGCCTAAGTGATTTTTAAGCTGTGGCCCATAAATTTGGGTTACTTTGTTTACGTGTTTCAAGTATAGGTAAAAGAGAAAATTAATTTTCTTGAAAAGTGAAACATTTGTTATCCTGGCATTAATAGTACTGTGATTCTGTATGGTATTCATCCTTAGTTAAAACTAATATATTTTTCCAAAAACAAAATCTGGTTTAGTGTTCCTTAGGATGACATTTTCATACAGCATGATTATAAATCATTATTATCTTAAAGCAGGGGTGTGCAAACTTTTTCCACTGAGGGCCGCACACGGAAAAATTAGAGCATGTGGGGGCTATTTTGATATTTTTAATTTTCAAACCATAACAAAATATATTAATTTTTTATTCATTTTACCTTTAGGGGTCTCGGGGACCATAAAGGGTCTCAGTCATTAAAATTTTAAAAATAAGTCAGATTGTTATTTTTTAATTTTTTATTTAACGCTTACAGTAAATCTCCATATCAACTTCAAGTTTATACAAAGTAATACAAATTAAAAAAAATGTTTTATGGCTTTTCTGTCAAAAACAACTTAGTTTTTTTTATAGTAAAACTGAAATATGCAGTATTTAGTAATTAGAGCCCTAAAAGATCAATAATGCAGGACACCATTAATTTGAATTATTTCATATTTTTGAGTAATCACAGTGAAAAGTTAAATAAAAAATCACTAAATATATTTGGGATCCAAAAGGTGCCCCACTCATAAAGTGATACATTTTTATTAGGTTTTTCTTTTACTTTCAACACTTAAGTTACGAGATCAACTTCAGATATATCTGTCCATTTTATGCTGGAACTATTATTTTGTTTGTTTTATGTGCTTTTGTCAAAGAAAACGTTGATGTTTTTATATGGCTACTACACAATATATGCAATATGTACCACATAAAACATTTTAAAGTGAAATATTTGAAGTATGTGGGCTCTGTACCGAGGATGTCGTTGTGGCTTGTACAGACCTTTAAGACACTTGTGATTTAGGGCTATATAAATAAACATTGATTGATTGATTGATTGATTGAAGTAATTGGAGCCCTGAAAATAATTCATTATAACATGGATTTTTTGTCTTTTTTTTTTTTTTTTGAGCAATGGCAAAAAAAAGAAAAATAAAGAAAGACAAAAGAAAAAAAAACAGCCTGCATGGCAGCTTTTGTGTCAACATTGCAACTTTTTCTCGTTAGATTTCACCTCATTCCACTTTTTTTAATGTTCTTTTTTATTTTTACAATAGTATTTCCAGAATGTGTGGCGGGCCGGTAAACAATTAGCTGCGGGCCGCAAATGGCCCCCGGGCCGCACTTTGGACACCCCTGCCTTAAAGTATGATTCACATACAGAATATTCCATCCTTCTATATATGGTAGTTGGAGTTGCAGACAACTTCATTACTGCTAAATAGCAGTTTTCAGTAATGTCACAGAAGATGCAGGATTTGCTTCAACATTTAAGTGGTGAAACTTCCTATAAGAGGACATTTGTAGTGCTGTATTCTGAGGATCATGTCATATTTCATTTGAACTTTATTTATTTATTTATTTTTAAATGGTCCTCAGTAGTCACGTACAAATTTGTGTGAATTATGCAAAATGATTTAAATGTGGTCCCCATGAACCATATTAACTCTTTTTCCCCAGGGTCCCCAGTAAGAATGATCAGCACATTACTTCATCAATCCAGAGATTTAAAGACGTGTATGAGCTAACTAGGCAGTGGACATTTTATCATAATTTTTGTGTGCCTCCACAACCTGTAGAAAGGGTGGTCCCCACAAGTGAGGATCAAAAACTTGGTCCCCATTCCAAATGATAACCAGAATGTGTGTGTGTGTGTGTGTGTGTGTGTGTGTGTGTGTGTGTGTGTGTGTGTGTGTGTGTGTGTGTCTACATGCATGTGAGGGGTGGTGCGTCGGCCGCACGCGATGTTTACGTTGGGTCGTGGCGGCTTGGGCTCCTCCTAATTGACTGGTCAGGTTCACCCAGCCGAGGGTCCACAGGGAGGCCCGTGAAAGTGGGCCACGACTCCCCCGAGGGGCGGCGAGGAGGAGGCCAAGAGCGGTCATAGGACAAGGCCTCCTCGCACAAAAAAAACAACAACAAAAAAACTACATTGTGACCTTAAAGCTTATTTCCTTCCACAAAGACATGGAGACAAAATGCGTAAACGCGCACCTGGAGGCGGCATTTTGGATCCTGCGTGTGTGTGTGTGTGTGTGTGTGTGTGTGTGTGTGTGTGTGTGTGTGTGTGTGTGTGTGTGTGTGTGTGTGTGTGCGTGTAAGTGAGAGAGAGTGATAAGTGTATAATGTGGGAACCTGTGTGTTTAAAGGATTTAGCAACAGATGGATGTGCTTATCTGAATGGGAAATCAGGTCCACAATCATGCAGACATTATTAATGGAGGTCTAATCCGCGGTGCCATGCCAGGACGGCGCACACAGGCTGCGGCAGTAAGACGCACTTTCATTCACCAGCTTTTCACTCGTTTTTCAAAATAAAAGTTTTTTTGTTTTTTTATTGAGTACAGGCTGGCGTCGGTTGCAATTATTGTATTTATTAGGGGTGGCCAAAAAAAAATCGATTTTCAAATTATTTTTTTTATTTTAATCTGTCCTGTCCAGTCAAACAGGCCTATCATATTGTGGATATAGCTCACAGGTGTCAAACCCAAGGCCCGGGGGCCAGATGTGGCCCGCCACTTCATTTTATTTGGCCCCTCGAAATCCTGGAAATAAATACATTACCGTTCAAAAGTTTGGGGTCACCCAAACAATTTTGTGGAATAGCCTTCATTTCTAAGGACAAGAATAGACTGTCAAGTTTCAGATGAAAGTTCTCTTTTTCTGGCCATTTTGAGCGTTTAATTGACCCCACAAATGTGATGCTCCAGAAACTCAATCTGCTCAAAGGAAGGTCAGTTTTGTAGCTTCTGTAACGAGCTAAACTGTTTTCAGATGTGTGAACATGATTGCACAAGGGTTTTCTAATCATCAATTAGCCTTCTGAGCCAATGAGCAAACACATTGTACCATTAGAACACTGGAGTGATAGTTGCTGGAAATGGGCCTCTATACACCTATGTAGATATTGCACCAAAAACCAGACATTTGCAGCTAGAATAGTCATTTACCACATTAGCAATGTATAGAGTGTATTTCTTTAAAGTTAAGACTAGTTTAAAGTTATCTTCATTGAAAAGTACAGTGCCTTTCCTTCAAAAATAAGGACATTTCAATGTGACCCCAAACTTTTGAACGGTAGTGTATGTAGTGTTGTCCCCGGTATACCGGTACCAAAATAGTTTTGATACTTTTTGGTACTTTTCTAAATAAAGGGGACCACAAAAATGGCATTATTGGCTTTATTTTAACAAAAAATCTTACGGTACATTAAACATCCATCTATCCATTTTCTACCGCTTGTCCCTTTTGGGGTCGCGGGGGGTGCTGGAGCCTATCTCAGCTGCATTCGGGCGGAAGGCGGGGTACACCCTGAACAAGTCGCCACCTCATCACAGGCCCAACACAGATAGACAGACAACATTCACACTCACATTCACACACTAGGGCCAATTTTTAGTGCTGCCAATCAACCTATCCCCAGGTGCATGTCTTTGGAGGTGGGAGGAAGCCGGAGTACCCGGAGGGAACCCACGCAGTCACGGGGAGAACATGCAAACTCCATACAGAAAGATCCCGAGCCCGGGATTGAACCCAGGACTACTCAGGACCTTCGTATTGTGAGGCACATGCACTAACCCCTGTTGCACCGTGCTGCCCTACATTAAACATATGTTTCTTAATTTAGCTGCTGACATATGCAGTAACATATTGTGTCATTTTCCATTCTATTATTTTGTCAAAATTATTAAGGACAAATGGTAGAAAATTATTATTATTATTATTAAATTATTAATGTACTTGTTAATTTACTGTTAATATCTGCTAGTGTTGTCCCGATACCAATATTTTGGTACTATACTGGTATTTTGATACTTTTCTAAATAAAGGGGACCACAAAAAATTGCATTATTGTCTTTATTTTAACAACAAATCTTAGGGTACATTAAACATATGTTTCTTATTGCAAGTTTGTCCTTAAATAAAATAGTGAATATACAAGACAACTTGTCTTTTATTAGTAAGTAAGAAAACAAAGGCTCCTAATTTAGCTGCGGACATATGCAGTAACATATTGTGTCATTTATCATTCTATTATTTTGTCAACATTATTAAGGACAAGTGGTAAAAAATGAATTATTAATCTACTTGTTCATTTACTGTTAATATCTGCAAGTGTTGTCCCAATACCAATATTTTGGTACCGGTACCAAAATGTATTTTGGTACTTTTTGGTACTTTTGTAAATAAAGGGGACATACAAGACAACTTGTCTTTTATTAGTAAGTAAGCAAACAAAGGCTCCTAGTCTGCCTACATATGCAGTAACATATTGTGTCATTTTCCATTCTATTATTTTGTCAACATTATTAAGGACAAGTGGTAGAAAATTAATTATTAATCAACTTGTTCATTTACTGTTAATATCTGCTTACTTTCTCTTTTAACATGTTTTATCTACACTTCTGTTAAAATGTAATAATCATTTATTCTTCTGTTGTTTGATACTTTACATTAGTTTTGGATGATACCACAAATTTGGGTATCAATCAGATACCAAATAGTTACAGAATCATACATTGGTCATATTCAAATTCCTCATTTGTCCAGGGACATATTTCCTGAGTTTATAGACATAATATACATTTAAAAAAAACGAAAGAAGATGTTGTGATGCCAAAAAATATAGACGTAATCATAATAGTATCGACTAGATACGCTCCTGTACTTGCTATCATTACAGTGGACGTTAGGTGTAGATCCACCAATGGCGTTTGTTTACATTTTGATGCCGGTGAGCTAAGGTGTGTAGTGAAGCATGTTTAGCTATTCCTCGTCCTGCAGGGATGATACTTGTAAGAAACTTACTTTATTTGTCGCCATGGAGGCGAGGATTAGTGATTTAGAAGTAGCTTAAACTCTGCAGACTGGGGCAGGACGTTAGCCGCTAACTAGCTAGCAATTTCATAAAGCACCTCTTCCTGAGGGCGTTTCAGTGTTATAACTTCACCTTTATCTTTAGTTTTTAAGCCAAAATGCGTCCGTTCTCCCTTTTCTGTCTACACACAGTCTGTTTGTAAGTACTCAGTGATTGTGCGCTGCCGAACATGCTCCTCTGCTCGTAAAACCAACAATGACACGACGTCACAACGACGGGGGGGGTCACCGGTCCTTTTCAGAGGTGGTATAGTACCGAATATGATTCATTAGTATCGCGGTACTATACTAATATCGGTGTACCGTACAACACTAGTATCAAAAAAGTACTGTAACTTGTCTTACTAAATGTATTATTTCTTTCTATTTGGAAGAAAAAAAATAGATGTACTCCATGCAATCGCAAATGTTGTTAACTTAAATATTGTCTAATTATGCAAAAATATATTATCAAACTTTTAAACCATTTTTTAAATAGAAATAAATTCTAATAATAATAATAATAATTTCAAAGCAAGTTATCCATCACATGGTGCAATGTAAAAGTAGCAATATATTCAATGGTAAAATTGTGAAATGTATTGTGGTTTTTACAGTATTTTTCTCTGAATGAAAAAAAAAACTACTTTTTTTAACTGTAATAAACTATGGTGCCATTTTGGCATTTACAGTAATACACCGGAGAATCTACAGTTGTTGATTTGCTGTAAAAAAAAAAAAAAACAAACAAACTGGCAGCTCAGGTGCCAAAATTTTACTGTAAAAATGCAGTTTTTTTATTTACAGTAAAAAAAACAAATGTACATTTTACCCTAAAATTCTGACAACGGAGCTGCCTTTTTTACCATAAAAACAGCAGTAATGTTTGTCCATTTACAGTAATATACACTAAGATTTAAGGTGAAATTATTGCAACTTACCAAATTTTTTTTTACATTTTAGTTTAAAAAAAAATCTACTAATAAAATGCATAAAAAGACACTTAGAAAAAAAACGGAAAAAAAATTGTGTAATAATAGTGTTCACTGTTAAAATCGGCCCTCTGGGGCCAAACATAACTGCGATGTGGCCCTCAGTGAAAACGACTTTGACACCTCTGATATAGATGATCATATCTGCTGTACAGATTTGTATTTGACTTTATTAAATGTTTGGGTACAATTTTATTAAACAAAACTGTTTTATTTTAAGTAATATAGATATGTATCAGAGCTGTGTATTTATTTTATGGAGGAATGTAGTTAATCATAGAACTGTTACTAATAAAGTACTGATTTTCAATCGAGAATCGTTACCCACAAAAATCGAATCGAATCATGCTGTGCCAAAGTCCAGTCGTAATATTTATATTCATCCTAATATTTAAATTCGATGCAGAGCAGTGATTTGGTGTTTTTTTGAGTAATTTCTTTAATGTTTGACATTCTGTTCCTGGTGGGGCAAAGGTCAGACTTCCCACAAAGTATCATTTAAATATCTGAATAGGCCTCATGGATAACAGGTTTTTTTGCCATTGGCTTAACACAGTCCTCTAAAAGTGGGGCGGCCCCCCCTATGCCAGTGACCCCGGGGAACATGCTTTATCTGTATCATGCAGTAGAATGCTTCAAAGCTGTGCACTACAAAATGACTTCCTTATTTTGATTTTTAAAAATTAAAAACATTAAAAATCCGCACCTATTGTGGAAGAAAAAAAAAGTTTTGTAGCTTAACGTATTTTATATATCGTGCTCCTTCATATTATTTATTTATTTATTTATTTTTCAGTATCAAATGATTTGAGTCTGTCCAAATTTTTTTATAGTTTAACAAAACATTTTTTTAATTTTTTTTTTGCAAATTGATGCACTTTAAATCTTTTCTAAAATTATGTGTATTTCTTTCTTTTTTTGTTTCATTTAATGTTAATGAGGATACAATGTTTTGCAGAGGTGTACTTATTACAATTTTACAGACAGATGATGCTATTTATAGTGGAGTAGAGTGGAGAGGCGCAAAATGTTTTCTTCTTACTAAGGGAAGAAGAAAAAAATATTAAGAATCACTAACAAGTTTGTATAATTAAATTTTTCGGTATCAAATGGTTTAAGTCACTCCAAAAAATGTTATAGTTTAACTGAGGATTTGTCTTTTTCAGGCAAATTTATGCACTTTAAATCTTTCCTCTTGTTTGTTGTAAGTTGATCTTTATGTGTTTTGTTTTCTTTCATGTTAATAAGGATGCAAAGTTATGCAGAGGTGCACTTATTACAATTTCACAGACAAATGATACTATTTATTAGGGCTGTGAATCTTTGGGAACCACAAGATTTAATTCAATTCTGGGGGGTAACAATTCCATTCAGAATCGATTCTCGATTCAGAATTAATACTTTTGAATAACATTGGATGCCAGTTCTAGGATGAACTACATTTCTCCATTATATATATATATATATATATATATATATATATATATATATATATATATATATATATATATATATATATATATATATATATATATATATAAACTGGTTTTATTTAAATACAATTCTACCCAAACATTTATGAACTACATTCCTCCATTATATATATATATATATATATATATATATATATATATATATATATATATATATATATATATATATATATATATATATATATATATATATATATATATATATATATATATATATATAAACTGATTTTATTTAAATACAATTCTACCCAAACATTTAATGAGGTGACCTGGACAGGACAAATTAACAAAAATAATGATAAATACAGTTAACAAAAAAAACAAGATTAGTAATGTTTTTGAATCGATTAAGAATTGTTACAAATAAGAATCACTATTCATTTGAATTTTTTTTGGTTTTTTGACACCCCTATTATTTATATATCAAGTGAGGCCTCTAAAGTCTGCCTAGCAACAAGTAGCCACGCAAATATGTAACCAGGAAAATAATCCAAGTAATTATCTTTCAATTACTCTCATTATAATAGGAAATAATGGGAATGGATAAAAGTCTGTTCCAGGGTCCAACTGTGGCCTTGAGCTAAATATTTTGCTGTCATACAAGCTTAAAAACAATTCAATATTAAAACAAGGAAAAAAATTAAGTGATCAATCTTGCAAGATTTCAATGAGGTCTTCTCTGAGGTATTGAACTTTAGAAACCAAAAAAGTAATACCCGGAGGTTCTGTTGTATTTGGATTCAGAACCAAGATTTAATGTGGGGCGAACTTGTTTTGTATGAGTAATAAGTAAGACTAGTTGGGGGGTAGCGACATGTTAACCTCCTAAATGAGATCATAAGTATCACCCACGTCCTTTTTAACCCCATTGATTTGCAAATGGCCGTCACCAGAAAGCAGCGTAGGTGGCGGCGGTGACTCCTCGTGTTATTGAGCGCTCTGAGGTTCAAGAAGCGCCTCGTGGGCGGTCGTCCCGGCGCTCACCTGCTACGCCGCCAATTAACACCTAGGCCATGTTAATTAGGCCGCGGAGGCGCCCACTTCACGGGACTTTTCAGACCCTTCAGCACAAGTGGACCTTTTTTAGTCACGAGGGCTCATTGCGCCATCTGCATAATGCAATCTGCGCGCACACAAATAAAGAGGGGGCACAAGTGGGACTCGAACGCGCGGACCTCTGAGGAGTCTTGAAGTTGCCACAAGAGTCTTTGGAGAGCAACAAGTAAGGAGCGCCACGACACGGCTAAATGTTTGCGACGCTGGTGGGAAAGGTTGCATCAACAATTGCTAATTATTCATAACGTATGAGCTAATTTTCTGCCTTAACGGGTTGCTGTAGAAACCAAAACAAATACACGACGATGGCATGAGTAGTGGCTATGTCTAATAACAATGGCGGTAAACTCTTACTAGTTGGTCCACAACAAGAAGACAGCGCAGCTAATTCTGGACTGAAATAGTTTGCTGCCTAAACGGGTCGCTGCAGAAACCAAAACAAATATAAACAGGAAGACAGCAATGTTACAGCAATGACATGTGTAGTTGCTATATCTTAGCACCATTTTGGTGATATGTACCGAAATAGTCACAACGAACAGACAGCGCATTTTTTTTAGGAATCAAATAGTTTGCTGCCTTAACGGGTTGCTGTAGAAACCAAAACAAATATAAACAGGAAGACAGCAAAGTTACAGCAACGACATGTGTAGTTGCTATACCTTAGCACCATTTTGGTGATATGTACCGAAATAGTCACAACGAACAGACAGCGCATTTTTTTTAGGAATCAAATAGTTTGCTGCCTTAACGGGTTGCTGTAGAAACCAAAACAAATATAAACAAGAAGACAGCAAAGTCACGAGGACGACATGTGTCCTATAACCATTTTGGTGAAATGTACTGAAATTGTCACAACTAGCAGACAGCACAGTTTTTTCTTAGGGATCAAATAGTTTGCTGCTTAAACGGGTTTCTGCAGAAAGCAAAATGTATATAAAGGGGAAGAGAGCAAAGTTACAGAGATGTCATGTGAAGTTGCTATGTCTTATAAACATTTCGATGATATGTACCGAAATGGTAACAACTAGCTGACAGCAAAGTTTTTTCAGGAATCAAATTGTTTGCTGCCTAAACGGGTATACAGCAGAAACCAAAACAAATACACAACGACGACATGAGTAGTGGCTATGTCTAATAACCATGGCATGGTCCACAACAAGAAGACAGCGCAGTTAATTCTGGACTCAAATAGTTTGCTGCCTAAACGGGTTGCTGCAGAAACCAAAACAAATATAAACAGGAAGACAGCAATGTTACAGCGATGACATGTGTAGTTGCTATATCTTAGCACCATTTTGGTGATATGTACCGAAATAGTCACAATGAGTAGACAGCACAGTTTTTTCAGGAATCAAATAGTTTGCTGCCTAAACGGGTTGCTGAAGAAACCAAAACCAATATAAACAGGAAGACAGCAAAATTAGGACGACGACATGTGTAGTCGCTGTATCTTAAAATCATTTTGGTGGAATGTACTCAAATGGTCACAACCAGCAGACAGCACAGTTTTTTCTGGACTCAAATAGTTTGCTGCCTAAACGTGTTGGTGCAGAAACCAAAACAAATGTAAACAGGAAGACAGCAAAGTTACCGAGATGTCATGTGTAATTGCTAAGTCTTTTGATAATTTTGTTGAAATGTATCAAAATAGTCACAATTAACAGACAGCGCAGTTTTTTTAGCAATCAAATAGTTTGCTGCCGAAACGGGCTGCTGCAGACACCAAAACGAATACAAACAGGAAGACAGCAAAGTTACCACGACGACATGTGTAGTTACTGTATCTTATAACCATTTGGATGATATGTACCGAAGTTGTAACAAGTAGCAAGACGGCACAGTTTTTTTTAGGAATCAAATAGTTTGCTGCCTAAATGGGTTGCTGCAGAAACCAAAACAAATATAAACAGGAAGACATCAAAGTTACAAAGATGTCATGTGTAGTTGCTGTCTTCTAATCATCTTGTTGAAATGTACCAAAATAGTCACAACTTGCAGACAGCGCAGTTTTTTTTAGGAAACAAATAGATTTCTGCCTAGACGGGTTGCAGCAGAAACCAAAACAAATATAAACAGGAAGACATCAAAGTTACAAAAATGTCATGTGTAGTTGCTGTCTTCTAATCATCTTGTTGAAATGTACCAAAATAGTCACAACTAGCAGACAGCGCAGTTTTTTTTAGGAAACAAATAGGTTTCTGCCTAGACGGGTTGCAGCAGAAACCAAAACAAATATAAACAGGAAGATAGCAAAGTTAGGACGACGACATGTGTAGTCGCTGTATCTTATAACCATTTCAGTGATATGTACCGAAATGGTAACAACCAGCAGACGGCACAGTTTTTTTAGGAATCAATTAGTTTGCTGCCTAAACGGGTTGCTCCAGAAACCAAAACGAATACAAAGATAGCAAAGTTACGACGGCGACATGTGTAGTCGCTAAATCTTATAAACATTTTGGTGGAATTTACCAAAATGGTAACAACTATCAGACAGCACTTTTTTTTTTCAGGAATCAAATAATTTTCTGCTTAAACGGGTTGGTGCAGAAACCAAAACAAATGTGAACAGGACGACAGCAAAGTTACGACGATGACAGGCCACTATGTCTTGAAGTACTGGATTAAACTGCTTGGGAACAACGTTGTTCGTTTAGGACAACAAGCTTGATGCCTAAACGGGCTGCGGTAGACATCGCACCAGAAAATGGAAATGAAAAACTGTACCACAGTTATCTTTATGGTAAAATTCTGGTGACTGAACCGCCAATTTTTTTCAAACTGTAAAATCCATTGTTGCTGTTTTTACAGTGCATTACTGTAAATGAAAAACCGGTACCATTGTTATTTTTACATTACAATTCTGTTGACTGGACTGCCATTTTGTTTTACCATAACATCTACAGTCATTGGTTTTACAGTGTGTTACTGTAAATTGAAAAACTTTAATTTTTACAATAAAATTCTGGAAACCGAGCTGCCAGTTTTTTACCGTGAAATCCATGAACGTTGTTTTTACAGTATATTACTGTAAATGGAAATTGAGTGCCATTCAATTTTTTTGAGTAAAATTCTGGGACTGAGCTGCCAGTTTTTTTTTACTGTAAAAACACATGGTCGTTGTTTTTACAGTGCATTACTGTAACTGGAAAAACTGAACCACTTCTAATCTTTACAATAAAATTCTGGCGACTAAGCTGCCAGTGTTTTTGAAATGAAAAATGCATTGTCTTTTTACAGTCCATTACTGTAAATCATTAAAAAATGTACCACTATCATTTTTACAATAACTGCCTTTTTTTTTTTTAACTGGAAATCTACGGTCGTTGTTACTGCAAATGGGAAAAACTGCACGTTTTGGTATTTTTCGGATGAAATTCTGGCAAATCTACAAAGGTTGTTTTTACAGAGCATGACTGTAAATGGAAAAACGGTACCATTTTAATTTTTATTGTAAAATTCAGGCGACTGACTTGCCAGTTTTTTACTGTAAAATCTACAATTGTTGTTTTTAGAAAGCGCAAATGGACAAAAAACGGTACATCCTTTATTTTTACAGTAAAATACTGGTGATCGAGCTGCCGATTATTGAATGTAAAATCTACAATCCGTTTTTTACAGTGCAATACTGTAAATGGAAAAAAGATAAACATTTTATTTTTACTGTAAAATTCTGGTGACTGAACTAACAGTTTTTTACTATAAAATCTACGATTGTTGTTTTTACAGTGTGCAAATGGAAAAAAACGATACATTCTTTATATTTACGGTAAAATTGTGGTGACCAAGCTGCCAATTATTGAATGTAAAATCTACAGTCCATTTTTTACGGTTCAATACTGTAAATGAAAAACGCTACATCTTTTATTTTTACGGTAAAATTCTGGTGACTATACTGACAGTTTTTGAATGTAACATCTACAGTCAGTTTTTTACAGTGCAATACTGTAAATGGAAAAACGCTACATCTTTTATTTTCACTGTAAAATTCTGGTGACTGAGCGGCCAATTATCAAATGTAAAATCTACAGTCCGGTTTTTACAGTGCAACACTGTAAATGAAAAAACGGTACCACTTTAATTTTTACAGTAAAACTACAGCGACTGAGCTGACAGTTTTTTTTACTGTGAAATCTACAATTGTTGTTTTTTTACAGTGTGCAAATGGAAAAAACGGTACATCCTTTATATTTACGGTAAAATTCTGGTGACTAAGCTGCCAATTATTGAATGTAAAATCTACAGCCCATTTTTTACAGTTCAATACTGTAAATGAAAAAATGCTAAATCTTTGATTTTTATGGTAACATTCTGGTGACTGAACTGCCAATTATCGAATGTAAAATCTACAGTCCGTTTTTTACAGTGCAATACTGTATATGGAAAAACGGTACCACTTTAATTTTTACAGTAAAATTCCAGAGACTGAGCTGCCAGTTTTTTTATTGTAAAATCTACAGTGCTGTTTTAACAGTGTGCAAATGAAAAAAAAGGTACATTCTTTATATTTACGCAAAAATTCTGGTTAACAAGTTGCCAATTATTGAAAGTAAAATCTACAGTCCGTTTTTTACAGTTCAATACTGCAAATGAAAAAAACGCTACATCTATTATTTTTACTGGAAAATTCTGGTGACTAAGGTGCCAGTTTTTAAATGTAAAATCTACTGTCAGTTTTTTTTACAGTGCAATACTGTAAATGGAAAAACGATGCATCTTTTATTTTTACTGTAAATTTCTGGTGACTAAGTTGCCAAACATTGAATGTAAAATCTACAGTCCGTAGTTTACAGTGCATTATTGTAAAGGGAAAACCAGTACCACTTTAATTTATACACTAAAAGTGTGGCGACTGAGCTGCCAGTTGTTTACTGTAAAATTCATGGTGTTTTTTACAGTGCATATATATTCTCTCATTTTTGGTCTTTGTTTTTACAATGCAATAATGTAAATGGAAAACGCTGCATATGTTATTTTTACAGTAAAATTCTGGCAACTCAGCTGCCAGTTTTTTACCGTAAAATATGTGATGGTTTTTACAGTGCAGTACTGTAAATGGAAAAACACTACATCTATTATTTTTACAATAAAATTCTGGTGACTAAACTGCCAGAGTTTTACTGTAAAATTTACAATCGTTGTTTTTACAGTGTGCAAATAGAAAAAAACGGTACATCCTCTATATTTACGGTAAAATTCTGGTGACTAAGCTGCCAATTATTGAATGTAAAATCTACAGTCCATTTTTTACAGTTCAATAATGTAAATGGAAAAACGCTACAACTTTTATTTTTACGGTAAAATTCTGGTGACTGTGCTGCCAATTATCGAATGTAAAATCTACAGTCAGTTTTTTACAGTGCAATACTGGAAATGGAAAAACGCTACATCTTTTATTTTTATTGTAAAATTCTGGGGACTAAGCTGCCAGTTTTTGAATGTAAAATCTACAGTCCATTTTTTACAGTGCAATACTGTAAATGGAAAAACGCTACATCTTGTAATTTTACTGTAAAATTCTGGTGACCAAGCTGCCAAACATTGAATGTAAAATCTTCAGTCCGTTGTTTACAGTGCAATACTGTAAATGGAAAAACGCTACATCTAGTAATTTTACTGTAAAATTCTGGTGACTAAGCTGCCAAACATTGAATGTGAAATCTACAGTCCGTTGTTTACAGTGCATTACTATAAAGGGAAAACCAGTACCACTTTAATTTATACACTAAAAGTGTGGCAACTGAGCTGCCAGTTTATTTACGTAAAATCCATGGTGGTTTACTGTAAATTCTGTATTACTGTAAATAACTGCTGTTATTTTTACAGTAGAATTTTGACGACTGACTTTTACAGACTTTTTTACAGTGCATTTTCCGTCATATTTTTATCCGCAGATTTTTATTTTAACATGAGGAGAATTTTCAGGCTTTATTTTAGTTTTCGGTCCCGTATGTGTTTGAAAGATGATTTGATTGCTTTCATTATGTAAACTCGTTATGATTTTTACGGTGATGTCATTGTGGAGAAACACACTTTCTTGCTTATTTTTTTTTTACCTTTGAAAATGTTTCTCCCAATAACCCATGCCTGTCCAAAGTCCAAGAAGTGTTGGGGGGGGGCAACATGTCGCCATTAGTGCCACTGGAGGTGAAGTGGGTGTTCGAGATGCTTTTGTGTTCGCGTCATGCCGAAAAGGAAGACAACCAGGGAAAAGGCTTGAGGAACACAAAGACACATCAAACGGGACGTTTGGGATAATAAGACTCATGAATAAGCTCCCAACTCGCAAAGGAACAATGTGTGTGTGTGTGTGTGTGTGTGCGTGTGTGTGTGTGTGTGTGAGTGTGTGTGGCACTAAAGTTAGGGTGTAGAATGACGGGACAAAGCGGAGGAGCGCTCATTCAGCACATTCATTATTTCACTGCTTCACATCATCAGTTCATGTCCTGTCTGCCGCCACTTCAAACTTGTCTTTCATGCTCGCAAAACTACAGAAGAGAAAGCGAGAGACTCGGAATTTTAGAAACCAGATGACCGCTTTTTTTTTTTTTTTTCTTAACTACCAATTGCATCAAAACTCGTTTTCAACCAATCCGCGTAAATAAAGCTGGAGTGAAAATAGCCCAAGAAGCATCATGCATGATTGTCGGTACTTGCGCCTATATATATATATATATATATATATATATATATATATATATATATATACACACACTATATTGCCAAAAGTATTTGGCCAACTGCCTTTACTCACATATAGGGTTGGGTATTGAGTATCGATTGGAACTGGGACTAACTTTCCGATTCTCCCGGAATCGTTCAAAAGTTTAAATTTCGATTCCTAGTTTCGATACTCAGTCCGCCGACCGGAAAAAAAGAATAAGTCCGCCGACCGGAAGAAGAAGCCGCTGAACACCAACGAAGAAGCGCCCACCGCCGGAAGTGTTAGCATGGCCGAGCCTATGTAGCCGAGCGAGTCAGTCAAGCATGGATAGCGGGCGTCGGCGGTCGAAAGTGTGGCTTTATTTTAATTAAAAAAATGAAATATCGGCGAAATGTAACACGTGCGGCAGGACTGTTTCGTGCTTAGGAGGGTGCACGTCGAACATGATGAAGCACCTCCGAGTTCATGGAGTACAAATAAATGCGTGTCCCGTCTTCGACGCGCTGCGCCGACCGTCCTCCTCTGCCTCTTCCTCTGGCTTCGACTCCCAGCCTGGCACCTCGGTGACTGCCCTGCAGTCCGAATCCGGTAAGTAAAACAATATATATGCAATAAATAATGTGTTTTGCGCCAACGTTGAGGCAGCTAACAAATTAGCCCGCATATTTTTTCATAGACAATTTACAACCTGCTAGCCAGGCTCCACGATGGGCTCAGCGTACTCCGTTTACCGTAGCGGCAATGGGGAAGATGTCGGTGCCACAGACGGAAGAGTGCCACAGAAAGGTCACTGCACATAGTCAAAATACTGCATCCCTTTTCAGAGGTGGAATCTCCAACATTTAGGTTAGTTAAGCAATAACGTTAGAGCTAAGCTAATTGATACTGGGCTAAACAGTAACAGCAACATTACATGTTTGTTTATGTTTGCAGGGATATGGTGAAAACTCTCAACCCAAAATACATACCACCTTCCAGGGACTACCTGTCAAACACATTGATCCCGGCATGGTACAAAAAGAATCGTAATTGAGAATCGTCAGGAATCGGAATCGAAACAAAGAATCGGAATCGTTCAAATTCAAACGATACCCAACCCTACTCACATATGAACTTGAAGTGCCGTTCCATGGAATTGTCCAAAATGTTTTAGTATCCGGGAGCATTCAAAGTTCCTTTCACTGGAACTAAGGGGCCAAGCCCAACTCCTGAAAAACCAACCCTACACCATAATTCCTCCTCCACCAAATTTCACACTCGGCACAATGCAGTCCAAAATGTAGCGTTCTCCTGGCAACCTCCTAACCCAGACTGGTCCATCAGATTGCCAGATGGAAAAGCGTGGTTCATCACTCCAGAGAAGGTTTGTCCAGTGGCGACGTGCTTTACACCAGTGGTCCCCAACCACAGGTGCGGGGACCGGTACCGGTCCGTGACGCATTTGCTACCGGGCCGCAGAGGAACATTAAATAATTTATAAAGGACTGCATTTTCTCCGACTTAGCTTTGGCCTGTCCCACTAGACCAGGGGTGTCAAACTTGTTTTCATTGAGGGCCACACCGCAGTCATGGCTGCCATTCAATCAATCAATCAATCATCAATCAAAGTTTACTTATACAGCCCTAAATCACGAGTGTTTCAAAGGGCTGCACAAGCCACAACGACATCCTCGGCTCAGATCCCACATGCGGGGCAAGAAAAAACTCAACCCAATGGAATGACAAGGAGAAACCTTGGAGGGGAATGAGAAACCTTGGAGGGGACCATTAGAGGGCAGCTTGTAACAGTAAATAATTAACGAATTTGCGTATACATTTAAATATATATTTTTTTAAATTTCTTACGTAAAGAGTAAAAAAAAATCTGCAGATTTTACCACTGTTTTTTACAGAAAAAAAATTGCCAGACTTTTACTCTAAAATATATAGTGATTTTTTTAAAAATTACTATTATTTTTACAACAAATTATTGTAAATAGAAATACAGTACCGATGTTTAATTTTATTTTGGCAACTCAGCTGCCAGTTTTTTACCATAATAAATTGTGGTACCATGAAATGATCAACCGTGGATTTTACAGTAAAAAAACAAACAAACTGACAGCTCAGTGAACATATTTTTACTGTAATAAAACAAACATTGGTCGTTTTTTTTCAACTTATAACTTACAGTAACATGCTGTTAAAAAACTCCTTAAATTTTACTGTAAAATCTATTGAACATTTTTATAGTGTACAATTTGATGGATAACTTGCTTCGAAATCATAAGTTAAGGAGATATTTAAGTATGTATTTGGATTTTGACCAACAAAGTTAGATGATATAATATTTGTTGCAATATTGGACACTTTTTCCCCCCCCTGTCAAACTAGGAAAAAAACCCTAATACCTTTAGTAAGAAAATAAGAAAGTAGAGAAAGAAAATATAAGGTATTTTGTTGACACATATTATTTCCAGGCTTTTGCGGGCAATATAAAATGGCGTGGAGGGCCAGATCTGGCCCGTGGGCGTTGAGTTTGACACCTGTGCACTAGACACCCCAATAAGCTTGTTTATAGATGTATAATAAAACTCCTCATAGGAAGTCACCATTTGTCATAACTTTGTGACATGATACAATGCACATTAATGAACATATCAAATAGAAAAGTGACAGATTGTAGCCAAAGGCTACATCTCATTGCAAAGAAACAAGCCCAGAGCTCCCACTAATTCAGCCTTATAGTGAGTTGTATTTTTCATGCACTTAATTTTGCTGTATTTATCTGGCACGAGTGGAAAGCCGGTCCCCGAAAATAATGCCTACATTAAACCGGTCCGTGGCGCAAAAAAGGTTGGGGACCACTGCTTTACACCACTGCATCCCACGCTTTGCATTGGACTTGGTGATGTAGGGCTTAGATGCAGCTGTTCGGCCATGGAAACCCATTCCTTAAAGCTCTCTGCGTACTGTACGTGGGCTAATTGGAAGGTCACGTGAAGTTTGGAGCTCTGTAGCAACTGACTGTGCAGAAAGTCTTTGCACTTAGCCCTTCAGCATCCGCCGACCCCTCTCTGTCAGTTTTATGTGGCCTACCACTTAGTGACTGACTTGCTGTTGTTCCCAAACTCTTCACTTTTCTTATAATAAAGGGCTTGATTTTATACACCGGGCCAAGTGATTAGGACACCTGATTCTCATCATTTGGATGGGTGGCCAAATACTTTTGGCGATATAGTGTATGTGTATACATATACACTATATTGCCAAAAAAAATTGTATATGTATAGTACAGGCCAAAAGTTTGGACACACCTTCTCATTCAATTTGTTTTCTTTATTTTCATGACTATTTACATCGTACATTGTCACTGAAAACATCGAAACTAGGAATGAACGCATGTGGAGTTATGTACTTAACAAAAACAGGTGAAATAACTGAAAACATTCTAGTTTCTTCAAAACAGCCACCCTATGCTCTGATTACTGCTTTGCACACTCCTGGCATTCTCTCGATGAGCTTCAAGCACACCTGTGAAGTGAAACCCATTTCAAGTGACTACCTTTTGAAGCTCATCGAGAGAATGCCAAGAGTGTGCAAAGCAGTAAGTCCATTACTATTAACTATTAGTTATTTAGCTGGGGACCCCTTACAACTACCTTTAGAGGTCCCCGCATCCCACTGTATGTATTAATTTTAGTTTGCCTTTTCTTTGGCTCACCCCTAATATATGGTAGGGATTACGTTGCCGCTATAAATAGTTAATCTGAGTTAGCATTTATAATAACAAAATCACTAGTACTTGGTTAAAGGCCTACTGAAACCCACTACTACCGACCACGCAGTCTGATGGTTTATGTATCAATGATAAAATCTTAACATTGCAACACATGCCAATACGGCCGGGTTAACTTATATCAATCAATCAATCAATGTTTATTTATATATCCCTAAATCACAAGTGTCTCAAAGGGCTGCACAAGCCACAACGACATCCTTATAAAGTGCAATTTTAAATTTCCCGCTAAACTTCTGGTTGAAAACGTCTATGTATGATGACGTATGCGCGTGACGTCAATCGTTGAAACGGAAGTATTCGAACACATTGTATCCAATACAAAAAGCTCTGTTTTCATCCCAAAATTCCACAGTATTCTGGACATCTGTGTTGGTGAATCTTTTGCAATTTGTTTAATGAGCAATGGAGACTGCAAAGAAGAAAGTTGTAGGTGGGATCGGTGTATTAGCGGCTGGTTGCAGCAACACAACCAGGAGGACTTTGACTTGGATAGCAGACGCGCTATCCGACGCTATCCGCCGACCGCATCTATGATCGAGTGAAGTCCTTCGTCGCTCCGTCGATCGCTGAAACGCAGGTGAGCACAGGTGTTGATGAGCAGATGAGGGCTGGCTGGCGTAGGTGGATAGCTAATGTTTTTAGCATAGCTCTGTGAGGTCCCGTAGCTAAGTTAGCTTCAATGGCGTCGTTAGCAACAGCATAGTTAAGCCTTACCAGGCTGAGAATTTTTAACCGTGTAGTTACATGTACATGGTTTAATAGTATTGTTGATCTTCTGTCTATCCTTCCAGTCAGGGGTTTATTTCTTTTGTTTCTATCTGCAGTTAAGCCCGATGCTATCACGTTAGCGCCGTAGCTAAAGTGCTTCGCCGATGTATTGTTGTGGAGATAAATGTCACTCTGAATGTCCATTTCGCGTTCTCGACTCTCATTTTCAAGAGGATATAGTATCCGAGGTGGTTTAAAATACAAATCCGTGATCCACAATAGAAAAAGGAGAGAGTGTGGAATCCAATGAGCCAGCTTGTACCTAAGTTACGGTCAGAGCGAAAAAAGATGCGTCCTACACTGCACTCTAGTCCTTCACTCTCACGTTCCTCATCCACGAATCTTTCATCCTGGCTCAAATTAATGGGGTAATCGTCGCTTTCTCGGTCCGAATCGCTCTCGCTGCTGGTGTAAACAATGGGGAAATGTGAGGAGCCTTTCAACCTGCGACGTCACGCTACTTCCGGTACAGGCAAGGCTTTTTTATCAGCGACCAAAAGTTGCGAACTTTATCGTCGATGTTCTCTACTAAATCCTTTCAGCAAAAATATGGCAATATCGCGAAATGATCAAGTATGACACATAGAATGGATCTGCTATCCCCGTTTGAATAAAAACATTTCATTTCAGTAGGCCTTTAATATTCAAGTCATGAAATGTTAATGGCGTAATGCTGGCGCTTTTTGGATGGTTATTTTTTTTATTTTATGGGCGGAATAGAGGAGCTCCCATTGGCTCGGCTGTAAGCGGACTTTTATTTAAGTTCATTTAATATTTAGAATGCATAAAAAAAAAAAATCCATCCATCGTCATGTCTCTCATAATGATTGTGAACGATAGGCAAAATTCTAAAAAAAAGTGCAGTTCCCATTTAACGTTGAAAGCTCTACAAACAATACATTGCAAAAATTGGTTTGAATCGAGAATTGTGTTGAATCACGAATCAATTCTGAATCGAGTCGTCACCCCAGGAATCGGATCGAATTGTTCGATGCCCTAAGATTCACACCTCGACAGTGCATCATTGAAATGATCATAATCATGGAATAATCCCACCTGTGCTTTACTCTAGTTTTGTCCTAATCCTATATAGATATCGGTCCAATATCAGCAAAAAACCAAGTATTCAGGAGGTGTTAAATAGGGATGTAAAAAAAAAA
The DNA here is from genome assembly GCF_033978785.1 of Entelurus aequoreus. Classification (NCBI taxonomy): domain Eukaryota; kingdom Metazoa; phylum Chordata; class Actinopteri; order Syngnathiformes; family Syngnathidae; genus Entelurus; species Entelurus aequoreus. The sequence goes on along the minus strand of NC_084738.1, from coordinate 59,664,792 downwards.
AAGATTTAGAATAAATCGCGATTCTTATTTGTAACGATTCTTAATCGATTCAAAAATATCAAAATCCGATTCAAAAATATATATATTTTATTTATTTATACTTTCTTTCCTGTTCAGCCATTTAAGCAAATCATATTGTTGATGTAGATGATTATATCTGCTGTACAGATTTATTTTCTAAAAGAGAAGTGCGGGATAGTTGTTTTGTTGCCTTATTTGTATTTGACTTTATTAAATGTTTGGGTAGAATTTTATAAAACAAAACCAGTTTTTTTAAGTAAGAATTTTTTTTTTATCAGAGCTGTGTATATATATTATGGAGGAATGTAGTTCATCATAGAACTGGTAGTCAATGTTATTGAAAAAGTGTTGATCTTGAATCGAGAAATGTGTTTTGAATCAAGAATTGTTTCTGAATCGAATCGTTACCCCCAAGAATCGAATCAAATGGTGTGGAGCCCAAATATTTACAGCCCTAATAAATACTATTCAGTCATGATTTTACATTGTTTTATGTGTGTAAAACTATAACTGTTACCACCGCCAGGAAGTTATTTGATCACCAGGGTCGGTTAGTGAGTGATTCAGTTAGTTATCTAGCTAGCCTGCTAGCAACGTAACTCAAAAAGTTATGGGTGGATTTTCAAGAAACTTTCAGGAAATGGAATAAAGAACAAGTGTTTAGATTTTGGGACTGGTCCGGAACATTTATTCAATGTTACTTTATGTTAAGAGGCTCTAGATCTGCGCGTGTGTATGCTAGCAGTGCCGCAGAGACAAAGATAGGGGAGACAGACAAGAGGGTTCACTCCATTTTTTTCGTTTGAAGTTCAAAAAGTTATAAGTGAATTTACATTTAACTTTCAGGAAATATTTTGGGGCCGATCCGGATCATTTCTGCTATGTTACCTTCAGTGTTAGGGAAAAACGGAGTTACATAATAACAGTGTTAGTAACGCCATTACTTTTACTTAGAGATGTCCGATAATGGCTTTTTTGCTGATATCCGATATTGTCCAACTCTTAATTACCGATTCTGATATCAACCGATACCGATATATACAGTTGTGGAATTAACACATTATTGTGCCTAATTTTGTTGTGATGCCCCGCTGGATGCATTAAACAATGTAACAAAGTTTTTCAAAATAAATCAACTCAAGTTATGCAAAAAAATGCCAACATGGCACTGCCATATTTATTATTGAAGTCACAAAGTGCATTATTTTTTTTAACATGCCTCAAAACAGCAGCTTGGAATTTGGGACATGCTCTCCCTGAGAGAGCATGAGGAGGTTGAGGTGGCGGTGGGGGGGGGGGGGGGGGGCTAGCGGATGGTGTATATTGTAGCGTACCGGAAGAGTTAGTGCTGCAAGGGGTTCTGGGTATTTGTTCTGTTGTGTTTATGTTGTGTTACGGTGCGGATGTTCTCCCGAAATGTGTTTGTCATTCTTGTTTGGTGTGGGTTCACAGTGTGGCGCATATTTGTAACAGTGTTAAAGTTGTTTATACTTCCACCCTCTGTGTGACCTGTATGGCTGTTGACCAAGTATGCGTGGCATTCACTTGTGTGTGTGAAAAGCCGTAGGTATTATGTGATTGGGCCGGCACGCAAATGCAGTGCTTTTAAGGTTTATTGGCGCTCTGTACTTCTCCCTACGTCCGTGTACACAGCGGCGTTTTAAAGTAATAAATTTTACTTATTGAAACCGATACCGATAATTTCCGATATTACATTTTAAAGCATTTATCGGATGATAATATCGGACTGCCGATATTATCGGACATCTCTACTTTTACTAGTCACGAGTAAGCTAATTAATTACTTTTATGTACGTTACAAGGCCGTTACCGATGCGTTTGATGTAAACGTGGCACGCTACTTGTGATGTGGTTCGATGTCAACAAGACAGCGTCAGAAGCACAGCAGGTTCAATGCAGGAAGTAACTTTTTACTAATGCAAGCAACAACCAGCACCACACTAACATGACCTTGATAAAAAATAGAAAGAGGCAACATCACATAGCAAACTACATACACACACACACACACACACACACACACACACACACACACACACACTATACTACTACTACAAGGAAATAATGAACAACACCTCAATGACTGAAGTGACAAGCTTGCAATCCTACAATACCCCTGTTTGTAGAAAAGGATACTACAGCCATGGAAGCACATTCAATCTCTTTATTAACGAGCGCTAACACAAACCAGTGTAAAGATTCAACAGAAATGCCGTCGCTGCCGGCAAACTACAGCTGCTAAACTAACAAACACGGCTCAGCTGAAGTGCTGTTCTGAGCGCATTCTCGCTGATGTCACACCGCTTTTTAAAAGCACACACTCCGCTCTCATGAAACGTCTCCCAACTGCATATGCCAGATATTTTAAGTTTTTTTATTTTACGTTAAACATTAATTACTTTACAATTAATTAATTAAATGTATAAAATAGTAATTCCTAGGGATGTGGGAAAAAATAGATTTGAATTCAAATCGCCATTCTCACGTTGTACGATTCAGTATCGATTCTCATTTTTCAAAAATCGATTTTTTTATTTGTTATTAATCAATCCAACAAAACAATACACAGCAATACCATAACAATGCAATCCAATTCCAAAACCAAACCCGACCCAGCAACACTCAGAACTGCAATAAACAGAGCAATTGAGAGGAGACACAAACACGACACAGAACAATCCAAAAGTAGTGAAACAAAAATGAATATTATCAACAACAGTATCAATATTTGTAACAATTTCAACATAGCAGTGATTAAAAATCCCTCATTGACATTATCATTAGACATTTATAAAAAAAAACAAATAAAAATGAACAATAGTGTCACAGTGGCTTACACATGCATCGCATCTCATAAGCTTGACAACACACTGTGTCCAATATTTTCAAAAAGATAAAATAAGTCATATTTTTGGTTAATTTAATAGTTAAAACAAATTTATTGCAATCAGTTGATAAAAAATTGTCCTTTACAATTATAAAAGCTTTTTACAAAAATCTACTACTCTGCTTGCAGGTCAGCAGACTGGGGTAGATCCTGCTGAAATCCTAGGTATTGAATGAATAGAGAATCCTTTTGAATCGGAAAAATATCGTTTTTGGATCGAGAATCGCGTTGAATCGAAAAAATGTATTTATAATCGAATCGTGACCCCACGAATCGATATTGAATCGGATCGTGGGACACCCAGAGATTCGCAGCTCTAGTAATTCCATTATTAATTGAGTTACTTGTTTGGTAAAGTAACAAGTAACTATAATTGATTACTTTTCAAAAGTAATTTACCGAACACTGGTTACCTTATATTTACCTTATGAGCATCTGTTTTTGTGCGTGTCCCGCCTCCACCCACAGAGACAAAGACATTGGACCATGACAAGAGGCTTCACTCTGTTTGTTCCATTCAATCGTTGAAAAAGTTATGAACACATTTGGATGAAACTTTCAAAACAGTGATAAGGAACAAGTGATTAAATTTTGGAGCTAATCCGGATCACGGTCTGGATTCAGGACTTTTTTCACCATTGGGATCTGGTAGAGCCTGACGGAGGTCTTAGCTCTCAGAGTGCTTTTCTAGTTCTTTATAAAATGTGTTTTTGTGTTCATTTTTTGGGGTGTCTGGAACAAAATAATTAGATTTACATTGTCTCTTATGGGGGAAATTGCTTCCATGTTCCTATCAAAAACCGAGGTACCACTGTACAGTAAATTTATATCACAGAGAACATAATTGACAGCCTCCATTACGGAGAGTCATAGAAGACAATGCAACCACACAAAAACCAGTCACTGGTATGACGTCCTCCATCTTTGGTCCATGCAGACTGATTGATGTGAGTGCAGAAAGGGATATAGTTGCTTACATTAAATAAACACTTTGATGCGTTCAAGAGAACTAGGGAAAAAAAGAGTAGGTTGAGGAGAACCAGATTCCTCCGGGTTGCTTATAGCGATGAGCTCTCACGATTGCCGTGACTCATTAGCCGCGCGTATCCTCTTTTCTTGCGTTTTGCGACTTGTCAACAACTTTCAGGGCTTGTCTCGTACATGACATCATTTCCTTGATCTCTCGTTTTTGAAAACAAAAGCCATCCTGTTCCAGGAGGCGCTAAACAATAAGCAGACTTTGTTTTTTGAGTATGTGCAATGTCAAACACGCGCATGAGACGATGAAATATGAGCAGTCCGGGGGGCGCTTATTGTACGTAACAACATTCTTCCCTCAGTCAAATAGTCACTTTTTTCTCACCCTGCCTGGATGACCAGACCAGCTTCTTTCAGAATAATATTGTAGAAATTACAAATTAAAAATAAGAGGTACAAGCTTTTCATTTCTACAAACTGCTTATATATTATAAGGCACACTGCTGATGAGCGGGTCTATTCAGGTCTTTTTTCATACAAAAAGGTGCACCGGATTATAAGGCGCATTAAAGGAGTCATATTATGATTTTTTTTTCTAAATGTAAAACACTTCCTTGTGGTCTACATAACATGTAATGGTGGTTCTTTGCTGTTTTGCACAGATATCTTTGCACCGGAAAGCTAAAAACTGACTGGATACATTCTATCCTATTCCATGTTGACTGTACTTGAATCAGAGGGTATAATGCATATATTAAACTGGAAAATAGTCATTACTTATATTATTCATACTTAAAATGCTGTTTTGCACTGCTGTTTTTGCACAGGAAGGCTAAAAACTGAATTACTGTATCTCCTATTCCATTTTTGACTGTACTTGAATGTATATTAGACCTTATTTATGATTATTCTGCACCGGAAGGCTAAAGACAGACTGGATGAATTCTATCCTATTCCATTTTGACTGTACTTGAATCAAAGGGTGTAATGCACATATTAAAATAGAAAATAGTCATTATTTATATAATTCATACTTAAAATGCTGTTTTGCACTGCTGTTTTTGCACAGGAAGTGTCAAGACGTGGACTTTGGGGGGTTTGTTTTCCCGAGATGCAAGAGAAGTTGGAGCGGACATGGCGTGAAGGTAGATACTGTACATGATTTATTTTTACACTCACAAAAGAACAAACAAAAGGCGCGCACAAGGCGGAGACACAAACTTGACTAAGAAAACAAAAACTAGCACTTGGGCAGAAACTATGAACATGAAACAAAAACACTTACTGTGGCATGGCATGAAGCATGAACTATGGTAAACATGAATCTCATGGGTCACGGAGGTAATGTCGCCAGACAGACTGCAAGCTTAAATAATACCGACATGATTAGTGACAGGTGCGTGAGTCCAAATGTGCAACAGGTGAAACTAATGGTTGTCATGGAAACAAAACAAGGGAGTGAAAAAGAAGGAACTAAGTGTCCAAAAACCAAACAGCACATGGCCAAACAAAAACATGATCAAAAGACATGACAGGAAGGCTAAAAACTGAATTATCTCCTATTCCATTTTTGACTGTACTTGAATGTATACTAGACCTTATTTATGATTATTCTGCACCGGAAGGCTAAAGACTGACTGGATAAATTCTATCCTATTCCATTTTGACTGTACTTGAATCAGAGGGTATAATGCATATATTAAACTAGAAAATAGTCATTACTTATATAATGCTTAAAATGCTGTTTTGCACCGGAAGGCTAAAAACTGAATCCACTCCTATTCCATTTTGACTGTACTTAAATGTATACTGGACCATATTTATATTATTCACATGTAAAAAATGCTACTTGCACTATTGTGTTTTTGCACCAGAAGAATAATGATAGGACAATTCTAGTCGATTCCATAGCTTTATTTATATTATTCACATGTATAATGCTATTTGCGCTGCTGTTGGTGCACCTGCTGGTTTTTTTTGCTGTTTTTGCACCAGAAGTAAAGTGAGGGGATAATTCGAGTGTACGCTATTCCATATCTTTATTTTTTTACTCTCCTTGATATGTGAATACCTAAGTGTTTATTGTTTATTGTGAGCGAACTGTGGTGCTGAATTTCCCCCAGGGATCAATAAAGTACTTTCTATTGTATTCTAAAATGTTGGACAGATGATGTTTTACAGATCATCTTCAAGCCGCTATCTGACAGTCGATTCCGGATGCGCCGTTTTGTGGGCGGTCTTATTTACGTGGCTCACCTTCAGCAGCGTCTTCTCCCCGTCATCTTTGTTGTAGCGGTGTAGCGTGCAAGGACGGGAGTGGAAGAAGTGTCAAAAGGTGGATCTAACTGTTTTAATGACATTCAGACTTTACTTCAATCAACAACGGAGCAGCATCTCCTCATCCGTGGCTCACTAGTGCAACAACAACGCCGGAAATGTGTACCGTGAAAAAATAATAATTAAAGTTCCGTGGGTGAATTATGTAAACTCACTACACCGATAGTTCTTAGCGATTCCAAAGCGAGATATAAGTTAGAACTTTACGCTACTTTATATTAGAAATGGCAACAGCAGAGGGTGTATGTCCCATAACAACAAGATAGTGGAAAAAGAAGAAACTTATTGACTACAGCATCGGCACGGACTACAGTGGCGGACGTGCGCAAATTTTCAGGACGTATGGAGATCTTAAATACACATCAGCAGGTAACAGAAGGTAAGAAATGTTGGTTTTGTATAATAACTTTTTTTTGTTAAATCTGTCCTTTCTAATCCATTTTCTATCGCTTGTTACTCTTGGTGTCTCCTAGCTGCTCAGGCAAATCATATTGTCTAAAAATGCATTTTCCCAACGTGACATCATCACGTTCGGAATATATATATATATATATATATATATATATATATATATATATATATATATATATATATATATATATATATATATATATATATATATATATATATATATATATATATATATATATATAGTCAAGGTTTCTGTGGTTTATTCGTTATACCGTGCTCATAACCGGGGTAGAGCTTAATATACGTATATATATATATATATATATATATATATATATATATATATATATATATATATATATATATATATATATATATATATATATATATATATATATATATATATATATATCAATCAATCAATGTTTATTTATATAGCCCTAAATCACATATATATATATATATAGGTCAGGAAAAAACACAGAGGCTCATCCCTACAAGCCTGTTTTTCAGGTTTCCCTGCTCTTCAGGGGATTTTATTATATTATTATTATATTTTTTTTAAATTATATTATATATATTATAACATCCCCTGAAGAGCAGGAACACATGCAAAACAGGCTTGTAGGGATGAAATAGCCTTTGTGTTGTTTCCTGACCTAACATATATATATATATATATATATATATATATATATATATATATATATATATATATATATATATATATATATATATATATATATATATATATATACATACAGCCCGGCCCCCGGCCAGATTTTCTTAACCCAATGGTTAAAAAGTTTCAAAAGTTTGGGGACCCCTGTTTTAGATTGTATTCAGTTCTATTTATTTATTATATATTTACTGTATATGTATTTTTTTATCTTCATATGTTTTACTTGTATTTTATCCTATATTTGTACTTGTAGTTCTTGCTATTTTAAGGGTTTTATTGTTTTTACTTTCCAGCGTTCCTCAGAGGGAGCCATCTTCATCAGGGGTTATCGGCCATGGCTGCTGGGGGCGCTTTGTGTCAGCGTTCTGGTGCGTCCTGTGATAGTGTTTACTCACCTGGCTCCTCTGTACTCAGCCATGCATTTATTTTGTTTATATAAAGTTTGATTTATAGTGCGTCTGCCTCACAAAATGAAGGTCCTGAGTAGTCGTGAGTTCAATCCCGGCCTCGGGATCTTTCTGTGTGGAGTTTGCATGTCCTCCCCGTGACTGCGTGGGTTCCCTCCGGGTACTCCGGCTTCCTCCCACCTCCAAAAACATGCACCTGGGGATAGGTTGATTGGCAACACTAAATTGGCCCTAGTGTGTGAATGTTGTCTGTCTATCTGTGTTGGCCCTGCGATGAGGTGGCGACTTGTCCAGGGTGTACCCCGCCTTCCGCCCGATTGTAGCTGAGATAGGCTCCAGCGCCCCCCGCAACCCCGAAGGGAATAAGCGGTAGAAAATGGATGGGATGGATGGAAGTTTGATTTGATTTAAAGAAATATTATTAATGTAATGTTTCCTTCGTGAACCTACTTTTTCTTGATATGAACCTAACCAATGTCCACATGGGAATATTTAGTAACTGTCCTCTCAGTATATTAATGTCAATAAATTAGTATATTATGCCATATTTTTGCTTTACTGTGGTTTGTGGCCGTACTGAATGAGCCCACACAGTAAAGACCAAAGCTCCTCTCTGTGGATGTGGGATTACGGAGAACCTTTCAAAGGTGTAAATCTCCTCAAAGAGACCGTCGTACCAAAGTCAAGCATGAAGCCGGCGAAGTAATGTACGTTGTAAAACAGGATTTCGAGTAATTTTCCACCTCTAGCGCCTGAAAATGTGCCGCAAAGAACTTCAAGGCCATTTTCATAAAGGTCTCTGTTGTTGTTATTTAACAGGGTTCAAAGAGAAACGCTGGATTTGAAATGGGTTTACGTTATGGTCTGACATCTGACAGCGCGCGCACAAACACAAACACACACGAGGGAGCGTGACGTGAATAACACTGTGCAGGCCGAGTCAATTTTCAAGGCCATTTCCTAACTAAAGAAAGTGTCTGGCGAATAATTGTGGCATTCTTCAGGCTTGTGACAACAATGTTTATCTAAACGGAAGGAAAAGGAACACGTGCTTGAACAAGGAAACACTTTATATATAGGAAGGGGGGAAAGTTAAACACATACGACAACATGCATTTGGTACTTGTTTGAAAAAAAGGATAGTAAAAGTAGAAAATAATTAGAATACATTGGAAATGATAAGAGAATCAAGTCATTACAGTCGCCTCTCTCTGCGACTTTGCTCTATTTTATTTTTTTTTAAGCATTTTCTACATATTTTGGCCTAAATTAAGCGTTTTCAAGCATAAAAATGCCTTAATGAAGTAAAAACATCAATACTACACTGGTATTGGCTGGTGTCTAACTAATCCAAAATACATTTGTAGAAGAATGAATTTTTCCAATAGACTCTTCATCCGCTCCTCTTTTAAAAACAGATAGTATTTTGACAATACTTAATGTGAAAATATATTGTATATCCATTTTTATGTAGAGTACAGGCCAAAAGTTTGGACACACCTTCTCATTCAATGCATTTTCTTTATTTTTATGACTATTTACATTGTAGATTGTCACTGAATGCATCAAAACTATGAATGTGGAGTTATGTACTTAAAGGCCTACTGAAAGCCACTACTACCGACCACGCAGTCTGATAGTTTATATATCAATGATGAAATCTTAACATTATAACACATGCCAATACGGCCGGGTTAACTTATAAAGTGACATTTTAAATTTGCCGCTAAACTTCCGGTTCGAAACGCCTCTGAGGATGACGTATGCGTGTGACGTAGCCCGACGAACACGGGTATGCCTTCCACATTGAAGCCGATACGAAAAAGCTCTGTTTTCATTTCATAATTCCACAGTATTCTGGACATCTGTGTTCGTGAATCTGTTTCAATCATGTTCATTGCATTATGGAGAAGGAAGCCGAGCAAGCAAAGAAGAAAGTTGTCGGTGCGAAATGGACGTATTTTTCGAACGTAGTCAGCCACAACAGTACACAGCCGGCGCTTCTTTGTTTACATTCCCGAAAGATGCAGTCAAGATGGAAGAACTCGGATAACAGAGACTCTAACCAGGAGGACTTTTGATTTGGATACACAGACGCCTGTAGAGAACTGGGACAACACAGACTCTTACCAGGATTACTTTGATTTGGATGACAAAGACGCAGACGTGCTACTGTGAGTATGCAGCTTTGGCTTTTTTTTGCGTATGTACGTAACTTTTTTTAAATATATAAGCTTTATGAACCTTGGGTTAGGTGAACGGTCTTTTGGGCTGAGTGATTGTGTGTGTTGATCATGTGTTTGAATTGTATTGGCGTGTTCTATGGAGCTAGGAGCTAGCAGAGGAGCTAGGAGCTAGCATAACACGTACCGTACCGTACGTGCGCGTCACGTACGTAACTTTTTTAAAATATATAAGCTTTATGAACCTTGGGTTAGGTGAACGGTCTTTTGGGCTGAGTGATTGTGTGTGTTGATCGGGTGTTTGAATTGTATTGGCGTGTTCTATGGAGCTAGGAGCTAGCAGAGGAGCTAGGAGCTAGCATAACAAACACGCAGGTGTTATTATGCAGGATTAATTTGTGGCATATTAAATATAAGCCTGGTTGTGTTGTGGCTAATAGAGTATATATATGTCTTGTGTTTATTTACTGTTGTAGTCATTCCCAGCTGAATATCAGGTACCGTGAGTATGCAGCCTTGGCTGCTAAACATTCGATAACTTGACCGTATGTGCGCGTCACGTACGTAACTTTTAAAAAATATATAAGCTTTATGAACCTTGGGTTAGGTAAACGGTCTTTTGGGCTGAGTGATTGTGTGTGTTGATCAGGTGTTTGAATTGTATTGGCGTGTTCTATGGAGCTAGGAGCTAGCAGAGGAGCTAGGAGCTAGCATAACAAACACGCAGGTGTTTTTATGCAGGATTAATTTGTGGCATATTAAATATAAGCCTGGTTGTGTTGTGGCTAATAGAGTATATATATGTCTTGTGTTTATTTACTGTTGTAGTCATTCCCAGCTGAATATCAGGTCACCCCCGGCTCTCACAGCATCTTCCCTATCTGAATAGCTTCAACTCCCCACTAGTCCTTCACTTGCACTTTACTCATCCACAAATCTTTCATCCTCGCTCAAATTAATGGGGAAATTGTCGCTTTCTCGGTCCGAATCTCTCTCACTTCATGCGGCCATCATTGTAAACAATAGGGAACTTTGCGTATATGTTCAACTGACTACGTCACGCTACTTCCGGTAGGTGCAAGCCTTTTTTTTATCAGATACCAAAAGTTGCAATCTTTATCGTCGTTGTTCTATACTAAATCCTTTCAGCAAAAATATGGCAATATCGCGAAATGATCAAGTATGACACATAGAATAGATCTGCTATCCCCGTTTAAATAAAAAAAATTCATTTCAGTAGGCCTTTAACAAAAAAAGGTGAAATAACTGAAAACATGTTTTATATTCTATGTTCTTCAAAATAGCCACCCTTTGCTCTGATTACTGCTTTGCACACTCTTGGCATTCTCTCCATGAGCTTCAAAGGGTAGTCACCTGAAATGGTTTTCACTTCACAGGTTATCAGGGTTGATTAGTGGAATTTCTTGCTTTATCAATGGGGTTGGGACCATCAGTTGTGTTGTGAATGAGAAGGTGTGTCCAAACTCTTGGCCTGTACTGTACTTGATTTATTTTTCCATAATTTGTTTACATCTTCTTCTGAAATGCATACTTACGCAACAAGACACTGTGATGACTTTCATCAAACTTTATGTAGAATGCTAAAATACAGAGGAGCCCCGCTTTGGAATAAACTGCCACCAGCTCTTCAATCCATAACTACACCTTATTATTTTAAAAATTGAAGTCCAAGTTGGTCAGAAGTGAATTATGATAGTGATGTTTGCTGCATGTGATATGTATTGCATGTGACTTGTCTTTTTCATTTTATTATTTCTCAATATATATTTTTTCTTTATTTTATATTTTTTGCTGCTGTGTAAATTATGTTTTTCCGACATTATTCTTATAATATTGCAACTTTTTTCTAATTTTCCAACATTATTCCTGTAATATTACACTTTTTTTTTTGTATTGTGTATTGTTCTTTTGTCTTTTTCTCTGTGTGTGAAAAAAAATATTTATATTATTTTCCAACGTTATTCCTAAAATATTGCAACTTTTTTGTAATATTTTCCAATATTATTGTTGTAATATTGCAACTTTTTTCTTATTTTCCAATATTATTGTTGTAATATTGCAACTTTTTTCTTATTTTCCAATATTATTATTGTAATTTTTATTTTCCTATTTTCCAATAATATTATTTTAATATTGCAATTTTTTCTTATTTTCCAATGTTACCATTTTAATATTGCAACTTTTTTCTTATTTTCCAATATTATTATTGTAATATTGCAACTTTTTCGTATTTTCCAATATTACCATTGTAATATTGCATCTTTTTTTTTTATTGTCCAATATTATCATTGTAATATTGCAACTTGTTTTTCTTATTTTCCAATATTGTTATTGTAATATTGCAACTTTTTCTTATTTTTCAACATTATTCTTGTAATATTGCAACTTTTTCTTATTTTCCAACCTTTGTCTTGTAATATTGCAACGTTTTCTTATTTTTCAACATTATTCTTGTAATAATACAATTATATTCTTATTTTTCAATATTATTATTGTTATATTGCACCTTGTTTTCTTATTTTCCAATATTATTATTGTGATATTGCAACATTTGTGTATACTATATCCTCATACCGTTACATTTTTTGTCATATAAATGCAACTTTTCTCAGGCCGTATTATTAATTTCTTCCCGAAAGTTACATAAAAACCTTATTTTTGCATTATTGTGCCTTTTGAGTTGTAATACTATATTTTTCGAGTAATTCAATGAAAATTGTTATGTTTTTTTTGTATTATTCTATTCATTACAATTTAAAAACATAAAAAATACAACCGCAGCTTTTAAAAATACAGTTTTATTCTCCCATCATTGTGACTCCTTCCACGTACCAATACATTATCCACGTAATTTAACGCCTTTCAGGTTTTCTAGCAAAATATATGAAATGTTTTCAAATACTACTCCTTTTTCTTGTAATCTTCTGACCTGTGTTTTCGAACGTGATGCACACTAACTTTTGTAACTTTACGCATTTTCTGCCATTGTTTACAATTTGCGTTGATTAAATTCAGCTGCAAGAGTGACTCGAAATATTAGAAACAGCTCATGCATTGTGGATTCCTGTTTCAACGTGCTTTGTTTTCATCTTTTTGTATACACAGGGATGGAGGAAACATGTTTTCAATGTTTTGTCTGCGGTCAGACCCTTCCTGTCTGCTGTGTGTGTGTGCGTGTGTGTGTGTGTGATACCTGAGAGTGAAATGAATAATACATCCGCATCCTTAGCTCATCATTCATTGTTGTTGCTAATATTTTCCACCTTTGTTTATTCCGTGCCTCCCACCCGACGACCCCCCCATCCCTCCCCCTCACAGCCCCTCCCAAGCCTACTCATGCGGAAGGTATAGCGGGGGTGAAAACGCTGCGCTCTCGGTGCTGCCTCTGCACGCAACGGTTGCCGCGGCGATGATGGTGTGAGAAGGGGTCGGCGGACATGTTGATGCGGCCCCCGTGTGAGTGGGGAACGCCCGCTGAGGGGAGGGTGCGAGGGAGGCGTCATTTAGTCAGTCAGTCAGTCAGGAGTCTCGGCTCAGCTGTAACCATGGCAACGTATTTCATTTGGCACCACCGTCGCTGGGTTCAACGAGGCGGGTCAAGGTGACATGGCCCCCGCCCACGCAACGTCGTACTTAAAAGGGCGGAGGACGAAGATCAGAGCGGCCGCCATCTTTATTTCTCTAAAGTATATACATTTATGTGTTCTCGTAATATTACCTACCACTTTTTACTCGTCATATATTCTCAGAACATTTTCCTTCTCGTAATCTTTCGAGCAGATCCCTTTTTCAAAAACATGCTCAATATTTTCATAAATGTTTTTTCTCATAACATCACAAATTTACTCTCGTAAGATCCTGACTTTTTTTCGGAAGGAATCAAATGTTACCTGTCATGTTCTGCCTGTCTTCTTTTTGTTGCAGTGCCTGGTTTCAAGGTCGCGGGGCGGAGCCACCTGTGGCACACCTGATACTCATTTCCTCTTGACCATTTAAGCTCTCCAGTGCATTTACTCGGCACCGGTAGATTTCCTGATGGTTCACCCTTCCAGTCGAGTTCAACTCCTCTGCTTTGGCTCCACTCACGCTTCTCGTTCCAGCGGCTCTACACCGGCGTTGTCGTGTTAACTTTTGTGTGCAATTTCTGTTTCTCTTCACCTTTTATGTGCATCCTTAGTTATTTTCCCTCACTCCTTTTTGAGTGCGCTTTTTGTTATAATTCGTATTTATTATATTATTGCGACATTCAAACTTTTTTTGGTAATACTTGTACTTTCTTGTCGTAACATCAGGTCATTTTTCTTGTAACACAAGAACTTTCTCTTGACAAAAAAATATCTTAATGGCTGAACAATTTTTTTTCTTTACGTGGCATATTTCTCATACACATTACAGTATTTTTTCAGTAAAAGTACACCTTTTTTTGCCAACTTTACTCTCATAAGATTATGAGGTTCATTTTGAACAAATGTTTTCCTTTTAATCGTGCTGTTTTTTCTGTAACATGGTGCCATTTTTCTCGTAATGATTACCGAACTTTCTTCAAGTGAAGTATTTTGTACAACATTACTGTTGTAAGATTTTTTGATTGTCCGTAAAAAACTTTATTCTTATATGATTGCAATTTTATATTGTATGTAGACATTTTTTGTGTACGACCAACTTTTTTGTGAAAAAACCCAAAAAAACGTTTCATTCTTGCACATTTTTATTGTGATTACAACTACTATACATGTTACAAAAACTATGAATTAACTTTCCTAATATTGCTTTTTTCTTATAGCATTGAAATTAGTCTAATAAGAGAATGACGTTTTCTTGTAATATTCAAGTTTTTTCTTGTATTGTGAAATGATCCTTCTTATATTGTAACATATACAAACCCCGTTTCCATATGAGTTGGGAAATTGTGTTAGATGTTAACAGTCTGGATGGTTAACTTCCCCTTTGGTCCGGATGACACAATGTCGAATATTTCCAAAAACAATTTGAAATGTGGACTCGTCAGACCACAGAACACTTTTCCACTTTGCATGAGTCCATCTTAGATGATCTCGGGCCCAGAGAAGCCGGCGGCGTTTCTGGATGTTGTTGATAAATGGCTTTCGCTTTGCATAGTAGAGCTTTAACTTGCCCTTACAGATGTAGCGACCAACTGTATTTAGTGACAGTGGGTTTCTGAAGTGTTCCTGAGCCCATGTGGTGATATCCTTTAGAGATTGATGTCGGTTTTTGATACAGTGCCGTCTGAGGGATCGAAGGTCACGGTCATTCAATGTTGGTTTCCGGCCATGCCGCTTACATGGAGTGATTTCTCCAAATTCTCTGAACCTTTTGATGATATTATGGACCATAGATGTCGAAATCCATAAATTTCTTGCAATTGCACTTTGAGAAACGTTGTTCTTAAACTGTTTGAATATTTGCTCACGCAGTTGTGGACAAAGGGGTGTACCTCGCCCCATCCTTTCTTGTGAAAGACTGAGCATTTTTTGGGAAGCTGTTTTTATACCCAATCATGGCACCCACCTGTTCCCAATTAGCCTGCACACCTGTGGGATGTTCCAAATAAGTGTTTGATGAGCATTCCTCAACTTTATCAGTATTTTTTGCCACCTTTCCCAACTTCTTTGTCACGTGTTGCTGGCATCAAATTCTAAAGTTAATGATTATTTGCAACAAAAAAAAAAGTTTATCAGTTTGAACATCAAATATGTTGTCTTTGTAGCATATTCAACTGAATATGGGTTGAAAATGATTTGCAAATCATTGTATTCTGTTTATATTTACATCTAACACAATTTCCCAACTCCTATGGAAACGGTGTTTGTATATTGTATAACTTTGACTTTTTCTTTTTCTTATATATTCACACAATATTGTGACATTTTTTCATAAAACTACAACTTTTATTTTCTTTAGCAAAAACTTTATTCTCATAACATTGCATTTTTATATTCCAATATTATGTGAACATTATTTTCGTAGGACCACACACTTTTTTTGTAATTTTTCAACTACTATAAATGTTAAAAAAGCATTGACTTTACTTTTATAATTTTGCTTTTTTCTTATAATATTTTGAAATTATCGTAAGACTACAACTATTATCTCGAAATATAATTTTTTTTTCTTATATTGTGAAATTGTTCTGCTTATATTATGACTTTTTTTTTTGTAAAACTATTACTTTTTTATTAATATTCTCACAATACAGTGGCTTTGAAAAAATAAAATACGATTACAGTTAATTAATAATAGGGATGTCCGATAATGGCTTTTTGCGGATATCCGATATTCCGATATTGTCCAACTCTTAATTACCGATATCGATATCAACCGATACCGATATAAACAGTCGTGGAATTAACACATTATTATGCCTAATTTGGACAACCAGGTATGGTGAAGATAAGGTCCTTTTTAAAAAAAATTAATAAAATAAGATAAATAAATTAAAAACATTTTCTTGAATAAAAAAGAAAGTAAAACAATATAAAAACAGTTACATAGAAACTAGTAATTAATGAAAATGAGTAAAATTAACTGTTAAAGGTTTGTACTATTAGTGGACCAGCAGCACGCACAATCATGTGTGCTTACGGACTGTATCCCTTGCAGACTGTATTGATATATATTGATATATAATGTAGGAACCAGAATATTAATAACAGAAAGAAACAACCCTTTTGTGTGAATGAGTGTAAATGGGAGAGGGAGGTTTTTTGGGTTGGTGCACTAATTGTAAGTGTATCTTGTGTTTTTTATGTTGATTTAATAAAAAAATGTTTTAAAAATATTTAAAAAACGATACCGATAATAAAAAAAACGATACCGATAATTTCCGATTTCCATTTTAAAGCATTTATCGGCTGATAATATCGGCAGGCCGATATTATCGGACATCTCTAATTAATAACATTGGTATTATTTATTTTTTTAACCAACAAATTTATGCTCTTAACATTGCATTTTTATATTTTAATATATTGTGGAAATTATTTTCGTAGGACCAAAAACTTTTTAACTGAAATAATACAACTACTATAAATGTTACACAACTATGGCTTTACTTTCATAATATTGTCTTTTTCATATAAAATTTTGCAATCATTGTAAGACTATAACTATTTTTTGTAATATTAAAGTTTTTCTTATATTGTGAAATTCTTCTTCTTACATTGTGACATATTTTTTGTAAAACAATGAATTTTCCTATAAATATTCTCACAATTATACTTTTGTTTTTTTTTAACCAACAACTTTATTTATAACATTACAAGTTTTTTTTAAGAGAATATTCTATGAATTTATCCTGGTAAGATTACAACTTTTCTCTGAAAAACTGTGACTTCATCCCTGCGATATTGGGACTTTGAAGAAAGGAGGTGACACGGCCATCATTCACGCAAGTGCAGACGAAAAACCGTAATGTCCGCCATTTTTCTTAGCGCTGATTAAAGGCGTGATGCGTGCTCTGGCAGCCATTGCTCACTCTCAGGCCTCAAAGCTCGGCCGGCGAACACCTCTTGACCCCCACGTATCCCCGCGGGGTCCCCATTCGCCACACCTCGCCGTGTGATGTATGGTCCTGGGCGGCATTGAAGTCCTGGCCGCGGCATACGGGGTTAACGTCCCGCGCGGACGCCGCCGCACTTGTGACAACACGCTAACGACGGCGCGGTGATTAGCTTGAAGCGTGTGTTGATGAGGGTAAACAAAGCGGAGCGCCATCTTTAGCTGGAATAATAAACCTGGGGAGTGGTGCATGCTGGGAGGATGAGTCATATTTCTGTGCTTAATTGGCACGATACATCACTTAGCTTTGAGTGAGGGCGGCCATGTTTCGTCTTTTTCATCATTTCAGCGCAAATGACGATAATCACGGATGTAAGTTATATCTGCAGGAATGAATCTTTTGTAAATAAACACGCGAGTGTGTGTTACATACAGCAGGTGTGTGTGTGTGTGTGTGTGTGTGTGTGTGTGTGTGTGTGTGTGTGTGTGTGTGGTCCTATAGTGGTGGTGGGGGGCCATTCCTCTTAGGGTTAATATCTGTTTTCCATCTTTACCAAGTGGCTCTTGAGGAACTGCGGCTTCCCCCCATTTTATTCTGGGGGGTAAAAAAAAAAAAAAAGACCCCCCCCCACCTTATGAAATTACAAGCACTTGAAAAGATCTAATGTGGTCTTAATTGTCCCGTGGCCTGCCGAGGGAAGCAGCGGTCTCAGGAGTGGGCTTCTCTGCAGCGTGTTTCACATTACAACAATGGCCAATTCAACGCCGCGGCTTTTTTTTTTTTTTTTTTTTGAGAGGGGGGGGGAGGGATAAAGCGCTGCCATGAGGAAGGTCTTTAGGAACGTCTTGACGTGGCTTTAACGTGACAAATGAACGTAGCGGCGGGAAACAAGCACGCTTTTTGTCGTTTTGTCAAATAACCACAACGTTGGAAGGACATCAAAGACTTGCTCTGTAATGTAAACAAGGAAGCGTTGTTGACGTCGTACCCAAACTACATTTGTCACTAGAGATGTCCGATAATATCGGACTGCCGATATTATCGGCCGATAAATGCTTTAAAATGTAATATCGGAAATTATCGGTATCGGTTTCAAAAAGTAAAATTCATGACTTTTTAAAACGCCGCTGTACGGAGTGGTACACGGACGTAGGGAGAAGTACAGAGCACCAATAAACCGTAAAGGCACTGCCTTTGCGTGCCGGCCCAATCACTTAGTATCTACGGCTTTTCACACACACAAGTGAATGCAAGCCATACTTGGTCAACAGCCATACAGGTCACACTGAGGGTGACCGTATAAACAACTTTAAAAGCCTACTGAAATGAATTCTTTTTTTATTTAAACGGGGATAGCAGATCCATTCTATGTGTCATACTTGATCATTTCGCGATATTGCCATATTTTTGCTGAAAGGATTTAGTAGAG
Organism: Entelurus aequoreus; assembly: GCF_033978785.1. Classification (NCBI taxonomy): domain Eukaryota; kingdom Metazoa; phylum Chordata; class Actinopteri; order Syngnathiformes; family Syngnathidae; genus Entelurus; species Entelurus aequoreus. The sequence goes on along the minus strand of NC_084738.1, from coordinate 59,645,896 downwards.
AACATCGACAATAAAGTTTGCAACTTTTGGTCGCTGATAAAAAAAGCCTTGCCTGTACCGGAAGTAGCGTGACGTCACAGGTTGAAAGATTCCTCACATTTCCCCATTGTTTACACCAGCAGCGAGAGCGATTCGGACCGAGAAAGCGACGATTACCCCATTAATTTGAGCCAGGATGAAAGATTCGTGGATGAGGAACGTGAGAGTGAAGGACTAGAGTGCAGTGCAGGACGCATCTTTTTTCGCTCTGACCGTAACTTGGGTACACGCTGCCTCATTGGATTCCACACTCTCTCCTTTTTGTATTGTGGATCACGGATTTGTATTTTAAACCACCTCGGATACTATATCCTCTTGAAAATGAGAGTCGAGAACGTGAAATGGACATTCACAGTGACTTTTATCTCCACGACAATACATCGGCGAAACACTTTAGCTACGGAGCTAACGTGATAGCATCGAGCTTAACTGCATATAGAAACAAAAGAAATAAACCCCTGACTGGAAGGATAGACAGAAAATCAACAATACTATTAAACCATGGACATGTAAATACACGGTTAATGCTTTCCAGCCTGGCAAAGCTTAACAATGCTGTTGCTAACGACGCCATTGAAGCTAACTTAGCAACGGGACCTCACAGAGCTATGCTAAAAACATTAGCTATCCACCTACACCAGCCAGCCTTCATCTGCTCATCAACACCCGTGCTCACCTGCGTTCCAGCGATCGACGGTGCGACGAAGGACTTCACCCGATCACCGATGCGGTCGGCGGCTAGCGTCGGATAGCACGTCTGCTATCCAACTCAAAGTCCTCCTGGTTGTGTTGCTGCAGCCAGCCGCTAATACACCGATCCCACTTACAACTTTCTTCTTTGCAGTCTTCATTGTTCATTAAACAAATTGCAAAAGATTCACCAACACAGATGTCCAGAATACTGTGGAATTTTGAGATGAAAACAGAGCTTTTTGTATTGGATTCAATGGTGTCCGAATACTTCCGTTTCAACGATTGACGTCACGCGCATACGTCATCATACATAGACGTTTTCAAACGGAAGTTTAGCGGGAAATTTAAAATTGCACTTTATAAGTTAACCCGGCCGTATTGGCATGTGTTGCAATGTTAAGATTTCATCATTGATATAGAAACTATCAGACTGCGTGGTCGGTAGTAGTGGGTTTCAGTAGGCCTTTAACACTGTTACAAATATGCACCACACTGTGAACCCACACCACACAAGAATGACAAACACATTTCGGGAGAACATCCGCACCGTAACACAACATAAACACAACAGAACAAATACCCAGAACCCCTTGCAGCACTAACTCTTCCGGGACGCTACAATATACACCCCCCGCTACCCCCCACCCTCCCACCTCAACCCCATCCCCCCTACCCCGCCCACTCTCTCAGGGAGAGCATGTCCCAAATTCCAAGCTGCTGTTTTGAGGCATGTTAAAAAAAATAATGCACTTTGTGACTTCAATAATAAATATGGCAGTGCCATGTTGGCCTTTTTTCCATAACTTGAGTTGATTTATTTTGGAAAACCTTGTTACATTGTTTAATGCATCCAGCGGGGCATCACAACAAAATTAGGCATAATAATGTGTTAATTCCACGACTGTATATATCTGTATCGGTTGATATCGGAATTTGTAATTAAGAGTTGGACAATATCGGAATATAGGATACCTCTATTTGTCACCATTTCTATCGACATGATAGCTCGGAAAATGCCTTTATTTTTTTACGTTTTGGCAGAATAACAGGCATATTTCCGATTCAACATGCTTCTCGATTCAAACCAACTCTCGCAATGTATTATTTGGTATAAAAATAATAATGAAACTTTTTCGAAACAAGTTAAAGGTTAGAAAAGCCCCTTCTGGTTGGATAGAGATGACCTAAAAATGCCTTCATAAAAATGTATCCTTATACAACAAAACAAAAAAAAAAGAAAAGAAGAATTGTAAAAAAAAATTATATATATATACCGCATTTTCTGGACGCACCGGATTAAAAGGCGCACTGCCGATGAGCGGGTCTATTCAGGTCTTTTTTTATACATAAGGCGCACCGGATTATAAGACGCATTAAAGGGGTCATATTATGATTTTTTTCTCAATTTAAAACACTTCCTTGTGGTCTACATAACATGTAATGGTGGTTCTTTGGTCAAAATGTTGCAGAGATTATGTTTTACAGATCATCTTCAAGCCGCTTTCTGACAGTCGCTTCCGGATGCGCCGTTTTGTGGGCGGTCTAATTTACGTGGCTCACCTTCGACAGCATCTTCTCCCCGCCATCTTTGTTGTAGCGATGTAGCGTGCAAGGACGGGAGTGGAAGAAGTGTCAAATGATGGAGCTAACTGTTTTAATGACATTCAGACTTTATTTAAATCAATAACGGAGCAGCATCTTCTCATCCGTGGCTCAAAATGCCAGAAATGTGTCCCGTGAAAAACCGGCCGGCCGTAATTCTCTGATAACTAAAGTTCCTTGGGTGAATAATGTAACTGGTAGTTTTTAGCACTTTGATAGCTAGTCTACTGACAGATATAAGTTAGAACTTCACGCTACTTTATATTAGAAATGGCAACAGCATAGTGTGAATGTATCATAACAAGAATATAGAGAAAAAGAAGAAGCTTATCGACTACGGCATCGGTACTGACTACAGTGGCAGACGTGCGCACATTTTCAGGACTTATGCAGATCTTAAATACAGATCAGCAGCTACCAGAAGGTAAGAAAAGTTGGTTTTGCATAATATTGTGAAACAAAACGCCAGATAATATGTCTGCCTATGGGTGCCATTTTGCGGTCCTTATACACACACCATAGTAATACTTGTATCTCTGACTACGGTGGCCGTAATCGGCCGACAATCCATCAAGCATTGCAGCTTCAAAGTCATACTAAAACATTTTGACAGATTATTGAGTGCCATGAGTAATGTTCTTTATTTCCAATGGAACATTTAAAGTTTTGGTGTTGTTTACTGGCATCATATTGCAGTCTACACGTATCTCTTATGTGTGAATACCATCTACTGGTCACATTTATCATTACACCATGTACCAAATAAAATAGATTTGAGGTCGGTAAGCACAACCAGAATTATTCCATACATTAGGTGCACCGGGTTATAAGGCGCACTGTCGATTTTTGAAAAAATGAAAGGATTTTAGTGCGCCTTATAGTCCGAAAAATACGGTGTGTATACATATATATATATATACATGTACATATATATATATACATACATATACATATATATATATATATATATATATATATATATTATTTTTGTATCATATTTTTAGAGAAGATTTTATAGAAGATTTTCTTCTTCTCTCTTTAGATTTTTTTCCCTGTAACATGTAAACAATTGAGAAAATGAAAAGGATTTTAGTGCGCCTTATAGTCCGAAAAATACGGTGTGTATACATATCATATATATATATATATATATATATATATATATATATATATATATATATATATATATATATATATATATATATATATATATATATATATATATATATACACACACACATATATGTTATTTTTGTATCATATTTTTAGAGAATATTTTATAGAAGATTTTCTTCTTATCTATTTTGATTTTTTTCCCCTGTAACATGTAAACAATTTTTGTTTCATCTGACATCACATGGACAAAGATAAAACTGTCTGGAGGAAAGTTCTGTGGTCAGATGAAACAAAAATTGAGCTGTTTGGCCACAATACCCAGCAATATGTTTGGAGGAGAAAAGGTGAGGCCTTTAATCCCAGGAACACCAGACCTACCGTCAAGCATGGTGGTGGTACTATTATGCTCTGGGCCTGTTTTGCTGCCAATGGAACTGGTGCTTTACAGAGAGTAAATGGGACAATGCAAAAGAGGATTACCTCCAAAATTCTTCAGGACAAGCTAAAATCATCAGCCCAGAGGTTGGGTCTTTGGCGCAGTTGGGTGTAACAACAGGACAATGACCCCAAACACATGTCAAAAGTGGTAAAGGAATGGCTAAATCAGGCTAGAATTAAGGTTTTAGAATGGCCTTCCCAAAGTCCTGACTTAAACCCCATTGAGAACATGTGGACAATGCTGAAGAAACAAGTCCATGTCAGAAAACCAACAAATTTAGCTGAACTGCACCGATTTTGTCAAGAGGAGTGGTCAAAAATTCAACCAGAAGCTTGCCAGAAGCTTGTGGATGGCTACCAAAAGCGCCTTATTGCAGTGAAACTTGCCAAGAGACATGTAACCAAATATTAACATTGCTGTATGTATACTTTTGACCCAGCAGATAGTAGTAGACCCATAATAAATTCATAAAAGAACCAAACTTCATGAATGTTTTTTGTGACCAACAAGTATGTGCTCCAATCACTCTATCACAAAAAAATAAGAGTTGTAGAAATCATTGGAAACTCAAGACAGCCATGACATTATGTTCTTTACAAGTGTATGTAAACTTTTGACCACGACTGTACTTGTATATATATATATATATATATATATATATATATATATATATATATATATATATATATATATATATATATATATATATATATATATATATATATATATATATATATATATATATATATATATATATATATATACAGTACAGGCCAAATGTTTGCACACACCTTCTCATTCAAAACACAACTGATGGTCCCAACCCCATTGATAAAGCAAGAAATTCCACTAATCAACCCTGATAAGGCACACCTGTGAAGTGAAAACCATTTCAGGTGACTACCTCTTGAAGCTCATGGAGAGAATGCCAAGAGTGTGCAAAGCAGTAATCAGAGCAAAGTGTGGTTATTTTGAAGAAACTAGAATATAAAACATGTTTTCAGTTATTTCACCTTTTTTTGTTAAGTACATAACTCCACATGTGTTCATTCATAGTTGTGATCCCTTCAGTGACAATCTACAATGTAAATAGTCATGAAAATAAAGAAAACGCATTGAATGAGAAGATGTGTCCAAACTTTTGGCCTGTACTGTATATATATATATATATATATATATATATATATATATATATATATATATATATATATGTATATACAGCAGAGGTTAAAACAAAAACAATAGCTTATCGCAGTTGGTAGCCATGCTAAACTTTGTTTTCATTTGACTGCACTTTAATCATGTTGAAAATGTCTCGCATTCACCATAACAAACCAGAATGCAGCTCACTTACCTTCGTGCAGCAGACTCTCTGGTAGCCGTCTTGTTTTCTTTCGCAATCAGCTGCCGTGATTGCCGCAACAATTCACGTCCAGGAAGTTGGGGATGGAGCTTTCCATTAAATTGTCCGATTGTCTGTGTGGTAAAAAAAAAATTATATATATATATATATATATATACATACATACATACATATATATAATTATTACGTTACAAGATTTTTATTTTTTTTTGGTAATTTTAATTGTTATCTACATGCATGTTATTGTTGGAATCCACGCTGACGGCACAAGTTGGTTTAAAAACAAGTCAAGTTAAGCGAGGCTGCATCAGTAGTATAATGCTAGTAGACACGCTACACCGTGAAACAAAAGTCAGTAAATTTTATGGTAAAATACTGGCTAAATTTTATTATAAAAACAAAAGTGGTATTGCTTTTCAATTTACAGTACTGTAAAAAACGACTGTAGATTTTACTGGGGGGAAAAAAACTGGCAGCTCAGTTGCCTGAATTTTACTGCACAAATAATAATGTAGTTTTTCTATTTATAGTAATACGGTGTAAAAACAAAAGTACATTTTTATGATAAAATTCTGCCGACTGAGCGACATGAATGTAGCACTGCAGCAAAGTGGAGAGAGTGGATTATAACACTCTTTTTGGCACGGAGATCTGTTTTCCTACGCTTCCAGTTAGAAAATACAAGTTATTTTCTTCGCTGCATCTTTTCTATATTGCGACGCGTGATGTTAAGAAAATAAAAAGTACCAAATTGTTATGAAATCGGAAAAAGCCAACCCAGCAGGCACAAGACATTAAAACAATGTTGAGAGCCTGTTGAATTAGATCCTGGCGTTGAGCAACTCAAACATAACGTTGAAACAACATGCTTTTTGACGACGTTGAATCAATGTCGGGTTCCGACGTTGATTTGACCGTTGAATTTTGGTCATTTTCCAACCAATATTCTACAACTCAAACATAACGTTGAAACAACATGCTTTTTGACAACGTTTAATCAATGTTGGGTTCTGACGTTGAGTTGACCGTTGAATTTTGGTCATTTTCCAACCAATATTCTACAACACAAATACAACGTTGAAACAACATGTTTTTTGACAACGTTTAATCAATGTTGGGTTCTGACGTTGAGTTGACCGTTGAATTTTGGTCATTTTCCAACCAATATTCTACAACACAAATACAACGTTGAAACAACATGTTTTTTGACAACGTTTAATCAATGTTGGTTTCTGACGTTGATTTGACCATTGAATTTTTGTCATTTTCCAACCAATATTTTACAACACAAATACAACGTTGAAACAACATGTTTTTTGACAACGTTTAATCAATGTTGGGTTCTGATGTTGATTCGACCATTGAATTTTGGTCATTTTCCAACCAATATTTTACAACACAAATACAACGTTGAAACATGTTTTTTGACGACGTTTAATCAATGTTGGGTTCTGATGTTGATTTGACCATTGAATTTTGGTCATTTTCCAACCAATATTTTACAACACAAATACAACGTTGAAACAACATGTTTTTTGACAACGTTTAATCAATGTTGGGTTCTGATGTTGATTTGACCATTGAATTTTGGTCATTTTCCAACCAATATTTTACAACACAAATACAACGTTGAAACATGTTTTTTGACGACGTTTAATCAATGTTGGGTTCTGATGTTGATTTGACCATTGAATTTTGGTCATTTTCCAACCAATATTTTACAACACAAATACAACGTTGAAACATGTTTTTTGACGACGTTTAATCAATGTTGGGTTCTGATGTTGATTTGACCATTGAATTTTGGTCATTTTCCAACCAATATTTTACAACACAAATACAACGTTGAAACAACATGTTTTTTGACGACTTTTAATCAATGTTGGGTTCTGATGTTGATTTGACCATTGAATTTTGGTCATTTTCCAACCAATATTCTACAACACAAATACAACGTTGAAACAACATGCTTTTTGACGACGTTTACTCAAAGTCATGTTGTGACGCTGATTTGACCATTGAAATTTGGTCATTTCCCAGCCAACAACGTGGATCCAACCTTTACACATTAATGTTGTCTCAATTTACAAAAACTCAAACTATTTTTTCAACGTTGTTTCAAAGTCAGTTTTGAATCAACGTTGTATCAATGTCTTGTGACTGCTGGGAAGCTATGCTACATTACCCCGGAAACTCACTTCGGATATGCTTATTTGATTTTCCAAAAAGTACCGATGTACACTAGCCAATGTAGCGGTGCGTGGAGCATAGTAGGTACCATGCAATGGAAAAACATCAATGTGAAACTCTTAAAGGGGCTGTTTGGAACTTGCTCACAGTTACATTTTTTAAAACTAAAAATTTAACATCAGCACCACAGCGTGGCTTTAGTTACTATTAGTACTATATATTTGTAAATGTCGATATTTTTCACAGTCCTTAATTATATTAAATAAAAATTGCTGGTCGGTCTAAGGATTTTCTTGCCGTTCAGGCTTGTCACACAATAGAACATACATTCAATGATAGCTAACATTAGTAGGGGTGCACAAAAAATCGATTCACATCCAAATCACAGTTCTTATTAGAGATGTCCGATAATGGCTTTTTTGACGATATTGCCCAACTCTTAATTACCGATTCCGATATATACAGTTGTGGAATTAACACATTATTATGCCTAATTTTTTTGTGATGCCCCGCTGGATGCATTAAACAATGTAACAAGGTTTTCCAAAATAAATCAACTCAAGTTATGGAAAAATATGCCAACGTGGCACTGCCATATTTATTATTGAAGTCACAAAGTGCATTTTTTTTAACATGCCTCAAAACAGCAGCTTGGAATTTGGGACATGCTCTCCCTGAGAGAGCATGAGGAGGTTGAGGTGGGCGGGGGCGGTGGTGGGGGGGCTTAGGGCATAGCGGGGGGTGTATATTGTAGCGTCCCGGAAGAGTTAGTGCTGCAAGGGGTTCTGGGTATTTGTTCTGTTGTGTTTATGTTGTGTTACGGTGCGGATGTTCTCCCGAAATGTGTTTGTCATTCAGTTTGGTGTGGGTTCACAGTGTGGCGCATATTTGTAACAGTGTTAAAGTTGTTTATACGGTTACCCTCAGTGTGACCTGTATGGCTGTTGACGAAGTATGCGTTGCATTCACTTGTGTGTGTGAAAAGCCGTAGATATTATGTGACTGGGCCGGCACGCAAAGGCAGTGCCTTTAAGGTTTATTGGCGCTCTGTACTTCTCCCTACGTCCGTGTACACAGCGGCATTTTAAAATTTCATAAATTTTACTTTTTGAAACCGATACCAATAATTTTGAAACCGATACCGATAATTTCCGATATTACATTTTAAAGCATTTATCGGCCAATAATATCGTCAGTCCGATATTATCGGACATCTCTAGTTCTTATTTATCCCGATTTTTTTTTCAAATAAATAAACATTTTTAGAAGCATCAATTTAGAAAATACGTTTTAAGGCCATCTTTAAGCAAAAAGAAGGAGCTTTTCTAACCTGTAACCTGCTCTGAAAAAGAATCATTAGGTGCCCAAAGATTCACCCCCCTAAGCGTTAGCGTTCGGATCTTCCGTTTCTTCCGTAGAATGGAAGTTTAACAATTTATTCTACAAATGGCGTACGTACAAACGGCAATACCAGCGCTGGAGGGAAGACCAAGCTGTACAAAGTCTAACGCATTCTTCCTCGACTCACACGTCCTTTGTTACCCCACCCTGGCGGATTTGTTTGGGTGTTGTTCAGAGAAACTGAAAGTTAACCTAAGCGTGTGTCTTGGGCACACACACGTTTGTACACTCTCGTTCCTGGCACATCTTCTCACCATCAAAACCAAATAATAATACTATAATAATAATAATAATATTATGCGTGTGTATTTGCAATGATAAAAAACAGTTTTGTCCTTCAACGGAACGACGTGAATAGAGAGTCAGACTCTCAATGCAAGGAGTGTCCAAAGTGCGGCCCGGGGGCCATCTGCGGCCCGCCGCTAATGTTCTAACGGTCCGTGGCACATTTAAAAAATATATATATATATAAAAAAATACAACATTAAAACGTGGTATAAAAGAGCAAACCTGTGTAATGTAACGAGCAAATGATTGACACTAACACCACAAAGCTGCGATTAAAACTGTCATTGCTCAAAAAATAATTATAATCGACAGATAGATCGGGAAGGGGATATTGCATATTCTTTGTTTTTCCTATTAAAAAAGAGGGTTTTGACAAAATGGCATAAAACAAAGAACTTAAAACTTTATGACAACAGGTTGATCTGAAGTTGATATTCAAACGTTAAAAGTAAAAATAAATAGTAATATATGACCTAATTTTAACACTCCAATGACTGAGACATTTAACATTTGTCGAAATTGAGGGAAGCCCTAAAGGACACAGTGGTGTCCAAAGTGCTGCCCGGGGGACATTTATGGCCCGGAGCTAATTTTTAACAGCCTGTGGAACATTTTTAAAAAACTATAAAAAAATAAATAAACATAATAAAGTGGAATGCAAGAGGAAATGGGTGAAATGTAATGATAAAAAATTGCAATGTTGACTCTAATAACTTCAAAAATTCGATTCTTGCTGTTTATTCCTTAAAACCTACCATTGCTCACAAAATAATAATGGATCAGAATATTAATGTTGATATGAATTATTGACGTACTGTATTCAAGGTTCCAATTACCGTATTTTTCGGACTATAAGTCGCAGCTTTTTTTCATAGTTTGGCCGGGGGTGAGACTTATACTCAGGAGCGACTTATGTGTGAAATTATTAACACATTACCGTAAAATATCAAATAATATTATTTAGCTCATTCACGTAAGAGACTAGACGTATAAGATTTCATGGGATTTAGCGATCAGGAGTGACAGATTGTTTGGTAAATGTATAGCATGTTCTATGTGTTATAGTTATTTGAATGACTCTTACCATAATATGTTACGTTAACATACCAGGCACGTTCTCAGTTGGTTATTTATGCCTCATATAACGTACACTTATTCAGCCTGTTGTTCACTATTCTTTATTTATTTTAAATTGCCTTTCAAATGTCTATTCTTGGTGTTGGCTTTTATCAAATAAATTTCCCCAAAAAATGTGACTTATACTCCAGTGCGACTTATATATGTTTTTTTCCTTCTTTATTATGCATCTTCGGCCGGTGCGACTTATACTCCGGAGCGACTTATACTCCGAAAAATACGGTACTTCAAAACAAAAATTCCACTTTGATAACATTTTCTTTGACAAAAAAGGACATTAAACAAACAAAAATCATGAATTAAAAAAAAACAAAACTTAATACGTATATCTAAAGTTGATCTAGAGACCCAAGTGTTGAAAGTAAAAATAAAAAAATTAAAATTGTATGACTTATTTTCAACACTTTTATGAGTGAGGACCTTTTGGATTACCGATATTAAAAACTACAATTTCTCTAAAATAATCCATCCATCCCATCCATTTTCTACCGCTTGCCCCTTTTGGGGTCGGGGGGGTGCTGGAGCCTATCTCAGCTGCATTCGGGTGGAAGGCGGGGTACACCCTGGACAAGTCGCCACCTCATCGCAGGGCCAACACATATAAACATACAACATTCACACTCACATTCACACACTAGGGACCATTTAGTGTTGCCAATCAACCTATCCCCAGGTGCATGTCTTTGGAGGTGGGAGGAAGCCGGAGTACCCGGAGGGAACCCACGCAGTCACGGGGAGAACATGCAAACTCCACACAGAAAGATCCTGAGCCCGGGATTGAACTCAGGACTACTCAGGACCTTCATATTGTGAGGCACATGCACTAACCCCTGTTCCACCGTGCTGCCCTCTCTAAAATAATGATGAATCAAAATCAATATTGTTGTGATTTATTGACCTATTTAACGCTCCAATTATTTCACATCAAATAATCCACTGGGAATTTTTTTGGGAAGAAAATAGTGCATAGTTTGTCTTTTTGCCATAAAAAACAGGGTTTTGACAAGCTGGGATTAAAATCTAAAAAAAAACAAAAAAACTTTAAATTGACAGACATGAAGTTCATTTAAAGATTTAAGTGTTGCATAGAAATAATAATAATAATATTTGATTTATTTTTAACAATTTTATGACTAATACCCTTCCGAACCAAAGCTGTAGGTGTCATACTGCGAGGTTTGTTCTCCCAGGATGCAAACAGACTATTCCGGAGAGGAATTGAAGGTAGGAACATATTTAATAATCACTTAATCCTACACATCAGAAAAGACAGGAACCAAAACAAAAGGAAAGCGTGCCGTTCACACGAGAGGATAAAGAACAAAAAAAACTTAACGCAGGAAACATAGACGCTAACACTTAGCAAGAACTATGGACATAGAGAAACTGTATCAAACAGTGGCATGAAACAACTAACACTTACGTGGACACGGCATGAATCGAACAACTAGCATAAACTTGGAATCGGACATAAAAAAACGGGCAATGAAGCCAGGACGACTGACTGGCAAACACAGGCTTAAATAATGGTCTCTTGATTAGAGCCAGGTGAGCATCCCGAACACAAGCGGCAGGTGAAAATCATAAGTTGCCATGGTAACTAAAACAAACTCAGGTGTCAAACAGGAACTAAAAGAGTCCAAAACTAACAGAACATAACAAAAACATGATCCAGACCACAGATCATGACAGAGGGGAGCCCTAAAAGTTAAAAATAAATCTATATATTTTATTATTTTTTAATGAAAAATATCAAAATGGCCAACGCATGCAATGTTCCCTCTAATTTTTCATGTGTGTGAGCAAACGCACAAACTTCTGAGCATTCAGTGGAGCACATGTGAGCAACATCAGATGTGCACACTGTGGCCACACCAGCGTCACACCTGTCCCAAACCTGACATCATAACCATTTAACTGTTTTATTAAAATAATTTTCTGATATAAGTGATTTTGCCCCCTTACAATGACAATGACAAAAAAACATGTTTTTCATGACCTATGTGCTAGTACTGTATGTCTGGCTGCGGGTCCTGCCTTTAAAAGAAATGTTACCCCTTTCAGAGATTACATTTAGTTCCTGTAACTTTCTGTCTGTAAAATACATCTTTTTATTAGCATTTATGAAATCTAGTGACAATATTTCATGAATAATATCTAGGGATGTCCGATAATGGCTTTTTGCCGATGTCCGATATTCCGATATTGTCCAACTCTTTAATTACCGATACCGATATCAACCGATACCGATAGCAACCGATATATACAGTTGTGGAATTAACACATTATTATGTCTAATTTGGACAACCAGGTATGGTGAAGATAAGGTACTTTTTAAAAAAAATTATAAAATAAAATAAGATAAATAAATTAAAAACATTTTCTTGAATAAAAAAGAAAGTAAAACAATATAAAAACAGTTACATAGAAACTAGTAATTAATGAAAATGAGTAACATTAACTGTTAAAGGTTAGTACTATTAGTGAACCAGCAGCACGCACAATCATGTGTGCTTACGGACTGTATCCCTGCAGACTGTATTGATATATATTGATATATAATGTAGGAACCAGAATATTAATAACAGAAAGAAACAACCCTTTTGTGTGACTGAGGAGGGAGTATTTTTGGGTTGGTGCATTAATTGTAAGTGTATCTTGTGTTTTTTATGTTGATTTAATTAAAAAAAACAAAAAAGAAAACGATACCGATAATTAAAAAAAACGATACCGATAATTTCCGATATTACATTTTAACGCATTTATCGGCCGATAATATCGGCAGGCCGATATTATTGGACATCCCTAATAATATCCTTAGATTAACATTCTTAATAAATGGCAGTAAAATAAGCACACATATGATTGAGGAGTCAGAGTGTTACAACCTGGCATTTACACAATGTGTGGCGTTGGGGTTGTCCGACTTTTTGTGTGGCCATAAACGCAGCACTGGCTAAGTGCCATGAGTGCGTGTGTTGGTGCAGGTGAGACACAGCGAGCGGCTTCTGTTGAAACGACGGATGACAACGTTGGTTTAAGCCTGGTTTGTATGGCAGAAAATTACCAGTTTTTATACAAGAAAGTTTTTTTTACTTATGTTTTTGGATTGGTTACAAACAGTTTTGCTCAATAAAGTGATTGATGGAATTCCTGTCCGTAAAGTGTCTCGACAGACGATAATTGAACTGTGTTGACAAAGATTGTTTTTTCATTGGGGCCACTCTTGTTGTCACCTGTCACTCACAGAGTTGCATTGCAAAATCATACAGAATAAACTGTAATGTGTTTATTTTGTTTAAAGTTCAGATGGGATTTTTGATTTTCTGCGCGGCATTAATTTGCTGTGCGCAGAGGACGCACCTTAGAGGGAACGTTGCCCGCATGCTTTGATTTTTCAGTGTGCGGCCCTCAGTGGAAAAAAGTTTGGGCACCGCCAACAATAGCTAGCCAAATCGCTATCATGAGCTAACAACACACTAAGCTAATTGTTACATACGAGCGTAATTTAGTAAAGCCGGAAGAGGGCGGGATATAATGTTTAAAAACATCTTGTAAAGTTAGCGTACTCTTGGCATTCGCGTAAAGGTTGCAAACGGACCCTTTTTAGTGAATATCGCAGAGAAACAAAAGGGTTGTGTTCTTCGCTAGCTTGAACATCTGTGAGGATGTGAATCTGCGCCAAGACGTTAGCAACAATATCGGTGTGAGGTTATATTTAACGTTGCGCGCCGCCAGCTGCTGCGGGCTAATTAGCCCTTTCGCCAATCTTCACACCAGAGGCGACTTCATCCCTCCTCCGCCGCCGACGACACCATTGCCACCCTCGGAGTCGGCGAATCTGCATATGGCGCACATCTGGACCATCGCTCGCGACCGCCGGGGTTCTTCTGGCAAGGGCTGGGGGAACTCACACGTAAACCTGACGTAGCGACGCCAACACCGCCGCTCTTCTTTGCATGTAGCTTCAATTTAAGCCTGGGAGTGATTTACGAGCCTCTAAAAATAAAAGGACCCCTCTCTCTGTGCAGGGAGAGAGAGAGAGAGAGAGCGCGTCACACACAAAAGCAAACAAAATCATCTCTAATTGGATCAGGGCCGCTCTTTGCGCTCATTCAGCCGCCACGGAGGCCTCATGTAGGATAAGTGGCGATCTAACCAGCGATGCTCGTCCGCCGACACCTGACGCGACCCGTTCATTCTCCACCGTGCCACTGATGGACGCCGGGACCATAGGCCCGCTTTTAGTTTGGGGGAAGCCGGCCACGAACACGCCGCCAACACCCCGTTAGCAGCGACCTGCCTGTCTGCAGGCGTAGGACTTCCCCCACCGAGGACCACCAGAACCTGGTCCTGTCACGGCTTGAACAAGCATTTCACGTCACGTGAACAATTTGGGGAAATTACACCCCTCTGAAAGTGGCCCCTAAGTTGTGGTTAGACGGGGAGCGTGCCTGATATGAATAGAAGTCAGTCGAAGCCAATTTGGCAGGGAGGCCGCCACCTACAGCGCTGCACTTTTCCCAAGTTTTATTTACGACTGACAGCTGTAAAATGTTAGTCTGAGTGCAGGTGGAACAATGGCCACTTTGCCGAAATCGTTCCTTACGGATAAATCTCCACATCAGTGTCACTTGCTTTCTGAGCTCACTATGTTCACTGCTCGTTGTACATATCCTACCAAGTCTGACCTACACTGTTACAATGTCCATTTCTCAGATGATATAATTGTTGATGTCTGAAGTGCTGATATCAACCAAACCTAACCCCCCTGCCCCAACCCCCTCCACATCCCACCCCCCGGATTTTAAATAATGTAAATAATTCAATGTATATACTCTGATGATTAACTTGTGTGATGACTGTATTATGCTGATTGTATATATTTGTACCATGAATTGATTAACGTGGACCCCGACTTAAACAAGTTGACAAACTTATTCGGGTGTTACCATTTAGTGGTCAATTGTACGGAATATGTACTGTACTGTGCAATCTACCAGAGGTGGGACCAAGTCATTGCTTTGCAAGTCACAAGTAAGTCTCAAGTCTTTGCCCTCAAGTCTCGAGTCAAGTCCCGAGTCAAGACAGGCAAGTCCCGAGTCAAGTCCAAAGTCAAGACTGGAAAGTCTCAAGTCAAGTCACAAGTCCTGCATTTTGAGTTTCGAGTCCTTTCTAGTCCTTTTGACCACAGACTAATATTTTTACACAGATTGTGTATGCTTTTAAACCGCTGTATTTATTTATTAAAACAAGTGCATTTGAAATAGCAGGAAAGAAAATAGTACTGACATTGCAATTCATAATAGCACTATTAACCAGTCATTTTAATAGTTTAAACAATTTTAAACATTTAACTCATTCCTTTACAGAATAAACACATTTGCAAAAACAAGTGCAACTGTACTTATTTGTACAAAAGTGTTAACATTGTATTTCCATGGCATATTGCATTGTAACTAGTTCCACAGCAGTTTCTATTCTGTTCTTACCTTATCTCATTGATCTCATCTCATACTGTATGTGTGTTGATGTGTGCGTACACATGAAAAACATAACAAATACATGAACATAACAATGAACAGAGTTGTACTTTTTAGATGTCAGGGCCCTATGCAATATGTACACATATTCTTAATATAGTATATATTTTAACTGACCTTTATTTGACTATGTTTGTCTTTTTGTAGGTGGCAAAATACGCGGTGCTGCTGACCGCCGTCTAACGTTACGTTACTGTGTGTGATACATTGACTAACGTAACGTTATGTGTAGGTACCTCATGCAACCCTGCTTAAAAAATCACTTCACAAAAAGTATGAATAAGGTAGCAAACTGCAGTGGACGCAACATATTGCCGTGTTCGAAATGACGTTATAACCATAAACATCTTATAAGTAGACGCAATATTGGCTGCTGTGACGCGAGCAATTTGCATCTTGAAGTGGTGATGAGGAGCCGGCGAGCAGCCTAAACTGACAGTTGACAGGTAGAAAACAAAGATGCCGGGCTGGTGTTCAGCGTTTTCCTGCTCAAATGAGCGGACTGTTGAAAATAGGAATCGGGGGATTACTTTTCACAAGTAAGATTTAACATTAATGTACTATTGATTGTATTTTATGAAAATAACATTACCACAGAGTTGAGAAGGAGCAAAGATCTTCAATATTTGTATGTGAAAATCACAAATAAATCTTCTGGGGGAGGATGACGCCCCTACAGGGGTTTGGTTTACAAACTTTCTGCCCCACCTAAAACAAAATTCACCAGCCGCCATTGATTATAATGCATTCTCATTTTAGGCAAAATATAAGACAATACTTTCTTAACAGTATAATTGTAACCAGGAATAAGTCTTCAAGTAACAATATTCAAATACTAACATTGTTGGGTAAAACAGAATTTGGTTTTATTCTGAATCCAGTGAAACAGATTGGTGGTTTTAGCTGATATAAAGACTTTCAGGTGTTTGTATATGTTTAAGTATTTGGCAGACGCTTTTATCCAAAGCGACATACATAAAAAATACATATATAACAATCACTGTAAACATGATCATTTAAGGGAAGAATGTAATACAAAATATCAATACAAAGTGTCACGACAGAATAAACTCTCTGCTGCTGCAGCAACAGAGATACGGTCTATAAGATATATAGATATCTAATGTATTCATACATTGTTTATGTAGCATGTATATATAACGTAATCATATTGTTTCTTCAATTTAAAAATAGCTGACCGTTTTTTTCCCCCTTCTCTGGGATTATATTCCCAGTTTTAATCTCGGACGTCTGGTCACTTATAGCGTATAAGAATATTCTATTACTGTTAAAGGCCTACTGAAACCCACTACTACCGACCACGCAGTCTGATAGTTTATATATCAATGATGAAATCTTAACATTATAACACATGCCAATACGGCCGGGTTAACTTATAAAGTGACATTTTAAATTTGCCGCTAAACTTCCGGTTCGAAACGCCTCTGAGGATGACGTATGCGCGTGACGTAGACCGGCGAACACGGGTATGCCTTCCACATTGAAGCCAATACGAAAAAGCTCTGTTTTCATTTCATAATTCCACAGTATTCTGGACATCTGTGTTCGTGAATCTGTTGCAATCATGTTCATTGCATTATGGAGAAGGAAGCTGAGCAAGCAAAGAAGAAAGTTGTCGGTGCGAAATGGACGTATTTTTCGAACGTAGTCAGCAACAACAGTACACAGCCGGCGCTTCTTTGTTTACATTCCCGGAAGATGCAGTCAAGATGGAAGAACTCGGATAACAGAGACTCTAACCAGGAGGACTTTTGACTTCGATCCACAGACGCCTGTAGAGAACTGGGACAACACAGACTCTTACCAGGATTACTTTGATTTGGATGACAAAGACGCAGACGTGCTACTGTGAGTATGCAGCTTTGGCTTCTAAACATTTGATCGCTTGACCGTATGTGCGCAACTTTTTTTTGCGTATGTACGTAACTTTTTAAAAATATATAAGCTTTATGAACCTTGGGTTAGGTGAACGGTCTTTTGGGCTGAGTGATTGTGTGTGTTGATCAGGTGTTTGAATTGTATTGGCGTGTTCTATGGAGCTAGGAGCTAGCAGAGGAGCTAGGAGCTAGCGTAACAAACACGCAGGTGTTTTTATGCAGGACTAATTTGTGGCATATTAAATATAAGCCTGGTTGTGTTGTGGCTAATAGAGTATATATATGTCTTGTGTTTATTTACTGTTGTAGTCATTCCCAGCTGAATATCAGGTCACCCCCGGCTCTCACAGCATCTTCCCTATCTGAATAGCTTCAACTCCCCACTAGTCCTTCACTTGCACTTTACTCATCCACAAATCTTTCATCCTCGCTCAAATTAATGGGGAAATTGTCGCTTTCTCGGTCCGAATCTCTCTCACTTCATGCGGCCATCATTGTAAACAATAGGGAACTTTGCGTATATGTTTAACTGACTACGTCACGCTACTTCCGGTAGGGGCAAGCCTTTTTTTTATCAGATACCAAAAGTTGCAATCTTTATCGTCGTTGTTCTATACTAAATCCTTTCAGCAAAAATATGGCAATATCGCGAAATGATCAAGTATGACACATAGAATAGATCTGCTATCCCCGTTTGAATAAAAAAAATCATTTCAGTAGGCCTTTAAGCAAACTATGAATAATAAAACATGTGTCCGTTATCATAGCTACACGTGTGACAAAAAAGCGCGTGAAAATGAGTGGTATTCAGTGAGGTAAAATGAATTAAATGCGTTGACAGTTCATTGCTCCTGCCAAATGAATTGCACTGAGTGGAGCGGATCACCACTCCAAGATGGCGACCCCGCGTCTCGTCTGCGCCAGTAGGCAGTAGCGCTCCATGCTGTGTACCCTTATAAGATGTCTATGGTTATGACGTTATCAGTGAGTTTACAGCCTCACTGATTTAACTACACAGCAAATAAAAGTCACGTTACTTAGCCAATAAACGTTAGCTTACATTCAAAACTTACCCTTCTTTGTGCAACTTCAAATGTCGAACGAAGTTGGAAGTTGTTGCGTCTCCGTCTGTAATATTCGAACTGCGTGATTTGCATACGGCAATTCGTTGACCAAGTCGTAGTTTTTATACCCGAACGAAACCAACTTTGGTATAAATCTTTCTCACTGGCGCGTTGTTTGACAACTCTTGTTCATTGGTTGTCCTGCAATTTGATTGGATCAATGCTGTGTGATAAAAACAATGTAGATTTAATTTGATTGGCTGTTGTACTGAGAGCACACCAGCTGACAGGAACAACACGCTGATAGACACAGACGAAGAAAAGGAAAAATACGGAGCGGCGCGCTCCCAAATAACTTTTTAAGCTTTAGGTTTTGGGGAAAGTAGCAAGTCATGTCAAGTCAAAAGGCTCAAGTCCAAGTGAAGTCACAAGTCATTGATGTTAAAGTCTAAGTCGAGTTGCAAGTCTCTTTACATTTTGTCAAGGCGAGTCTAAAGTCATCCAATTGATGACTCGAGTCTGACTCCAGTCCAAGTCATGTGACTCGAGTCCACACCTCTGCAATCTACTACTAAAAGTTTCAATCAATCAATCAAAAACTTTTTCGCGCTGCAACTGTAACTACAGGAACACTAACAGTTAGCATTAGTGCAGTCTAGGAATGTAACGGTAAACGGTATAATGATAAACCGCGGTAAAATTCCAGACAGTTATTAATACATTTTTAATTACCGAAAAACCATCCATCCATTTTCTTCTGCTTATCGGAGGTCGGGTCGCAGGGGCAGCAGCCTAAGCAGAGAAGCCCAGACTTCCCTCTCTCCAGCCACTTCGTCCAGCTCTTCCCGGGGGATCTCGAGGCGTTCCCAGGCCAGCCGGGAGACATAGTCTTCCCAACGTGTCCTGGGTCTTCCCCGTGGCCTCCTACCGGTCGGACGTGCCCTAAACACCTCCCTAGAGAGGCGTTCGGGTGGCATCCTGACAAGATGCCCGAACCACCTCATCTGGCTCCTCTCGATGTGGAAGAGTAGCGGCTTTACTTTGAGCTCCTACAGAATGACAGAGCTTCTCACCCTATCTCTAAGGGAGAGCCCCGCCACCCTGCGAAGGAAACTCATTTCGTGATCTTGTCCTTTCGGTCATAACCCAAAGCTCATGACCAAAGGTGAGGATGGGAACGTAGATCGACCGGTAAATTAAGAGCTTTGCCTTCCAGCTCAGCTCCTTCTTCACCACAACGGATCGATACAGCGTCCGCATTACTGAAGACGCCGCACCGATCCACCTGTCGATCTCACGATCCACTCTTCCCTTACTTGTGAACAAGACTCCGAGGTACTTAAACTCCTCCACATGTGGCGGAGATGGCACTCCACCCTTTTCCCGGCGAGAACCATGGACTCGGACTTGGAGGTGCTAATTCTCATCCCAGTCGCTTCACACTCGGCTGTGAACCGATCCAGTGAGAGCTGAAGATCCTGGCCAGATGAAGCCATCAGGACCACATCATCTGCAAAAAGCAGAGACCTAATCCAGCAGCCACCAAACCGGATCCCCTCAACGCCCTGACTGTGCCTAGAAATTCTGTCCATAAATGTTATGAACAGAATCGGTGACAAAGGCCAGCCTTGGCGGAGTCCAACCCTCACCGGAAACGTGTCCGACTTACTGCCGGCAATGCAGACCAAGCTCTGACACTGATCATACAGGGAGCGGACCGCCACAATCAGACAATCCAATACCGAAAAACCGGCATTTATTAATGCATTTTAGGCAACACTGCTTACTTCCTGGAAATGGTGTCACAGCACAAGCATTGTTCGCTTGAAAAAACATGGAGGAAAACAGACTACAGACTTTGCTACGGAGCGCTTGGTTCAACTTCATTTTCTTTTCCTTCATTTCCGTGGAATCTTGGCGTGCTTTTAAGAGCACACTGCTGTTTTTAGATGGCGACAGGTGTGGACAATATTGGAGACAGACACACTTGTCCTCACATTAAAAGTATACAGCGAAGGAGAAAACTATTTGATGTTGCTTTCATTTTCTCAAAACAGCATCAGCTGCTCTGACTAAGAGTTAATGAGGTGAGGAAACGTGCAGCAGGCGATGTGTCGTGAACGTTGTCACAACTTGTTTGTAAAGTCTTTAGTTTGTTGACTGGGATGTTCACTCCTCCTTTATTTAACTGCAAACTGTATCAGTGTTCAAACAACATCAAACTAGCTAAAATGTGTCATCTCATCGAACTGAACGCAGGCTGTGAAGATTGTGTATTCGATGTGAGAGGTATCACTCCTGTTTATTTTTGTTGGCCAACAAAACTTTGAACAATATTTTTATCTATATGGACTAAAAGTTCAGTTACATCTTATGGCCATCAGGTGCCCCCTTGCAAAATTCTTACATTTGGTTTTGTTTATCTCTTATGTCCATAAAATGCTGTTACACAATTTTCACACATATTTAATTTATGTATGTTATTATTATTTTTCTGCCATATTACTTTGTTTATAATAATCGTGTTGCTTTCATATGCACATTCAACTTCTACTTAGGAGCCATGAAACAGCGTTTTTTTTATCAACAATAACGTTTCTTCTACAAAGGAAATAATTTTGAAGGTGTTGTTTGTGGGCTTTTTTTTAAATAAAACTTGGTTAAAATATTTCCGTATAAGTACTTTTTGAACATTTTGAGCACATTTAAAAATACCGTGATGATTTTGGTCACAATAACCGTGATAAGAAATTTTCATACCGTGACATCCTGACTGCAGTCCTTTTCAAATAGTGGGGCGGGCCCCCCCGGTGGGCACGCATGTAACCACAGTGAAAAATGCTTTATCAGTATCATACGGTATGATGCTTCAAAAAGCTGTGAGCTACAAAATGTGCTCATTGTAGCCATCAATCCTCACTTCCTCAATTAGATTTTTTTAATTTCACATTTCTCAATAAAAAGATGCACAGGAACATATGTTTATGTTTTAATTTTTAGGGCCCAAGCAGCAAAGGCTGCCAGAATCTGATAGTAAATGCTCCATGCGATATTTTCTCCCAATTGGATCGCATTTTTGAGGCCCTTAAAATGCACAAAAAAACCTGGAAAAACTCACCAATTTTTTAAAATTACATTTCACTTCTTTTACTGTATGTAAAAACCTGCACTGCAACAAAATTATTTGTGTAATCATTTGTGGCGTAAAATGAATTAATTGGTCACTATGGAGTATATTTCACTGTACTGTATAATGTGCAGAACACCTGTATACAATTATGTAGTTTTATGTGGTATTACATGTAGATAACAAGCTTGTAGCCCCCACATTTTACTGTCATCGTGTCTTAAACCGTAAAAATCTTGTTGCGCCTTATGAACAGCAAGTGTGAATAAAAGCCTGCTAGCTAGCTCACATTTAATTTTAGGTACAGAGTCAGAGAGTAGTACCGTATTTTTCGGAGTATAAGTCGCTCCGGAGTATAAGTCGCACCGACCGAAAATGCATAATAAAGAAGGAAAAAAACATATATAAGTCGCACTGGAGTATAAGTCACATTTTTGGGGGAAATTTATTTGATAAAACCCAACAACAAGAATAGACATTTGAAAGGCAATTTAAAATAAATAAAGAATAGTGAACAACAGGCTGAATAAGTGTACGTTATATGAGGCATAAATAACCAACTGAGAACCTGCCTGGTATGTTAACGTAACATATTATGGTAAGAGTCATTCAAATAACTATAAAATATAGAACATGCTATACGTTTACCAAACAATCTGTCACTCCTAATCGCTAAATCCCATGAAATCTTATACGTCTAGTCTCTTACGTGAATGAGCTAAATAATATTATTTGATATTTTACGGTAATGTGTTAATTATTTCACACATAATTCGCTCCTGAGTATAAGTCACACCCCCGGCCAAACTATGAAAAAAACTGCGACTTATAGTCCAAAAAATACGGTATGTGTTTTCAGTAGTCAGAGACCCACTATTCCTTCATATAAAAACACTACTAGTTTAAACTATTAACAAGAGTGTCAATAACTTTGACACTCTTGAACAACGCTAGGTCTTGATGCTCGTACCGTTAGCAGCTAGCATTAGTTGCGCGCATTAAGCCCCTTACTAAAGCCGTCAAAAGCCGCAAAATCCCTTTTATTGACAACCTTACAAACATGGGAACTCTGAACATAAACATTGCAAATACATTATTATTACTTACAATACATTATACTTTAGCACAGGGGCGTAAAAATGCATTAATTGGTCACTATGGAGTATCTTTCACTATAGTGTATAAAGAACACCTGTTTTATGGAAAATTACATGTAAATAAACTTGTAGCCACAACATTTTACCTTCAATGTGACTTAAATCATAGAAAATGTTGTTGATTGTTATTAACAGCAAGTGAATAAATAAAATAAATAAAAAGATGGATTTAAGCTTTACGAGTATTTTGTGTTTAAAGTGGTTGGCTCCCCACTATTTCTTCATATTTAGTTTATCAAGGATCCCCATTAGTCTACACCACAGTGGAGACTATTCTTCCTGGGGGGGTCCAGGCAAAAAACATCACACAATCACAAAACAAAAGATTACAATGCAGTACAACATGATCAAATAATAAAATGTTGTAATACAAAAATAGCAACAACAAAGAACCAAAAAAACCAACAATAACTTCGAGTTTATATAATAATTTTCATACCAAAGATAAAAAGAGCAATATATAAAAAAAATATATATATATATACATATATATATATATATATATATATATATATATATATATATATATATATATATATATATATATATATATATATATATATATATATATATATATATATATATATATGTTTTTGCAAAAATAAAATAAAGAACCAATGGCCTAAAATATACCCATTAGACAAACAATAAGTGACAAAAAAGTACCATCCATCCATTTTCTACTGATTTTCCCATAATCAATAAAATAGTCAATAATCAATAAAACCAACATCATGACATTAGGTACCAATCTAGAATAATCTCTTTCCGCAATACTTCTCCTCTTAGTCTATTCTTAAAACCCACTATGCTGGTGATTGATACAAGATATTTTGGAAGTCGATTCCAGTAAGTGATATAAAAACAGTAATAGTTTCAACTATTAACAATAGTGTCAATAACTTTGAAACTCTTCAACGCCACGTTTCTATGCTAGCACTAGCAGCTAGCAATAGTTGCGCGCATTAAGACTCTTTTTAAAAGTTGTGAAATCAGTTTTATTTTCAACCTTACAAACATGGGAACTCTGAACATTAACATTATCATTGCAAATAGATTATTATTAATCACAATAAATTATACTTTAGCACAGGGGCGTAAAAATACATGAATTGGTCACTATGGAGTATCTTTCACTATACTGTATAATGTGCAGAACACTTGTGTTACTTAGTTTTCTGGAGAATTACATGTCACCACATTATACTGTCAACGTGACTTAATTCGTAAAAATCTTGTTGATTGTTGTGAACAGCGAGTGTGGCGTGAAAGCTAGCACGTGCTAGCTAACCTTTAATTTCAGTAACAGAAAGTAGTGTGTGTTTAAAGTGGTTGGCGACCCACTGTTCCTTCATATAAAAAAACACTACTAGTTTCAACTGTTAACAATAGTTTTTAATAGAGATGTCCAATAATGGCTTTTTTGCCGATATCCGATATTCCGATATTGTCCAACTCTTAATTACCGATTCCGATATCAACCGATACCGATATTGTCCAACTCTTAATTACCGATTCCGATATCAACCGATACCGATATATACAGAATTAACACATTATTATGCCTAATTTTGTTGTGATGCACCGCTGGATGCATTAAACAATGTAACAAGGTTTTCCAAAATAAATCAACTCAAGTTATCAAGTTATCGAAAAATATGCCATCATGGCACTGCCAGATTTATTATTGAAGTCACAAAGTGCATTATTTTTTTAACATGCCTCAAAACAGCAGCTTGGAATTTGGGACATGCTCTCCCTGAGAGAGCATGAGGAGGTTGAGGTGGGCGGGGTTGGGGGTTATGAGTAGGGGGAAGCGGGGGGTGTATATTGTAGCGTCCCGGAAAAGTTAGTGCTGCAAGGGGTTCTGGGTATTTGTTCTGTTGTGTTTATGTTGTGTTACGGTGCGGATGTTCCAAAATGTGTTTGTCATTCTTGTTTGGTGTGGGTTCACAGTGTGGCGCATATTTGTAACAGTGTTAAAGTTGTTTATACGTCCACCCTCAGTGTGACCTGTATGGCTGTTGATCAAGTATGCCTTGCATTCACTTGTGTGTGTTAAAAGCCGTAGGTATTATGTGATTGGGCCGGCACGCAAAGGCAGTGCCTTTAAGGTTTATTGGCGCTCTGTACTTCTCCCTACGTCCGTGTACACAGCGGCGTTTTAAAAAGTCATACATTTTACTTTTTAAACCGATACCGATAATTTTGAAACCGATACCGATAGTTTCCGATATTACATTTTGAAGCATTTATCATCCCTAGTTTAAAGTGGTTGGCGACCCACTATTCCTTCATATAAAAAAAAACCCTACTAGTTTAAACTGTTAACATTAGTTTTTAACATTCTAGGTCAATAACTTTGACAATCTTGGACGCTAGGTTTTGATTAGGGTTGTACGGTACACAGATACCGGTACCGCGATACTAATAAATCATATTCGGTACTATACCGCCTCTAAAAAGTACCGGCTGAGTGGCCTAGTGGACCTACTCAGTGGGCTAGCGGACCTACTCAGTGGCCTAGTGCAGTGGTGCCCAACCACCGGGCCATGGCCCGGTACCGGTCCGTGGATTGATTGGTACCAGGCCGCACAAGAAATAAATAAATAAATATACACTACCGTTCAAAAGTTTGGGGTCACATTGAAATGTCCTTATTTTTGAAGGAAAAGCACTGTACTTTTCAATGGAGATAACTTTAAACTAGTCTTAACTTTAAAGAAATACACTCTATACATTGCTAATGTGGTAAATGACTATTCTAGCTGCAAATGTCTGGTTTTTGGTGCAATATCTACATAGGTGTATAGAGGCCCATTTCCAGCAACTATCACTCCAGTGTTCTAATGGTACAATGTGTTTGCTCATTGGCTCAGAAGGCTAATTGATGATTAGAAAACCCTTGTGCAATCATGTTCACACATCAGAAAACAGTTTAGCTCGTTACAGAAGCTACAAAACTGACCTTCCTTTGAGCAGATTGAGTTTCTGGAGCATCACATTTGTGGGGTCAATTAAACGCTCAAAATGGCCAGAAAAAGAGAACTTTCATCTGAAACTTGACAGTCTATTCTTGTTCCTAGAAATGAAGGCTATTCCACGAAATAGTTTGGGTGACCCCAAACTTTTGAACGGTAGTGTATCTTTATTTTTTATTATGTCTCCCGGCTGGCCTGGGAACGCCTCGGGATCCCCTGGGATAAGCTGGATGAAGTGGCTGGGGAGAGGGAAGTCTGGGCTTCCCTGCTTAGGCTGCTGCTCCCGCGACCCGACCTCGGATAAGCGGAAGAAGATGGATGGATGGATGGATTAAATCAACATAAAAAACACAAGATACACTTACAATTAGTGCACCAACCCCCAAAAAACCTCCCTCCCCCATTTACACTCATTCACACAAAAGGGTTGTTTTCTTTCTGTTATTAATATTCAATAGACAGTCCGTAAGCACGCAGGATTGTATTTTTTTATGACCAAAAAAAAACAACAACAAAGAAACATCCCCCCCCCCCCCCCCCCCCCCTCACCAAGTCGGTGGGACAAATTTTCAAGCATTGACCGGTCCGCAGTTACAAAAAGGTTGGGGACCACTGGCCTAGTGGACCTACTCACTGGCCTAGTGGACCTACTCAGTGGCCTAGTGGTTAGAGTGTCCGCCCTGTAGTGTTGTGTCGTTCGCGAACGATTCGTTCGAAAGAACAAATCTTTTGAGTGAACGTACTGAACCGAATCACTTCATGAACTGATTCGTTCCTTTCTCAGTTCAGTTGAGCTCCGCCGCGACCATGCCGGTATGAGTGGAACTGGCGCATTCTGTGACTCACTGAACCCTCGACGTCGGCGAACGACGCAGCCAATGAGAGGGTGGGGGGAGGGACTGAGCGAACGTTTCGTTCACCGCGGATTAACGACATGAATCACTCAGTGAAGGTATTTATTTTCTTTTTTATTGCATATTTAAGTTGATATTTCCATTTATATATTTTTAAATGTAAGCTACAGAAATTTTAGTTTTAATGTTGGCATTTCTGGCACTTGGTTTAATATTTGTTTTGTTTTATTTAAGGTAGCCTATTTATTTTCTTTTTGTTTGCACATTTAAGTTGATATTTTCTTTGTTATATTTTTAAACGTAGGCTACAGAACATTTAGTTTTTATGTTGGCATTTCTGGCTCTTAATTTATTTGTTTTATTTTGAAGGTATTTATTTTCTTTTTGTTTGCATATTTAAGTTTACATTTTCTTTGCTACAGAACATTTAGTTTTTATGTTGGCATTTGTTAAGGGTTTCTTAATTTAATATTTGTTTTTGCACTAAACAAACAAGGCCTATTTATTTAACTGTTGATTGCAAGCATTTTAGTAGGCTATAACTATTTTTTTTATTTCCCACTTTTATTTATTTCTTATTTTCATTTCAGTGCAATAAAACATATTTAACAACCAAGACATTTTGTCACACTTTGTTTATTGGACAGGCCGGAAACGCACACACACGTTCGCGAAACTGACACACACAGAGATCTGCCGCTGGCTGTGGCGCTGTGTCAGTCACTGATTCTAGTGATTCGTACAGTCAAAAGAACTGCAGAAGTGATTCGGTTCACATACTGAACTGCGGCCACAGTGTGGCGTTGTCAGTCACTGATTCTAGTGATTCGTACAGTCAAAAGAACTGCAGAAGTGATTCGGTTCACGTACTGAACTGCGGCCACAGTGTGGCGCTGTGTCAGTCACTGATTCTAGTAATTCGTACAGTCAAAAGAACTGCAGAAGTGATTCGGTTCACATACTGAACTGCGGCCACAGTGTGGCGTTGTCAGTCACTGATTCTAGTGATTCGTACAGTCAAAAGAACTGCAGAAGTGATTCGGTTCACGTACTGAACTGCGGCCACAGTGTGGCGCTGTGTCAGTCACTGATTCTAGTGATTCGTACAGTCAAAAGAACTGCAGAAGTGATTCGGTTCACGTACTGAACTGCGGCCACCGTGTGGCGCTGTGTCAGTCACTGATTCTAGTGATTCAGTACAGTCAAAAGAACTGCCGATCCCATGAAAACAAGCCACATGAAAACAAACACACGTCCCCATTATCTCAACACATAAAGTTATGAGAGTAGACTAGTAGAGGAAACAGAAAGAAAGTCAGAGTGCAGGCTGAGCAGCAGCGACGCGAGGGGGAGGGGCGGGGGGTAAAGTGTAGGGCAGGCTGTTTTGAGAAGATTTAAAATAAAAATAATAACTAATGTATGTACACATACATAGGCTATTATTTATACAGTTATTGTAACAAAAATAAATTTCTCCTTGGGGATCAATTCTGATTCATATTATTATTATTATTATTATTATTATCCCTTCTATCAATCAATCAATCAATCAATGTTTATTCTACTGCAACTGTTGTTGTTAGATTAACGCGAGTCCCTATTTGCTGCTTCTCCCGCGAATGTCTGCACTGTAGGGGGTGAACACATTTTTTGAACGAATCATTTTAAGGAACTGATTCTAGTGATTCAGTACAGTCAAAAGAACTGCCGATCCCATCACTACCGCCCTGAGATCGGTAGGTTGTGAGTTCAAACCAAGGCCGAGTCATACCAAAGACTATAAAAATGGGACCCATTACCTCCCTGCTTTGCACTCAGCATCAAGTGTTGGAATTGGGGGTTAAATCACCAAAAATTATTCCCGGGCGCGGCCACCGCTGGTGCTCACCGCTCCCCTCACCTCCCAGGGGGTGATCAAGGGTGATGGGTCAAATAATAATAATTTCGCCACACCTAGTGTGTGTGTGACAATCATTGGTACTTTAACTTTTAACTTTAACTTTTAACTTTAACTTTAAGACTCTTTCTAAAGTCATCAAATCCCAATCGCTGGGAGTCTTTTAGAGAGATCGTGAAAGGAGTCACGCAATATTTCACCAAAAAACGAGCTAACCAGCTGCTAGCCGCTATCTTTAGGGGACTTTGCTAAGAAAAAAAGCGTCTCTATGTTGATGCCATCCCGACTGGACATCTGTGCAGCGTCACAAATAAACACCCAGTATGAAATCCCCCTTCATCATGACATCATGCCGTCTTTAATGTTTCGAGGACGAATCAAAGCGAACACTGATCGCCCGCAGCTTTGTGGCCTGCGAAAGGAAGCGAGAGACATCCGAGAGCTTTGGGACGTGTTGGCCGCGTGGGAGCAAACAGGAAATAAATCACAGTCGGAAGCCAACAAAGCAGCGGCGCATGTTTTTTTGACGTTGTTTTGCACATCCTCGACATGCTAACGATGATGGACGGCTCCGAGTTGGCACATGTGACGAGTAATTATGGTGGAGGATGACGGTTACAGCCAGTCGCACAGCTGGTGGTCCCTCAGTGTGAGCGCCCAACAAATGCTTAGCTTTGTGCGTTTTTTTATATCACTTTTAAGTGTAAAAAATGGGCACAGAAGGAAACAATCAACAAAGGCCGTACGTCAAAACGGGACTTTCTGAAAATAGCTTGCGGCCAGTTTTACGGTGCAGTCCTCTCGGTCTTTAGGAGACGCCATCATTCAGCCGGCACACATGACATCACACTAACACGCCGACAGCACATTAAGTGAAGAGAATTATATTTATATAGCGCTTTTATAAAGTGACTCAAAGCGCTTTACATAGTGAACCCCAATATCTAAGTTACATTTAAACCAGTGTGGGTGGCACTGGGAGCAAGTGGGTAAAGTGTCTTGCCCAAGGACACAATGGCAGTGACTGGGATGGCGGAAGCGGGGATCGAACCTAAAACCCTCAAGTTGCCGGCACGGCCGCTCTACCAACCGAGCTATACCGCCCCAGAGAGCGTTTGTCATTTACAACTAACTGAAAAGAAGACTATTCTTTTGTTTTTGTTTTTTAAATACATTTTTTTGAACATTTAGCACTGAAATGAGGAACAAGTTCATGTCGACACCGGTGTGTCCATCCCTACTCACCAGAGGTGGGTCGAAACACGTCACATTTACTTTACCCTTGAGTCACATTTGACTGAAAAACAGTCATTTTCTTGTGGCCACATATTTTTGAACCAGTTCTTCTTTAAAATAACATCAAGTACTTTATGCAAAGTTATTCCAAAAAGGATATATTCATTCACTATACACTTAATCCCTTACCTATGCGTCTCTTTAGGGCCACCCTAGTGGCTCCCTGGAGCTTTTTCAAAAATGTATGAAAATGGAAAAAGGTGGCAGGGGAAATATATTTTTTGTTTTAATATACATGACACAAACCTTCCTAATTGTGAGAAATCCCGCTGTTTACATTAAACATCTTTCATTGATGAGAGTATTTGGCGAGCGCCGTTTTGTCCTACTAATTTCAGCCGTCCCTTGAACTCGCCGTAGTTTGCTTACGAGCACAACTTTCTCCGACGCTCCCACAGAAAGATGTGTTTTATGCCTCTCCTTCTTTGTCTCATTTTGTCCACCAAACATTTTATACTGTGCGTGAATGCACAAAGGTGAGCTTTGTTGATGTTATTGACTTGTGTGGAGTGTTAATCAGGCATATTTGGTCAGTGCATGACTGCAAGCTAATCGATGCTAACATGCTATTTAGGCTAAATGTATGTACATATTGCATCATTATGCCTCATTTGTAGGTATATTTGAGCTAATTTAATTTCCTTTACTTATGTTCTCTGTGTATTTAATTTATATTTGCATGTCTCATGACACATTATCTGTATGTAATATTGGCTACATTTCTCATAGTTGTTTGTGTGCCATGTTGTTCCAGACCACAGCAAACGTTACCCAGCTTGCAAAGATTGTAATAAATCCATTACAAGAAGACAACCTGCCGTTCCCTTTAACTTGGACACACACAGCTATACCTTTAGCCATTAAAAGCCATTCATTTCCAGGAGTTATCGCACCTTCTGAGTACCCTCTGATTTACTAATGGTTTATAATGTTGTAAAAATTTGTAGAATAAATATAAAATTTCAACATTTCTGTCAAAGAACATTTGCGTCAACCCGCGACACATAGTTATTTTGATAGTAGGCTAATATAGCTAATATAGACACTTACATCATGTGTTGCCTTCATTATAACACTTATGTAAGGCTTTTGCGGCTCCAGACAGATTTTTATTTTTGGTCCAATATGGCTCTTTCAACATTTTGAGTTGCCGACCCCTGCCTTAGTCCATTTTGGTCGCCCATTGACTCCCATTGTAATGCATATTTTTCAATATATTGAAAACCTGACATGTTCCAGTGCTTTTACCGTGAATACTTAATGGCTCTAAGCATGTCCCTTGGGAAATACAAGGAAAAGGGGTTTTGTGTGTCATTACACCTCTCAACCACTAGTTGAGGCGAGAATTCATTTCATATATAGTGTTTTTGCACTTACTGTTCATTCAAATTTAAACATCTGTCAACAAACTTTTGAGTGAGTTTTTGGGAAAAACTGTCATAGCTCCAAAAATAATAATGCATCAAATTCAGTGTTGTTATGAATTATTGACCTATTAAAGCAGCAGTGTCAAACGTAAGGCCAACGGGTTTTATCGGGCCCGGGGGATGAGTTTGCTAAGTATAAAAATTAGCCGAAATTTTTGAATAAAAGAAACTGCTGTTCTAAATGTGTCCACTAGATGTCGCAATAGCAATTCTTTGTATCTTTGTAGATGATGCTACATATGTAAAAAAAAAACAAAAAAAAAAACACATGATGTTAGTGCACCAGTCAAGGAAAATGAGCAAACTACATAAATAACATCCTGTAATTTGACTTTGATATTCTTTTTTTTATTTTGATAAATTGAAAATTAACACCAATGAGTTGACTGATGAACATTATCACATCATTTATTTAGAAAGTATAAATAACGACAAATAAAGGTGGAATACTATTAACCGCAACATGTAAGTGTAAAAAAAAACAACAACAACAACATTTTGATTTGTACATTTCCAGACTGTGCTTGTTCTATTTTTAAACAAAGAAAACAATCTGAAGTTGTCTTTATTTTTAAGTTATCGTGCCGTGATTTTACCAGTCCGGCCCACTTGGGAGTAGATTTTTTTTAATTAGTATGACACCACTGTGTTAAAGGCTGTAATTACCTCATCAAATGTATTCCACATTGCAACTTTTTTTTGGAAATTATGCATAATTTGTGTTTTCCCATCATAATTTTTTTTACAAAACGAACATAAAACATTAAAAAAAAAACAATACCATTATAGAAAAACTTTATATAGATGGATAGGTCTGAAGCTTTTGAAGAATTTAAACGTTGGAAGTTTGAAAAAATAATAATAAATGACTTACTTATAACACTTTTAACAAATATCTTCATTGTTCAGGAGGCTTAACATAGTTTTGAATTAAGTCGACTCAAGGGTAAGTAACTTTTCTTGTCAGAGTAGTTTTTAATGCAACATGTTTTTACTTTTAATTGAGTATTTTTGTGAGTAGGATTCCCTACATTTACTTTGGGTTTCATTCAGATGGCTAGGTTTGTTCAACTCAGCGTTATATTCATTTATAATCTATTGATTACTGCTTGCAAAGACATATTCATTCACTTCTGTCACATGACTCTGTTTCACCAATCAAACATGAGCGTGAGTGACCTTTCACTCCCTGTCACCAATCACACGCAGCCTGGCAGTCACATGACCGCACTCCAACGACACACAATGAAAAGGGACCGGATGTCATAAGTCTTCAATGTTTACTTAAAACTAGGGAAAAGAACATTTTTATCATCTATGTTCAGTAGTTCACATTTCAGCCATCAAGAATTCTACTTCCAACTTGAAAACAAATTTGCGGTAAGACGTTTATTATGCTAACATTAGCCTTGTTATTACCGAATCCGGTACTTTTTTTGTCACCAACAGAATCAAACCGGTCCTACTGGGCCCCCATTCACGTAAAATCCAACAATGCCATGTTACAGTACCGAGTTGATGTCACGCTCGGTTTTTGGCACTTTGGCGGTCACTCCAGCAGCACTGAGAGTGGACTCAGCCAAACTACCTCTCGGTAATGTTGCACTTTCCAATACCAACAAAGAAATTGATTTAAAAAAACGCTACAAGTAAGTAAAGTGAGGCTCCACTTTTTCAAAAATGCGCTCGCTTGACAGTCGCGTATAATGACTTTACTATTGACATGCTACTGATTAGCATTAGCAATTTTACATGGCGATTTCAACACCTCCAAATTTGTCAACGAAAACTACAACTAAGATGCACGTTACAATCAAACAGCTGATGCGTAATAAGTACAACACTTGCAGTATTAACACTTTGCAGGGCGCAACAATTGACTTGATTCAGCAAAGACTGGACTGACTAGCCAACAAACTATCATCATCATCATCGGCGGTCACTCGTGGTCGAGTATGACTGTCCTCCTTCCTGGTCCTTGTGGGTCTTCAGGTGGGCGTAGAGGCAGATTCTGGACCCGATTATTCTGGGGCAATGTGGACAAGGGAATGTAGTGGTGGTGGGTTTGGGTTGGGCCTGCTTGGTGGATGCTCTCTCCTTTCTTAGTCTGCGCTTGTCTTGTGCAGCATGGCGGAGGTCGTCATTATATTGCGCGGCACCCTCACGGACAAGGTTTCTCCACATCGTTCTGTCTGTTGCCTTGATTTCCCAAGACTTAAGGTCTATGCGACACTTTGTCAGGTTTGCCTTGATGTTATCCTTAAATCTCTTCTTTTGACCTCCCGGGGCCCGTTTCCCTTCAACAAGCTGTGAATAAAGAACTTGTTTTGGGAGGCGAGAGTCAGGCATGCGGACTACATGGCCAGTCCATCTAAGTTGGTTTTGGGCAATCGTGGCAGTGATGGTGGGCAAGCCAGCCTCCTCCAGGACGCTGGTGTTGGTGCGTCGGTCCTCCCAGCTGATCCTGAGGATTTTTCTGAGACATCTATGATGGTAGGTCTCAAGTGCCTTTAAGTGCCTGCTGTAGGTGGTCCAGGCTTCTGACCCATAAAGAAGGGTGGGGAGCATGACTGCTTTGTAGACCAGGATTTTGGTCTTTGCTTGGAGGTCACGGTTCTCGAAGACTCGCTTCCTCAGCCTTGAGAAGGTCCCACTGGCACAGCTGAGGCGGTGGTGAATTTCATCGTCAATGACAGCTTTAGATGACAGAAGGCTCCCGAGATATTGGAAGTGGTCCACATTTTCCAGTCGGATTTTGTCAATTGAGAGGTTTGGGGGCAGGACAGGCGCACTACTGTTTGGTGGTGATTGGTGGAGGATTTGGGTTTTCTTTATATTGATGGCAAGACCAAGCTGTTTGTATGCCTTCGCAAAAGCAGACAGAGTGCACTGTAGGTCCTCTTCTGAGAGGGCTACGAGGGCATTATCGTCTGCATACTGCAGCTCCATGATGGATATGGTGGTGGTTTGACCTTTAGCCCTGAAACGGTTGATGTTGAGGAGTTGACCGTCGGTTCTGTACATTATTTTGACTCCCTGGGGCAGATGTATGTTTGTGAGATGGAGGATAGCAGCAACAAAGATGGAAAATAGTGTTGGAGCGATGACACATCCCTGTTTTACACCTGTGTCTACCCTAAAGGGTTCCGTTTCATCTCCACTTCCACTGAGCACTGTGGCTGACATGTTATCATGCAGTAGTCTCAGTACCCGGATGTATTTGTCTGGGCAGCCAATCTTGGACAGAACCAGCCAAAGGGCCTGACGGTTAACCGAGTCGAAGGCTTTGGTGAGGTCTATGAAGGCCATGTATAATGATTGGTTTTGTTCCCGGCATTTTTCTTGCAGTTGTCGTGCGATGAAAATCATGTCTGTGGTGCCTCTGCTTGGGCGAAATCCACTCTGAGACTCAGGAAGCACGCTTTCTGACAGGGGGGTGAGTCTGTTGGCCAAAACCCGAGCGAGGGCTTTCCCTATGGTGGACAGGAGAGAGATGCCACGGTAATTCCCACAGTCTGCCTTGTCTCCTTTCTTAAATATGGAGACAATTAGGGCATCTCTGAGCTGTGCAGGGATTTCCTCTTCTTCCCATATTTTGAGAAGCAGGACATGGATGTGCTTGGTAAGATCGGGTCCGCCTTTCTTCAGGACCTCTGCTGGAATGCCGTCGGGCCCAGCACCCTTGTTGTTCCTCATCTTCCCAATGGCATCCTGCAGCTCATCCAAGGTAGGTGGTTCTCCCATGCTTTCATCTGTGGGTTGTTGTGGGAGTTGGTCAAGAGCCTCCATCTCAGGTATAGTGTCCCTGTTTAAGAGGTCCTCATAGTGTTCTTTCCACCTGTTTGAAATTGCGTCCTTGTCCTTCAGCAGCAGCAGACCATCCTTTGAGCGAAGGGGGGTTAGGCAGCGGTGGCTGGGACCATACACCACTCTTGTGGCATCGAAGAAGCCTCTCGTGTCTCCAGAGTCAGCAAGCTGCTCGATCTCCAGAGCCTTCTTTGTCCACCACTGGTTCTTCAGTTTCCTAACCTGTGTTTGGACATCTGCCTTCGCTTTGGCGTGGGCTACTCTTTTCACTTTGCAGTGGATGTCGTTTTGCCAAGTGATGAAAGCTTGCCGCTTGTTGTCAATTAGTTGCTGGATCTCAGTGTCGTTCTCATCAAACCAGTCTTGATGTCTCCGCTTTTTGAGACCAAGGATATTTTTGCAGGATTTCATTATAGCAGTCGATAGTGTGCTCCAGTGTGTTTCCGTATCCTCTGGGTACTGTTTGGGCAACGCTGCGCTAAAGGCCTCCTGCAGCTGTTGTTGGTAGGTGGTATCACTCAACAGCTCGATGTTAATTCTTGGCCGGCACTGTCTTTTCTGCATCCGTCTTTTCCACATTAAGCGGATGGACATGATGGAGCGAATGAGGCGGTGGTCGGTCCAGCAGTCGTCTGCACTGGTCATTGCTCTGGTGTTTAGGATGTCGCGACGGTCTTTAGAGCGGACAATGACATAGTCAATGAGATGCCACAGTTTGGAGCGAGGGTGCATCCATGATGTTTTGAACTTGATTTTCTGACGGAAAATTGTGTTGGTGATGACCAGGTTGTGCTCCGAGCACTTAGATAGCAGTAGTGTGCCATTAGAGTTTGTATTTCCGACCCCTTCTCTCCCAAGCGTACCCCTCCATAGGTGGTGGTTTCGTCCCACTCTGGCGTTGAAGTCTCCGAGCAGGATTAACTTGTCCTCCTTGGGGACTTCAGATAGAACTTTGTCCAGGTCAGCATAAAAGGCCTCCTTAACTTCATCCTGTGCATCAAGGGTTGGTGCATAGGCACTAACGACCGTGGCCATATGACTCCTAGCAAGCATAAGGCGTAAGGTCATTAGGCGCTCGTTGATGCCCACAGGGAGTTCATGGAGGTGGTTGATGAGGCAGTTCTTAATAGCAAAACCCACACCGTGGATTCGTGGCTCATTTGCAGGCTTTCCTTTCCAGAAGAAAGTATATCCGCATTTTTCTTCCTTCAGCTGCCCTTCGTCAGCCAGTCGGGTCTCGGAGAGTGCTGCGATGTCGATCTGGAACTTCCTTAGCTCTCTGGAGATGATGGCAGTTCGCCTTTCAGGTCGATTGCTGGCTTGGTTGTCCGTGAGGGTTCGCAAGTTCCAGGCGCCAATGTGTAGTTTTTGTTTTCTTTGTTTCTGACCGCGTGGTGGTGATCCCTCTGGATGCGGTATTCCAGCCAGGATGTTGCGAGGCAGGCTATTTTTAGGGTACCTTTTCTAACCCCCTCCCCTACTGGGGTGAGCAGAGTGGATCCTGAATAGGGCTGCTCAGTCATGGGTGCAGCTGCCGAGAAGCTCTTCTGCCTCAGTCCATGAGCTTAACGACTGAATCTAACACCCACCGCCTGTGTGCCAGGTTGTGGCTAGGGACTGCCAGACTTCACTGTCCTGCCCCAGTTACCACTTCCCGGTCGCCAAAGGACTTTGAAGTATCCGGGATGTAAAATGGATGGGTTCCTATTCGGGAGGACGCCTGCGCGTGACGTCTTTTAGCGTGGGGAGACTGATGCGCCTGCAGCCACCACACGGTCCATGGCAGAGAGGGGCCTTGATCCAGTGGCATGGATCCATGACGACTAGAGACCACCCTCTGTTGCAGCCTTCATCCGCCTTCAGTGCCGTTGTGACATGCAGTGTCATCCTCCGCCACTTCCACTGTTGAGGTCTTATATCTAGTTAACCCATAGACTCAAAAATGTGATAATAAAACAAGATATGGAAAAACTGGACGGCGATTATAATAATCAGCTAATTTTTAAATGCTGCAATAAATAATGAGATCAGAAGCAATTCATATTCATTAACACACAAAAAAATAACTGGAAATTGGTATCAATTCCCAGGTACCGGGAATCGGTACCGTATCGGTTCAAATGTCAATGGTACCCATTCCTACATGCTAAAGGAGTGTCTCCTTCATGAACACACACGCGTGCACAAACACACACAAACTACGGTTGTAATCAAAGTACCATTTAAAAAATAGCTCCTAAACAAAACAGAATGTAATCACCAGTTACTCAGTACTTTAGTAGTTTTTTTCCACAGAATTAGGGATGTCCGATAATATCGGACTGCTGATATTATCGGCCGATAAATGCTTTAAAATGTAATATCGGAAATTATCGGTATCGGTTTCAAAATTATCGGTATCTGTTTAAAAAAATACTTTTTAAAACGCCGCTGTGTACACGGACGTAGGGTAAAGTACAGAGCACCAATAAACCTTGAAGGCACTGCCTTTGCGTGCCGGCCCAGTCCCATAATATCTACGGATTTTCACACACACACAAGTGAATGCATGAATACTTGGTCAACATCCATACAGGTCACACTGAGGGTGGCCGTATAAACAACTTTAACACTGTTACAAATATGCGCCACTCTGTGAACACACACCAAACAAGAATGACAAGCACATTTCGGGAGAACATCCGCACCGTAACACAACATAAACACAACAGAACAAATACCCAAAACCCCTTGCAGCACTAACTCTTCCGGGACGCTACAGTATACTTATGTAAGGCTTAATAGACTGGAAGTCTCTCCAGAGAGTGGTGAGGATGGCGGAAAAGATCAGGACTCCTCTTCCTCCTATCCAGGAGATCGCAAAAAGCCGCTGCCTGACCAGGACTCAGACAATCTGCAAAGACTCCTCCCACCCCCACCAAGGACTGTTTTCACTGCTGGACTCTAGAAAGAGGTTCCGCAGCCTCCGAAGCAGAACCTCCAGGTTCTGTAACAGCTTCTTCCCTCAGGCCGTAAGACTCTTGAACGCATCATAATTAAATTATCCCCTCAACTCCCCCCAAAATGGATTAACTCGCTGGAATAAAAAAGACAATATAACATACATCCATAAACATGGACGCATGTTAGAAAGTACAATATATTTATTGGTACAGTAATCTATTTATTTATTTATATATATTTATATATATATTTATTTATTTTATATTTATATTTATTTATTACTTATATATATTTATTTATTTATATATGCACCTTATTGCTTTTTTTTTATCCTGCACTACCATGAGCTTATGTAACGAAATTTCGTTCTTATCTGTGCTGTAAAGTTCAAATTTGAATGACAATAAAAAGGAAGTCTAGTCTAGTCTAGTCATATACACCCCTGCTACCTCTTTGTTACATTGTTTAATGCATCCAGCGGGGCATCACAACAAAATTAGGCATAATAATGTGTTAATTCCACGACTGTATATATCGGTATCGGTTGATATCGGAATCGGTAATTAAGAGTTGGACAATATCAGAATATCGGCAAAAAAGCCATTATCGGACATCTCTACACGGAATACATTTATTCTAAAGTATTTATTTGGGTAACTACTTTTTAGTCATATTATTGTCACTATTCATATTATTAAAGTGACAGTACTCTGACTTAAGTACAATTTTGGGCCACTATCACAACATACCCAGAAAGTCCAAAAAGAGCAAACTGAAGTCAAACTGGAATGATAAGTACTACATGTACATGCCATAGAATGTTTTTGTCTTGTTTAGCCAGCAGACTACTTCCTGGTTCACCAAGTATAATAAAAGGCCAGGCAGCCATCAAACAGTGAAAATAAATCCCAGTATCAAAAGCGTCTAAGACTCTGATGGTTTTCCGCGACATGAAATGCAATTTGTCTCATCAAAGACCTTTGGTCAGGTTCTTCTATTGTTCCCACACCAGAAAATAAAACCTCCTCTTCCCCACAGAATCGTTTCCAATTTTTATGTTAAGTGTGCGTGACCTCCAAATGGGAGCCAGACGTTGTCGTTAAAAATCCCCAAAGCCAAACGGATACTTTTTTGGGTGAAGTTCCACAGCTAATGACGGGACGCTTGGAAGACGTTGCACCAGGCGAAACCTGCAGGTCGCCGAGGAACCAAAGTCCAGTTGGGAGTGAAATGAGTTCCGTCATGTGCTGAAACGCTCCATCGACGCTGGCGAACCACAAGGTCTTCTGTGAACCTGCTGCAGCACTTTGCAGTTCTCGGTGAGTCATAGAGAGCTTCACAATGTGCTTCTTCTTTTGTGCCTTTTTTTTTTTTCATCCATGGTAAGTGAAAAACTGTTGGGTTTCGAGCCAACGAGAAAAAGTTCTGTGTTATTGCTGCTAAGTTGAAGGAAAGTTTGATAATGTCCCATGTCTTGAAGCAATCAGACAGTGGAAGAGTTGAATTGGACAGGACTTCCGCGTAACAATTAATTCCAAATTTACGAGAAATGTGACTGGGGAAAGGAATATTCAACTCATTGTTTCAGGGCCCAAACTTCCCCCTTCACTATTCGTCTTATTTGGTGTGTTCCAGAGAAGCAGCGTCCTCTACAGTGTTTATTTTGCCGGTGTTACGGGAGCACTCTGCTCTTTTTAGGAACCTACTGCACAAACGCTAGTCAAAGATCATCATCGTGTTTTCAGAATTCTTCTGCAAAAATGTGAGTCTCTCCCAGAGTTTTTGAACTGGAACTGGGGGCTACCGGTTGATTAGCCCTGCAACTTGATAAAAAAGAGAGGACCTAAAATGGAACCTTGAGGTTCTTTAGTTATACTTCTTTAGTATAACGAAAGAAGTTGAACAAGCGACGAGTGACTGCATCTTAAAGGCCTACTGAAATTAAATTGTTTTATTTAAACGGGGATAGCAGATCCATTCTATGTGTCATACTTGATCATTTCGCGATATTGCCATATTTTTGCTGAAAGGATTTAGTAGAGAACAGCAACGATAAAGTTCGCAACTTTTGGTCGCTGATAAAAAAAAAGCCTTGCCTATACCGGAAGTAGCGTGACGTCACAGGAGGAAGGACTCCTCACATTTTCCCATTGTTTACAATGCAGCGAGAGAGATTCGGACAGAGAAAGATTACCCCATTAATTTGAGCGAGGATGAAAGATTTGTGGATGAGGAAAGTGAGAGTGAAGGACTAGAGAGGCAGTGCAGGACGTATCTTTTTTCGCTCTGACCGTAACTTAGGTACAAGGGTTCATTGGATTCCACACTTTCTCCTTTTTCTATTGTGGATCACAGATTTGTATTTTAAACCACCTCGGATACTATATCCTCTTGAAAATGAGAGTCGAGAACGCGAAATGGACATTCACAGTGACTTTTATCTCCACGACAATACATCGGCGAAGCTCTTTAGCTACTGAGCTAACGCGATAGCATCGGGCTCAAATGCAGATAGAAACAAAATAAATAAACCCCTGACTGGAAGGATAGACAGAAGATCAACAATACTATTAAACCATGGACATGTAAATACACGGTTAATAATTTCCAGCTTGGCGAAGCTTAACAATGCTGTTGCTAATGACGCCATTGAAGCTAACTTAGCTACGGGACGGCAGCGGCGGCGGGCGTTGTAGCTTTCGACGACACCCCGGCCGCCATCAGAGTCGGCAAGAAACATATATTTCCCCAAAGTTACGTACGTGACATGCACATAGCGATACGCACGTACGGGCAAGCGATCAAATGTTTGGAAGCCAAAGCTGTACTCACGGTAGCGCGTCTGCTATCCAACTCAAAGTCCTCCTGGTTGTGTTGCTGTAGTCCGCCGCAAATACACAGATCGCACCAACAGCTTTCTTCTTTGCAGTCTCATTGTTCATTAAACAAATTGCAAAAGATTCACCAACACAGATGTCCAGAATACTGTGGAATTTTGGGATGAAAACAGAGCTTTTTTGTATTGGATTCAATGGGTCCGATTACTTCCGTATCAACCATTGACGTCACGCGCATACGTCATCATACATAGACGTTTTCAACCGGAAGTGTGGCGGGAAATTTAAAATTGCATTTTATAAGTTAACCCGGCCGTATTGGCATGTGTTGCAATGTTAAGATTTCAGCATTGATATATGAACTATCAGACTGCATGGTCGGTAGTAGTGGGTTTCAGTAGGCCTTTAAGTAAACAAGCTACAGCAACATTTTATTACTCATGTGTAGGGCTGGGCGATATATCGATATACGCGATATATCGCGGGTTTGTCTCTGTGCAATATAGAAAATGACTATATCGTGATATTCGAGTATACGTTCTCACGCAGTTGCTTTCAGCTGCTGGCATTACACGACAGGCTCTTCTCACTCTGTCTTGTCTCTCCTTCTCACAGACAGCAAGCGCACCTTCTTACATACGTCACATACGTATACGGCCTCGCGGAGCAGAGAGGTAGCGGCATGGGTAACATTAGCAGTGATGCGAGTGGTAATACGAGAGAAAGAAGGTGCGAATCTGGTAACAAATGAAGGAAGAATTAATTCCCATGAAAAACAGCAGGGGGTCCATCGTCTGGCGGTGGTTTGGCTTCAAGTGGGAATATGTCGAACAGACAACCGTAATTTGTCAAGTGTGGGGCAAAAGCGTTTCTACAAAAAGTAGCATTACTGCTAATATGTAGCATCATTTGAAAAGTCACCTGCTAGAGAATGAAGAGTGCTTACTCCGCATGTCAACATCTCCATTCGGTGCCACACGCCCACACCATCAAAATGCCGAGGCAAACATTTCCAGATCAACACCGTATGAAAAAAAGAGTCAACAACAAAAGGAGATCATGTCGTGGAATACGTGTAATTACGTGGACCCCGACTTAAACAAGTTGAAAAA
Source organism: Entelurus aequoreus (assembly GCF_033978785.1). Taxonomy (NCBI): domain Eukaryota; kingdom Metazoa; phylum Chordata; class Actinopteri; order Syngnathiformes; family Syngnathidae; genus Entelurus; species Entelurus aequoreus. The sequence goes on along the minus strand of NC_084738.1, from coordinate 59,603,685 downwards.
CGTATTCGGGTGTTACCATTTAGTGGTCAATTGTCCAGAATATGTACTGAACTGTGCAATCTACTAATAAAAGTTTCAATCAATCAATCAAAAAGTCCGCAGGAACCTACCACATAGCCAAGGACGAACACTATTTGATTTCCTATTATGCAGCTCATTTTTATTTGACACTTATTGAAATATCTTGTGTGACATCATGTTTTAAACTATTGTAGTGGCGTTCTGTACAAAAAGTGCACTTTAATTTAGTGTTGTTTTGATAAGTCATCTTAGTGACATCATGCACAAAAGTGCACTAATAGCTCGTTTTAAAATGTCTCTGAAAATCTTGCACTTTCTGTTTTGGAAATGACATGAATTTTTGTGCCACTGCTTAATAACTGATTAATAAATACAGTTTTGGTAAATTGACTTAGTTGTGATTTCCCTCTCTGCCTGAAAGTTTAAAATGAGCATATATTAATGCAGTATGAAGAAGAATGTTTTAATGTAGACACATAGAATCATCATACTGCTGTGATTATATGTATCAAGTGTTCATTCAAGGCTGAGGCAAACTATCGAGATATATATCGTGTATCGCGATATGGCCTAAAAATATCGAGATATTAAAAAAAGGCCATATCGCCCAGCCCTACTCAGGTGTCAAACTCAAATGTGGTCCGCCACATCATTTTAATGTGTCCCACTACATCATTTTAATGTGGTCCACCACATAATTTTAATGCGCCCCATTACATTATTCTATAGTGGTCCACAACATATTTTTTATTGTGGCCCGCCACATAATTTTTATGTGCCTCAATACATTATTCTAATGTGGCCCACAACATATTATTATAGTGGCCCACCACATATTTTTTTGTGGACTGCCATATCATTTTATTGTGCCCCACTACATTATTTAATCATGACATCGATTTATTGTGGACTGCCACATCATTGTAATGTGCACCAATACATTATTTTAATATGGCCCACAAAATTTTTTTATTGTAAACTGCCACATCATTTTAATATGACCCAATACATTATTCTAATTTGGCCCACAACATTTTTTTATTGTCGACTGCCACATAATTTTAATATGCCCCAATACATGATTCTAATATGGCCCACAACATCTTTTATTGTGGCCCGTCACATCATTTTAATGTGCCCCAAAACATATTTTTATTGTCACCCGCCATATAATTTCATTGTGGACTGCCACATCATTTTAATGTGCCCCATAACATAATTTTAACGTGCCCCACTACATCATTTTATCGTGGCCCACCACGTAATTTTAATGTTCCCAACTACATTATTCTAACATGGTCCACAACATCTAATTATTGTGGCCCACCACGTCATTTTAATGTTCCCAACTACATTATTCTAACATGGTCCACAACATCTAATTATTGTGGACCGCCACATCATTTTATTGTTCCCAACTACATTATTCTAACATGGCCCACAACATCTAATTATTGTGGACTGCCAAATCATTTTTAAGTGGCCCACAACATATTTTTATTGTGGCCCGCCACATCTTTTTAATGTGCCCCACAACATTATTCTAATATGGCCCACAACATATTTTAATTATGGCCTACAACATATGTTTACTTTGGCCCGCCATATCATTTCATTGTGGACTGCCACATCATTTTAATGTGCGCCATAACATCCTTTTAACGTGCCCCACTACATCATTTAATGTGGCCCACCACGTAATTTTAATGTTCCCAACTACAATATTCTAATATTCCCCACAACATCGAATTATTGTGGACTGCTACATCATTTTAATGTGGCCCACAACATATTTTAATCATGGCCTACAACATATTTTTACTGTGGCCCGCCATATCATTTCATTGTGGACTGCCACATCATTTTAATGTGTCCCATAACATAATTTTAATGTGGCCCACAGCATATTTTTATTGTGGACTGCCACATCATTTTAATGTGCCCCATAACATAATTTTAACGTGCCCCACTACATCATTTTATCGTGGCCCACCACGTAATTTTAATGTTCCCAACTACATTATTCTAACATGGTCCACAACATCTAATTATTGTGGCCCACCACGTCATTTTAATGTTCCCAACTACATTATTCTAACATGGTCCACAACATCTAATTATTGTGGACCGCCACATCATTTTATTGTTCCCAACTACATTATTCTAACATGGCCCACAACATCTAATTATTGTGGACTGCCAAATCATTTTTAAGTGGCCCACAACATATTTTTATTGTGGCCCGCCACATCTTTTTAATGTGCCCCACAACATTATTCTAATATGGCCCACAACATATTTTAATTATGGCCTACAACATATGTTTACTTTGGCCCGCCATATCATTTCATTGTGGACTGCCACATCATTTTAACGTGCGCCATAACATCCTTTTAACGTGCCCCACTACATCATTTAATGTGGCCCACCACGTAATTTTAATGTTCCCAACTACAATATTCTAATATTCCCCACAACATCGAATTATTGTGGACTGCTACATCATTTTAATGTGGCCCACAACATATTTTAATTATGGCCTACAACATATTTTTACTGTGGCCCGCCATATCATTTCATTGTGGACTGCCACATCATTTTAATGTGTCCCATAACATCATTTTAATGTGGCCCACAGCATATTTTTACTGTGGACTGCCACATCATTTTAATGTGCCCCATAACATCATTTTACTGTGTATTGTCACATCATTTTAACGTGCCCCACTACATAATTTTATCGTGGCCCACCACGTTATTTTAATGTTCCCAACTATATTATTCTAATATAGCCCACAACATCTAATTATGGTGGACCGCCACGTCATTTTATTGTGGACTGCCACATCATTGTGGGCCGCCCCACAGCATTGTTCTAATGTGGCCCACAACATCTTTTCATCATGGCCCAAAACATATTTTTATCGTGCCCCACAACATCTAATTATTGTGGATCGCCATGTCATTTTATTGTGGACTGCCACATCATTTCAATGTGCCCCACAAAATTATTCTAATGTGGCCCACAACATCTTTTTATCGTGGATTACAACATATTTTTATTGTGGCCCGCCACATCTTTTTATTGTGGTCCACAACATATTTTTATTGTTGCTCGCCACATCATTTTGTTGTGGACTGCCAAATCATTTTGATGTGCCCCACTGCATTATTTTAAAATGGCCCACAACATATTTCAATTATGGCCCACAACATCTTTTTATTGTGGCCCACATCTTTTTATTGTGCCTCACCACGTCATTTTATTGTGGACTGCCACATCATTTTATCGTGCCCCACAACATTACTCTAATGTGGCCCACAACATATTTTTATTGTGGCCTGCCATATCATTTCATTGTGGACCGCCATTTTGTTTTAACGTGGTCCATCGCGTAATTCTAAGGTGGCCCGCCATGTCATTTTAAGTGGTCCACAACATTTTTATTGTGGCCTGCGAAAATCTGGAAATAAAAAAGAACTTTCTGGCTGAATGTATTTCTTCTTTCCATTGTGACAGAAAAATGTTGCATATGAAATTGCTTATGTTTTACACTTCAATATTTTCCGATGTTCCTAGCATTTGTTTTCTCAAAAGTAAATTTTGAAATATCTGTTCGTCATGTGGATTTAAAGGCCTACTGAAATGAATTTTTTTTATTCAAACGGGGATAGCAAATCCATTCTATGTGTCATACTTGATCATTTTGCGATATTGCCATATTTTTGCTGAAAGGATTTAGTAGAGAACATCGACGATAAAGTTGCAACTTTTGGTCGCTGATTAAAAAAAGCCTTGCCTGTACCGGAAGTAGCGTGACGTCACAAGCTAGAGGGCTGCTCACATTTCCCCATTGTTTTCAATGCAGCGAGAGCGATTCGGACCGAGAAAGCGACGATTACCCCATTAATTTGAGCGAGGATGAAAGATTTGTGGATGAGGAACGTTAGAGTGAAGGACTAGAGTGTAGTGCAGGACGTATCTTTTTTTGCTCTGACCGTAACTTAGGTACAAGGGTTCATTGGATTCCACACTTTCTCCTTTTTCTATTGTGGATCACGGATTTGTATTTTAAACCACCTCGGATACTATATCCTCTTGAAAATGAGAGTCGAGAACGCGAAATGGACATTCACAGTGACTTTTATCTCCACAACAATACATCGGCGAAACACTTTAGCTACGGAGCTAACGTGATAGCATCGGGCTTAACTGCATATAGAAACAAAAGAAAAAAGCCCCTGACTGGAAGGATAGACAGAAAATCAACAATACTATTAAACCCTTGACCTGTAACAACACGGTTAATGCTTTCCAGCCTGGCGAAGCTTAACAATGCTGTTGCTAACGACGCCATTGAAGCTAACTTAGCTACGGAACCTCACGGAGCTATGCTAAAAACATTAGCTATCCACCTACGCCAGCCCTCATCTGCTCATCAACATCCGTGCTCACCTGCGTTCCAGCGATCGACGGCGCTACGAAGGACTTCACCCGATCACCGATGCGGTCGGCGGCTAGCGTCGGATAGCGCGTCTGCTATCCAAATCAAATTCCTCCTGGTTGTGTTGCGGCAGCCGGCCGCTGATCCCACCTACAGCTTTCTTCTTTGCAGTCTTCATTGTTCATTAAACAAATTGCAATAGATTCACCAACACAGATGTCCAGAATACTGTGGAATTTTGCGATGAAAACAGAGCTTTTTGTATTGAATACAATGGTGTCCGAATACTTGCGTTTCAACCCTTGACGTCACGCGCATACGTCATCATACATAGACGTTTTCAACCGGAAGTTCCCCGGGGAATTTGAAATTGCACTTTATAAGTTAACCCGGCCATATTGGCATGTGTTGCAATGTTAAGATTTCATCATTGATATATAAACTATCAGACTGCGTGGTCGGTAGTAGTGGGTTTCAGTAGGCCTTTAAGATTTCAAACCAAGTTATCAATCAATCTGTGAAAAATATAATAATCAAAAACAGTTGCCTTTGCAAATTGCGTGACAACGTTATTATACGTTTATATTCATGTGTATTCCATACATGTGGCCCTCTGATGGAAGCCATAATTGGGACGTGGCCCTCAATAAAAATGAGTTTGACACCCCTGCCTTATTACATGAATCACATCCAAAACAAAAATCGCAGCTGCCAGAAAAGGGGAGGGCTGCCTTGAGGAACGCCTCCGTTATGTCAACCACAAGTTTGGCCCCAGCTTGCTAGCAATCTGCGCTGGTCATTTTTATGACGCCTTCACGTGATTTCTTGTGGCTAGTATACACATTACGTACACAAATCTCATTGAGATCAGCAAACAATCAAGTAGCGTGTGAAGCAGGGCTATTCACCTAAATTCTTCTGGGAACCAGAAAGACTTCATATCATTCTTGTTTTGAGAACCAACATCCTCTGCCGGGGACATTTCTTTTTGGTCTTTTCCTTTCATTATTTACACATTTCTTCAGAAAATAGCCCTGTTACACAAAACACAAATGTCCGCTGTAGTGGACACTGGCCTATAGCAGGTTAAAATATCAATGCAAGGATCGGCCGATGTCCTTCCTTCCAGTGGTTCCGAGTTCCTCTATACAGCAGGATCAGTGTTTTTATGGATTAGTTGCAAAACTGTTAGTCTCCCCAAAGATTTTGGAACTGAACTCACGGGCCATAGGAATGAGTACTACTCACATTTGAACCGATACGGTACCTATGGGGCGGTATAGCTCGGTTGGTAGAGCGGCCGTGCCAGCAACTTTAGGGTTGCAGGTTCGATCCCCGCTTCCGCCATCCTAGTCACTGCCGTTGTGTCCTTGGGCAAGACACTTTACCCACCTGCTCCCAGTGCCACCCACACTGGTTTAAATGTAACTTAGATATTGGGTTTCACTATGTAAAGCGCTTTGAGTCACTTGAGAAAAGCGCTATATAATTATAATTCACTTCACTTCACTTCAATTCCCAGTACCTAGGAATCAATACCAGTACTCAACAGTACCAATTTTAAGTACATTTGTGTGTGTTAATAAATATTGTTTTTTGATAATAAAATCTAATTATTAATTGGCAACATTTAAAAATAAGCTGATTATGACAACTGCTGTCCAGTTGTTGCATCGTGTTTTATTATCACATTTCTGAGTCTCATTTGCAAGTATGACAGTAAGTTGCAATCGCAGTTAAAAGCCCAAAACCGTAGGTGGCTGTAGTGAATATGTTTTGTTGTGTTGGCTCGTCAGTAAAGTCTTTGCTAAATCTTGTCTTTTGTTGCACCCTAAAAAGTGTTAATACTGTAAGTAGCGTACATAGTACGAACTAGCTGTGTCTCAGTCGTAGTTTTCCTTAACAAATTTGGATGTGTCGAAATCGCCATGTAAAATCGCTAATGCTAATCAATAGCATGTCAATAGCAAAGCCAATGTATATTAACATCAAGCTAGCTCATTCTTGTAAAAGTAGAGCCTTACTAAGGGGACGCCGTGGTGCAGATTGTAGAGCGGCCGTGACAGTAATTTGAGGGTTCCAGGTTCAATTACAGCTTCCGCCATCCTAGTCACGACCCTGACGGGTGGTTCGCGCTTTGCATGGCATCTTCCGCCAGCAGTGTGTGAATGGGTGAATCTGATGTATAATGTAAAGCGCTTTGGTATCATTCCAGGTATAGTAAAGAGCTATTTAAATACAGACCACTTAACTCATGTTTGGAGCATTTTTGGATTCAATTTTTTGGTTGGCATTGAAAACTGCAACAATACCTGAAGGTAGTTCGGCTGAGTCCGCCCTCAGTGCTGTTGGAGTGATTGCCAAATGCCGAAATGTGAAAATACGTCACGCGCAACCCAAGTACCATAACATGGCACTGTTGGATTTTACGTGAATCGATTTTATGGATTTGATCCGTGCCAAAAGAAAGTACCGGATTTGGTACCCATCCCCAGCGGGCCAACAGTTGCTTAACCCTAGTGTAACTGAGGAAAAAGAGAGGACCGAGAATGGCTCCTTGAGAAACACCACTAGTAGGGCTGGGCGATATATCGAATATACTCGATATATCGCGGGTGTGTCTCTGTGCGATATAGAAAATTACTATATCGTGATATTCGAGTATATGTTCTCACGCAGTTGCTTTTAGCTGCTGGCATTACACTACAGGCTTTTATCACTCTTTGTTGTCTCTCATTCTCACAGAGACATAAAACAAGCGCACCTTCTTACATACGTCACATACGTATCCGCCCTCGCGGAGCAGAGAGGTAGCGGCATGGGTAACGTTAGCTGTGGTGCGAGTGGCAATACGAGAGAAAGAAAGTGCGAATCTGGTAACAAATGAAGGAATAATTAATTCCCAAGAAAAACAGCAGGGGGTCCATCGTCTGCCGATGGTTTGGCTTCAAGTGGGAATATGTCGAATAGACAACTGTAATTAGTCAAGTGTGGGGCAAAAGTGTTGCTACAAAAAGTAGCATTACTGCTAATGTGTAGCATCATTTGAAAAGTCACCCGCTAGAGAATGAAGAGTGCTTGAAACTCCGCATGTCAACATCTCCGTTCGGTGCCACACCAACAAAATGCAGAGGCAACCATTTCCAGATCAACACCGTATGAAAAAAAATAGTCAACAACAGAAGGAGATAACGTTCGCAGGAACCTACCACATAGTGAAGGACATACACTATTTGATTTCCTATTATGCAGCTCATTTTTATTTGACAGTTATTGAAATATCTTGTGGGACATCATGCACAAAAGTGCACTTTATTTGTTTTAAACTATTGCAGTGGCGTTCTGTACAAAAAGTGCACTTTAATTTAGTATTGTTTTGATCTGTCATCTTAGTGACGTCATGCACAAAAGTGCACTAATAGCTTGCACTTTCTGTTTTGAAATGACATGAATGTTTGTGCCACTGCTTAATAACTGTTTAATAAATACACTTTTGGTCAATTGACTTAGTTGTGATTTCCCTCTCTGCATGAAAGTTTAAAATGAGCATATATTAATGCAGTATGAACAACAATGTTTTAATGTAGACACATAAAATCATCATACTGCTGTGATTAGATGCATCAAGTGTTAATTCAAGGCTAAGGCAAAATATCGAGATATTAAAAAAAGGCCATATCACCCAGCCCTAACCACTACTATAACTAAAGAAGTGGAACTTATGACTATTGACAGCATTGGAAGTAAACAGGCTACACCTGAGCCACCTGTTGAAAAGAAGAGGACTTAAAGGCCTACTGAAATGAATTTTTCTTATTTAAACGGGGATAGCAGATCCATTCTATGTGTCATACTTGATCATTTCGCGATATTGCCATATTTTTGCTGAAAGGATTTAGTAGAGAACATCGACGATAAAGTTTTGGTCGCTGATAAAAAAGCCTTGCCTGTACCGGAAGTAGCGTGACGTCGCAGGTTGAAGGGCTCCTCACATTTGCACATTGTTTACACCAGCAGCGAGAGCGATTCGGACAGAGAAAGCGTCGATTACCCCATTAATTTGAGCCAGGATGAAAGATTAGTGGATGAGGAACGTGAGAGTGAAGGATTAGAGTGCAGTGCAGGACGTATCATTTTTTCGCTCTGACCGTAACTTAGGTACAAGGGCTCATTGGATTCCACACTCTCTCCTTTTTCTATTGTGGATCACGGATTTGTATTTTAAACCACCTCGGATACTATATCCTCTTGAAAATGAGAGTCGAGAACGCGAAATGGACATTCACAGTGACTTTTATCTCCACGACAATACATCGGCGAAGCTCTTGAGCTACGGAGCTAACGTGATAGCATCGGGCTTAACTGCAGATAGAAACAAAAGAAATAAGCCCCTGACTGGAAGGATAGACAGAAGATCAACAATACTACCAAACCCTGGACCTGTAACCACACGGCTAATGCTTTCCAGCCTGGCGAAGCCTAGCAATGCTGTTGCTAACGACGCCATTGAAGCTAACTTAGCTACGGGACCTCGACAGAGATTTGCTAAAAACATTAGCTCTCCACCTACGCCAGCCAGCCCTCATCTGCTCATCAACACCCGTGCTCACCTGCGTTCCAGCAATCGACGGCGCGACGAAGGACTTCACCCGATCATCGATGCGGTCGGCGGCCCGTAGACGGAGGAAGTCAAGGTGAGGACAGCGGCGCGGCGGCGGGCGTTGTAGCATCGGATAGCGCGTCTGCTATCCAACTCAAAGTCCTCCTGGTTGTGTTGCTGTAGCCAGTCGCTAATACACCGATCCCACCTACAGCTTTCTTCTTTGCAGTCTCCATTGTTAATTGAACAAATTGCAAAAGATTCACCAACACAGATGTCCAGAATACTGTGGAATTTTGAGATGAAAACAGAGCTTTTTGTATTGGGATACAATGTGTCCAAATACTTCCGCTTCAACCCTTGACGTCACGCGCAAACGTCATCATACTGAAACGTTTTCAGCCGGAAGTTTCCCGGGAAATTTAAAATTGCACTTTATAAGTTAACCCTGCCGTATTGGCATGTGTTGCAATGTTAAGATTTCATCATTGATATATAAACTATCAGACTGCATGGTCGGTAGTAGTGGGTTTCAGTAGGCCTTTAAAGCGTTGCCTTGAGGAACGCCTTAGTTATGTCAATTAAAAGTTTAGTGCCATGTTTGCTAGCAACCTGTGCTGTTATCAATTTGCACGACGCCTCCACATTGTTATTCTTTAGGCTAACATACACATTGTAAAAATCTCATTGCTATTGCTTGATATTTCCACTTGAATCAACGAAACAAAAAAGTACAGTCCACAGTAACTAACAGGCGGTGATATCAGACTTGGATCTCTTCACAGGAAAAACAATTGTCAAAGGCAGTTGCATGTTGGCACTAAATCATAATTAAGTCAATAAAACCTGCAGTGTAAATCCGGACTCTTCCAGACTGCAGAGAAACCTTGATGAGATCTTAAAAGACTTTAGGGACAGAGACTAAACAACAGCCAACAGCGAGGGTCTCATAAAAAGAGACAATGTATCCCAGCTGAATACTGCAAGTGGCAGATGAACTAAAACAACACGGGATCGCCGGATTCTGGGGGCTGGCGGATTGAAGCCCCGACCTCTCGGATCCCCGGAGCTGTTCTGCAGGAAAGCAAACAGTATTAATCCTCCGAAAAGTTCCAAATATCTGCCTGTCATAACAAAGAGCCCGGGCCGTGTTCTGCGCAGAAAATGATATTAAGTGCAGATGTGTGTTGGGGGGGAGATGGAGGCATAAACACTGAGCCCTGTCTTTTCTAAATGTTTAAAAGTGAGCCCTAATGCAGAAGGGCTGTGGCTGTTTTCCCAGCTGTTGGACAAATAAGCACCAGGCTGGATAACCTCTGCCAGGGACCATCAAACCAAACAGATGAGAGGCCGAGGTAATCCGCCTCGCTCCCCGGTGGGACAACACTGACTCCAATTAGCCTGCAAGGGCTCCACCCACTGGGGGCAAGTGGTCCTCGGGGTTCGGGACTAAGGGGGGGCCACTTACACCGAATCGATGGCGGGATGATGCATCTTGTCACGTGACCTCATTGTCCAGTTGTCCACAGAGAAACTATTAGACCAACTGACCCTTGGTACAACTAACATCAATCAACCCAAACAACAGTCTCAAAAAACTAAGTGCGCAGTAAACCAGGTCCTGATCACTTGTAAACTAG
>NC_084738.1:59545479-59587979 GCF_033978785.1 Entelurus aequoreus | reverse complement strand
AATTCATGAACACATTAATTTTGATTCATAATTATTTTTTGAGCGAAAACAGAAAAAATCCCACTAAAATTCTCAAAGATCCAAAAGGGTCTCATTTATAAAAGTGTTAAAAATAAGTCATACATTATTTTTTTTTTACTTTCAACACTTAAATCACCTGCAGATCCATACAGTGATTGTACGTTATTTATCATTTTTTATGTTGTCTTTTTGTTTGTTTGTTGGATGCCCTTTTTTATTGGGGCAAACACTCAAAAATATGCAATATTTTCCCCAAAAAATATTTTAAATTGGAATATTTGATGTGAAGTATTTGGAGCCTTAAATAGGTCAATAATTCATGAACACATTGATTTTGATTCATAATTATTTTTGAGCAATGACAGTTAAAAAAAAATCACACTAAAATTCTCAGAGATCCAAAAGGGCCTAATTTATAAAAGTGTAAAAAATAACTCGTACATTATTATTTTTTTTACTTTCAATGCCTAAATTACCTTGAGATCCATACGTTGATTATAAGGTTTTTATTATTTTAATGTTGGTTTTCTTGTTTGTTTTATGACCTTTTTTATTGTGGCAAACACTCAAAAATATGCAATATTTTCCCCAAAAAATGTTTTAAATTGGAATATTTGATGTGAAGTATTTGGAGCCTTAATTGGGTCAATAATTCATGAATACATTGATTTTGATTTATAATTCTTTTTTGAGCAAAGACAGAAACAATTCCACTAAAAGTATCAGAGATCCAAAGGGGCCTAATTTATAAAAGTGTTAAAAATAAGTCATACATTATTTTTTTTTCCTTTCAACGCTTAAATCACCTTCATATCCATACTTTAATTATAAATGTTTTATTATTTTTTTATGTTGTTGTTTTTTTGCTTGTTTTATACCCTTTTTCTTATTGTGGCTAACATAAAAAATATGCAATATTTCCCCCAAAATTATTCAAAGCGGAATATTTGATGTGAATTAATTGGAGCCTTAAATAGGTCAATGTCTAATAACAACATTGATTTTTGAGTCATTATTATTTTTTGAGCAACAACTGATTAATAAAACAATCTCACTAAAATTATCAGAGATCGAAAAGGGCCCCAACTCATAAAAGTGTTAAATAAAAAGGTCATACATTATTTTTTTTACTTTTTAACGCTTAAATCTCGAGATCATCTTCAGATCCATAAGTTCACTTTAAGTGGGGTTTTTTTGTTTGTTTTTGTTTTATGCCCTTTTTTAGTGACAAACACTCCAAAATCTGCAATATTTCCCCCCCAAAATTGATTCAAAGTGAAATATTTGATGTGAAGTAATTACAGCCTTAAATAGGTCAATAATTCAAAACAACATTGATTTTGATTCATTATTATTTTTTGAGCAATGACAGTTAAAAAAAATAAAATACAAAAATAATCTAAAACTCTTAAAGATCCAAAAGGGCCACTCATAAAAGTGTTAATATAAGTCATACATATATATATTTTATTTTTTTACTTTCAAAGCTTAAAACTCTAGATTACCTTCAGATCTATACGTTAATTATAACTGTTTTGCTGTTGTTGTTTTTTTGGTTTGTTTGTTTTATGCTTTTTTTTGTTGTAGCAAACACACAAAAATATGCAATTCTTTTCCCCAAAAAATATTTCAAACTGGAACATTTGCTGTGAAGTGATTGGAGCCTTGAGCATGGCAATATAATAAAATCCCCATGTGATTAATAAAGGATTCTCAAAGAGATCCAAAAAGGCCACACTCATAAAAGTGTCAAAAATAAGTCATACATTATTTTTATTTCTTTTTACTTTCAACGCTTAAATCTCTAGATCAACTTTAAATCCATTTGTCGATTATAAGTTTTTATTATTTTTGTATGTTGTGGGGGTTTTTTTTTTGTCTGTTTTAAGAAAACTTGATTTGGCAAACACTCAAACATATGTAAAAATATTTTAAAGTGGAATACTTGGTGTGAAGTAATTGGAGCCTTGAATAGAATATTAATTCATAACAATATTTATTTTGATTCATTATAATTTTTATGCACAATGACAGTTTTAAAGAAAAAAAGCCTGCATCGCAACTTTTTCTTGTTACATTTCACCCGTTTGTTCTTTTATTCCACTTTTTTATGGTTTTTTTTTTGTTGGAGCCGCACTGTGGACACTCCTGGTCTAGTATGACGAGCCGAGCCCAGAGAAAAGCCTGAGAGAGCAACTGTTATTATTCGAGTAAAGATGAACTTTTCACTAGCACCCACCCCCAAAAAAAACCTCCACTATTTAGCTTGAAAGCGAGCGTGTTTTCTGCGAACCTGGCAAGCGAGCGGCGGCCAGTGTTTGTTCAGCTTTGATTGGGAGAAGAAGAAGTTAAAAAGTAGCCCCGTGTTGTTCTAGGGGGGGTTCACATGCACTGTTTGCTCCCTGGACGGCAGTGCAATAACTCAGCAGCCGGAGAATCATCCCATGATCCCGGATTAGATTTAAAGACTCTGCGAAGCATTTAGTCAGCTAACAGGAGTAAAAAGCAGGATCAGCGATGCACTGATAGCATCTATTGGGCCTAATGTCCGTCACAACAAGCAGCCCAGCTGATGTGTTTAATGTCGGCTTGCAAGCGTAGGAAAAAAAAAGCCTCTTTGTGCCTGTTTCGCATTAACGTTTCACGCCGGCGGCCCGGCCCCGCTCCGATCGTGTAAACTCTGCTTCGTTTACTCAACCTGGCTTTCATTGCACGCTTTACCTTTTTGTTTGCTTTACTGACCCACGGGGTTAGCGAGGCTAAACAGCACAGATGAACGCTTTCGACGCTGGAGAAGTTGACAACGACGGTGTTTATGACGTACTCGACACGCTTGTGACATTTTATTTTTTTCAGAACCAAAGTCAAACATCTGCCCAAAATCATAAGCAATAACATCAACAATTCTTGCATTTTAATTAATGTCAAGATTAAATCTAGGATGTCATCTTTATTTATCTGCAAGGAGCTCTTGTTGGCCCCGCCTTCTTCCTCATTTTAAACCAATCAGTGCCTTACCTGCCCTTACGTAATGCCACCGCTCGTGTGTCTTTTTAAACTGATTTCAAAATATGCTCTTTTAAATTATACATTTATAAAAGTATGTTTCATTATTCTCCTCTCTGAGCTGCCACCTTACCGTGGTAGAGGAGTTTGCGTGTCCCAATGATCCTAGGAGCTATGTTGTCCGGGGGCTTTATGCCCCCTGGTAGGGTCTCCCAAGACAAACTGGTCCTAGGTGAGGGATCAGACAAAGAGCAGCTCGAAGACCTCAATGAAAAATAAAACCTATGGACCCAGATTTCCCTCGCCCGGACGCGGGTCACCGGGGCCCCCCTCTGGAGCCAGGCCCGGAGGTGGGGCACGATGGCGAGCGCCTGGTGGCCGGGCCTGTCCCCATGGGGCCCGGCCGGGCACAGCCCGAAGAGGCAACGTGGGTTCCCCCTCCAATGGGCTCACCACCCATAGCAGGGGTCATAGAGGTCGGGTGCGATGTGAGCTGGGCGGCAGCCGAAGGCAGGGCACTTGGCGGTCCGATCCTCGGCTACAGAAGCTAGCTCTTGGGACGTGGAACGTCACCTCGCTGGGGGGGGAGGAGCCTGAGCTAGTGCGCGAGGTGGAGAAGTTCCGACTAGACATAGTCGGACTCACTTCGACGCACAGCAAGGGCTCTGGAACCAGTTCTCTCGAGAGGGGCTGGACTCTCCTCTACTCTGGCGTTGCCGGCAGTGAGAGGCGACGGGCTGGGGTGGCAATTCTTGTTGCCCCCCGGCTCAGAGCCTGCATGTTGGAGTTCAACCCGGTGGACGAGAGGGTAGCTTCCCTCCGCCTTCGGGTGGGGGAACGGGTCCTGACTGTGGTTTGCGCTTACGCGCCAAACCGCAGCTCAGAGTACCCACCCTTTTTGGATTCACTCGAGGGAGTACTTGAGAGTGCTCCCCCGGGTGATTCCCTCGTTCTACTGGGGGACTTCAACGCTCATGTTGGCAGCGACAGTGAAACCTGGTGAGGCGTGATTGGGAAGAATGGCTGCCCGGATCTGAACCCGAGCGGTGTTTTGCTATTGGACTTTTGTGCCCGTCACAGATTGTCCATAACAAACACCATGTTCAAACATAAGGGTGTCCATATGTGCACTTGGCACCAGGACACCCTAGGCCGCAGTTACATGATCGACTTTGTAGTTGTGTCGTCAGATTTGCAGCCTCATGTTTTGGACACTCGGGTGAAGAGAGGGGCGGAGCTTTCTATCGATCACCACCTGGTGGTGAGTTGGCTGCGATGGTGGGGGAGGATGCCGGACACACCTGGCAGGCCCAAACGCATTGTGAGGGTTTGCTGGGAACGTCTGGCAGTCTTCTGTCAGAGAGAGTTTCAATTCCCACCTCCGGAAGAACTTTGAACATGTCACGAGGGAGGTGCTGGACATTGAGTCTGAATGGACCATGTTCCGCACCTCTATTGTCGAGGCGGCTGATTGGAGCTGTGGCCGCAAGGTAGTTGGTGCCTGTCGTGGCGGTAATCCTAGAACCTGTTGGTGGACACCGACGGTGAGGGATACCGTCAAGCTGAAGAAGGAGTCCTATCGGGTTCTTTTGGCTCATAGGACTCCTGAGGTAGCGGACAGGTACCGACAGGCCAAGCGGTGTGCGGCTTCGGCGGTCGCAGAGGCAAAAACTCGGACATGGGAGGAGTTCGGGGAAGCCATGGAAAACGACTTCCGGACGGCTTCGAAGCGATTCTGGACCACCATCCGCCGCCTCAGGAAGGGGAAGCAGTGCACTATCAACACCGTGTATGGTGAGGATGGTGTTCTGCTGACCTCGACTGCGGATGTTGTGGATCGGTGGAGGGTATACTTCGAAGACCTCCTCAATCCCACCAACACGTCTTCCTATGAGGAAGCAGTGCCTGGGGAATCTGTGGTGGGCTCTCCTATTTCTGGGGCTGAGGTTGCTGAGGTAGTTAAAAAGCTCCTCGGTGGCAAGGCCCCGGGGGTGGATGAGATCCGCCCGGAGTTCCTTAAGGCTCTGGATGCTGTGGGGCTGTCTTGGTTGACAAGACTCTGCAGCATCGCGTGGACATCGGGGGTGGTACCTCTGGATTGGCAGACCGGGGTGGTGGTTCCTCTCTTTAAGAAGGGGAACCGGAGGGTGTGTTCTAACTATCGTGGGATCACACTCCTCAGCCTTCCCGGTAAGGTCTATTGAGGTGTGCTGGAGAGGAGGCTACGCCGGATAGTCGAACCTCGGATTCAGGAGGAACAGTGTGGTTTTCGTCCTGGTCGTGGAACTGTGGACCAGCTCTATACTCTCGGCAGGGTCCTTGAGGGTGCATGGGAGTTTGCCCAACCAGTCTACATGTGTTTTGTGGACTTGGAGAAGGCATTCGACCGTGTCCCTCGGGAAGTCCTGTGGGGAGTGCTCAGAGAGTATGGGGTATCGGACTGTCTGATTGTGGCGGTCCGCTCCCTGTATGATCAGTGCCAGAGTTTGGTCCGCATTGCCGGCAGTAAGTCGGACACATTTCCAGTGAGGGTTGGACTCCGCCAAGGCTGCCCTTTGTCACCGATTCTGTTCATAACTTTTATGGACAGAATTTCTAGGCGCAGTCAAGGCGTTGAGGGGATCTGGTTTGGTGGCTGCAGGATTAGGTCTCTGCTTTTTGCAGATGATGTGGTCCTGATGGCTTCATCTGGCCAGGATCTTCAGCTCTCGCTGGATCGGTTCGCAGCTGAGTGTGAAGCGACTGGGATGAGAATCAGCACCTCCAAGTCCGAATCCATGGTTCTCGCCCGGAAAAGGGTGTAGTGCCATCTCCGGGTTGCGGAGGAGACCCTGCCCCAAGTGGAGGAGTTCAAGTACCTCGGAGTCTTGTTCACGAGTGAGGGAAGAGTGGATCGTGAGATCGACAGGCGGATCGGTGCGTTGTGGTGAAGAAGGAGCTGAGCCGGAAGGCAAAGCTCTCAATTTACAGGTCGATCTATGTTCCCATCCTCACCTATTGGTCATGAGCTTTGGGTTATGACCGAAAGGACAAGATCACGGGTACAAGCGGCCGAAATGAGTTTCCTCCGCCGGGTGGCGGGGCTCTCCCTTAGAGATAGGGTGAGAAGCTCTGCCATCCGGGGGGAGCTCAAAGTAAAGCCGCTGCTCCTCCACATCGAGAGGAGCCAGTTGAGGTGGTTCGGGCATCTGGTCAGGATGCCACCCGAACGCCTCCCTAGGGAGGTGTTTAGGGCACGTCCGACCGGTAGGAGGCCACGGGGAAGACCCAGGACACGTTGGGAAGACTATGTCTCCCGGCTGGCCTGGGAACGCCTCGGGATCCCCTGGGAGGAGCTGGACGAAGTGGCTGGGGAGAGGGAAGTCTGGGCTTCCCTGCTTAAGCTGCTGCCCCCGCGACCCGACCTCGGATAAGCGGAAGAAGATTGATGGATGGATGGATGGATGTTTCATTATTTGTCATTTTGCATGGAGGGTCAAATAGGACATAAATATATAATTACATGTATAATTTATTTAAGTAAATGTGTCATTAATTAATCAAAATTAGAATTAGACGTGTTATTAAATATGTTATTAATTAATTGAATGTAAAATTATATGTAATTATATTTATTACAGTTTAATAAATTGTTTCACACAATTTAATTAATTTATCATTTAATTAATTACTAATTTACTGCTTTTAATTATTTCCTGTCAGCGCTTCATCAATGTATTATTAACTCCGCCGTCAAAGTCAGTGGGTGGGTCCTTTTTGACGTCTGTGGAACGTCAACCAGGCCAATATCTTGGACTGGAAAGGCGACAAAAACTCAAGACAACTGTTCCGATTTTCTTTTTACTTTAACTGCGACATGCTACGATCAGCAAGTCTTTCTTCCACATACTCCACAAGATCTACAAGATCTACCACCAACTCCCCAAAAGGTACCAGTGTGTCCTTCTTTAGCCGCCATGTTTGGAGACCAAACCAATCATCGGACTAGATTTGTGTTAGCCCCGCCCACTTACTTTGATGGCTGAGTTTGACAGAAACGATAAACTCATGAAGTGCTCACACACAGGATCATTAAATTATTCAACAAATTCTGAAATTATTCATTAAATCTAAAAATCCTGAAATAATAAAATCAATAATTAATTGATAAATAATTAATTATTGAAATGATTGACATTAAATAAATTGACACATTTAACGACACATTTATATATTTAACCCCGAATATAATTAATTAAAACACAAGTCATTATTCAAAGATGTACTTATTTGTTTTTTTAGATGCAAATTAACCCCTCCCCACCCCGCCCCCTATTGCTGACTGCGAATGCTTCTCTGCCCCGCTAGCCATTTTTGTAGTTTTAGAGTTACACTTCTCACAGCGCTCACTCAGATGGTGAGAAAAAAATGTAATAATAAATATGAAGTAAAGGCACGCTCACACGGAGAGGACAAAAGGACACCCTCATAAAAGGAGTGGAGGGAAAACAAAAGAAGGCGAGTGCAAGACACGGAACTTCTGTAAACGGAACGGCGGGTGTGGGAAGCGGAGCAATGATCCGATGCTGTTTTACAGGTGTGTCCCGGTTGCCAATCAGGCAGCAGGTAGTAGACACTACAAAATAAGGGCACAGGACAGGAACTAAAATAGCATACACAGAGAAAAAGCAAACAAAAGTTCAAAACAGTTACAAGGATGTAACAATAATGTCCGTCTCCCAATTTAAAATAGTTATGTACATCCGTGCAAGAATATTGAATTACACGTAGCTTCATTGTATCCACCAGTACCATAAATCAGGGGTTCTTAACCTTTTTGACCTCAGGGCTCCACTTCCCGGGGCCCACTCAAATATTAACACTGAATTAGTAATCTTACTCTTTATTCTAATCATATTCAATAATTACATCTCACCTACTTACGGTTGAACACCTTATAAATTGATATGAAAGTATGTGCTAATCACAAAGATTATTATCAAGGCTTAGGTCAGGCTGATTAGAAAAATAAATACCAACCAAATGTACTGCATAAGAAGGGACTCATAAAAACTGACAAAAATACATTAGCACACAATTTTGTTGTGCTAAAATAAACTAAGTTGATCAGGAATATGTTTCTTACATAAACTGTCAATAAAATTAAATCGCAAATGAAAACACAGCTTCTCCACTTTCGTCATAATTTTTGCGCTTCAGTTCCAGACTTCCTGTTTGTTTGATATTGTCATTACTGCCACAAGTGGTGAGTAAGTGTATTACAACTGAGTAGAGATGTCCGATAATATTGGACTGCCGATATTATTGGCCGATAAATGCTTTAAAATGTAATATCGGAAATTATCGGTATCGGTTTCAAAAAGTAAAATTCATGACTTTTTAAAACGCCGCTGCACGGACGTAGAGAGAAATACAGAGCGCCAATAAACCTTAAAGGCACTGCCTTTGCGTGCCGGCCCAATCACATAATACCTACGGCTTTTCACACACACAAGTGAATGCAATTCATACTTGGTCAACAGCCATACAGGTCACACTGAGGTTGGCCGTATGAACAACTTTAACACTGTTACAAATATGCGCCACACTGTGAACCTACACCAAACAAGAATGACAAACACATTTCGGGAGAACATCCGCACCGTAACACAACATAAACACAACAGAACAAATACCCAGAACCCCTTGCAGCACTAACTCTTCTGGGACGCTACAATAGACACCCCCCGCTACCCCCGCTACGCCCCCCACCTCAACCCCGCCCACCTCAACCTCCTCATGCTCTCTCGGGGAGAGCATGTCCTAAATTCCAAGCTGCTGTTTTGAGGCATGTTAAAAAAAATAATGCACTTTGTGACTTCAATAATAAATATGGCAGTGCCATGTTGGCATTTTTTTCCATAACTTGAGGTAATTTATTTTGGAAATTATTCTTTAATGCATCCAGCGGGGCATCACAACAAAATTAGGCATAATAATGTGTTAATTCCATGACTGTATATATCGGTATCGGTTGATATCGGAATCTGTAATTAAGAGTTGGACAATATCGGAATATCGGATATCGGCAAAAAAGCCATTATCGGACATCTCTACAATTGAGTACTGCTTCGGCCACAGCGAAGAAACAGATCAATTTTAGCGGCCCAAAAAAGGTTAAGAAACACTGCCATAAATAACTCACCCTGCTATTAAATATAGTTTTGGGGAAAATCTTTCTACATTATATTTACATTTAAATGTATTGTTACTAAAAATATATATGCATATATATTTTTAAATTTGTTTTCTTTTCTACATTATATTTACATTTAAATTTATTGTTATTAAAAATATATAGGCATATATATTTTTTAATTTGTTTTCTTTTTTAATTAATATTTTAAAATTATGAATCAAGTTAGAATCGTTGTTTTTTTTTGGGCACCCCTATTCCTTTTACTTTGGTAGTTTTTTTCATGTTTATATTTATTTAGCTGTATAAAGTCTAGAGCAGGGATTCTCAAACTTAAATATTCAAACACAATGTTACTGTTCACGCTGTGTGTCATGTTGCAGGGGCCAAAACTGCAGTATTACATATACCTTATTATACCGAGTATAAGTCGCTCCGGAGTATAAGTCGCACCAGCCGAAAATGCATAATAAAGAAGGAAAAAAACATATAAATCGCACTGGAGTATAAGTCACATTTTTTGGGGAAATGTATTTGATAAAACCCAACACCAAAAATAGACATTTGAAAGGCAATTTAAAATAAAGAAAGAATAGTGAACAACAGGCTGAATAAGTGTACGTTATATGAGGCATAAATAACCAACTGAGAACATGCCTGGTATGTTAACGTAACATATTATGGTAAGAGTCATTCAAATAACTATAACATATAGAACACGCTATACGTTTACCAAACAATCTGTCACTCCTAATCGCTAAATCCCATGAAATCTTATACGTCTAGTCTCTTACGTGAATGAGCTAAATAATATTATTTGATATTTTACGGTAATGTGTTAATAATTTCACACATAAGTCGCTCCTGAGCATAAGTCGCACCCCCGGACAAACTATGAAAAAAAACTGTGAGTTATAGTCCGAAAAATACGGTAATATAATATTACCAATATCTTGACGACCCGCCCACTCTGTGTTGTGTTTGTCCAAAGTTAGCAATAGCATCGCTAGCATTAATAAAATAAATAAATTAAAAGCTTAATCCTGCCTTTTAACAAAGAGTCTTCCTCTTACAACGGATGTGAGCGAGCTTGTGACGGAAAGACACCGTGTCTGCACGGTGCCATGTTCCCATGCTCCAGCACCGTGCGGCTTCATCCAGCTGCATGGCTGCTGGCTAGGTGGGGGAGGGGGTGTCATCAAGCTCATGGGTGGTCCGCCCCCACATGGTGCCTCCGCTGCGGTTTGTACATCTTGATAGCGGGCGCACGGCTCACATTGTGTGTGGCGTTTTATGACAGGGGGAGGCTGGATGTTGGCTGGCTTTATCGGGAGCTATCAGGGGGGCACAAGGGCGCATGTGGGGGTATCAGGGGCGCATTGGAGGGGAATCAAGGGGGGGATAATGGGGACATTAGAGGGTTATCAGGTCAGGATCACAGGGGCATCAAGAGGGCATAGAGGCGATATCAAGGGTGTTCCTTGGGGGCATCAGCAGTAGGGATGGGTATGGAAACGTGGTTCCATATTGGCACCAGTTCTAACGTCAACAATATTATTGTGGGATGTATTACTTATTTTGTTACTTACTGTTGTGTGACTGTTTTTTCCACATTCACACAACAATAACAATATAGTATTCTACACCACGGCACATGATGTTGGCACATGCTAACTTGTTTAGCTAATTTTGCACGTGTACACTTCAGGGTCATATACCTTGGTACTTGACACATGCTAAAAAAAAATTTTTTTGCTACTTTTGCATGTGTAGACCTCAGTCATGTAACTTGGTACTTGACACATGCTAACTTTATTAGCTAATTCTAAGAGCGAACACCTTAGAGCAGTGGTTCTTAACCTGGGTTCGATGGAACCCTAGGGGTTCGGTGAGTCGGGTTCAGGGGTTCGGCAGAGGTCAAGACACACCCGACTCATCGTGTAAATAAAAACTTTTCCCTATCGGCGTATTACGGATATGGCAACAGCAGAAGTCACACTGATTTGCAGGTGTGTAATTTGTTGTGAGTTTATGCACTGTGTTGGTTTTGTTGTTTGAACAAGGTGATGTTCATACATGGTTCATTTTGTGCACCAGTAAAAAAAACATGGTAACACTTTAGTATGAGGAACATATTCACCATTAATTAGTTGCTTATTAACATGCAAATTAGTAACATATTGGCGCTTAACTAGTCATGATTAAGTACTTATTAATGCCTTATTCTGCATGGCCTTATTATAACCCTAACCCTCTAACCCTGGCCCTAATCCTAACCCTTTTTTTGATTGATTGATTGAAACTTTTATTAGTAGATTGCACAGTACAGTACATATTCCGTACAATTGACCACTAAATGGTAACACCCCAATAAGTTTTTCAACTTGTTTAAGTCGGGGTCCCTAACCAAATAACTCTAAATTAAGTCTTTGTTACTTAGAATATGTTCCCCATACTAAAGTGTTACCAAAAACATATAACTTTGTCTTTAATTTGAAAAAAAACAAACATTTTATTTTTCACTAAAGAAGGGTTCGGTGAATGCGCATATGAAACTGGTGGGGTTAGGTACCTCCAACAAGGTTAAGAACCACTGCATTAGAGTAAAAAAACTTGGTACTTGACACAAGCTAATTTTATTTAAGCAAAGTTTGCAGGCGTACACCTCAGAGTCATATAACTTGGTACTTGACACATGCTAACTTTATCAGCTAATTTTAAGAGCGAACACCTCAGAGTCAAAAACTTGGTACTTAAAACATGCTAACTTTTTTAGGTACTTTTGCATGTGTAGACCTCAGAGTCATAAAACTTGGTACTTGACACATGCTACATTTTTGTAGCTAATTTTGCAGGCATACACCACAGAGACATTTAACTTGGTACTTGACAAATGCTAACTTTTTTAGCTAATTTTGCAGGCTTACATGTTAGAGCCATATGACTGGGTACTTGACAAACGCTAACTTTTTTAGCTAACTTTGCAGGCGTACACCTCAGAGTCATGTAACTTGGTACTTGACACACGCTAACCTTTTTTTAGCTACATTTGCATGTGTGCACCTCAGAGTCAAATAACTTGGTACTTGAAACATGCTAACTTTTTTAGGTAATTCTAAAGGCGTACACCTTAGAGGCACATAACTTGATACTTGACACATGCTTACTATTTTTTAGCTAATTTTGCAGGGGTACACCTCAGAGGCACATAACTTGGTACTTAACACAGGCTAACCCTTGTCGAGCACAAAGAAAAGAACATTTTAGTTAAATGTAAGTTGTGTCTTGGATCAAAGATCCCGTCAACTGCCCAAAACAACAATTCAAATCTGCCTGGTTAGGCTTTGTGTATGTCACGTGTGCCTTCCTTAGGTGAAGCCAGGTTTACAGCTATGTTGTTATTATGCTGTTTGTTACTTATGTATGTTATGTTGCAGCTATTTAAAGGCCTACTGAAATGACATTTTTTTATTTAAACGGGGATAGCAGATCCATTCTGTGTCATACTTGATCATTTCGCGATATTGCCATATTTTTGCTGAAAGGATTTAGTAGAGAACAACGACGATAAAGTTCGCAACTTTTGGTCGCTCATAAAAAAAAGCCTTGCCCCTACCGGAAGTAGCGTGACGTTACAAGCTGGAGTGCTGTTCACATTTCCCTATTGTTTACACCAGCAGCGAGAGAGATTCGGACCGAGAAAGCGACGATTACCCCATTAATTTGAGCGAGGATGAAAGATTTGTGGATGAGGAAAGTGAGAGCGAAGGACTAGAATGCAGTGCAGGACGCATCTTTTTTCACTCTGACCGTAACTTAGGTACAAGGGTTCACTGGATTTCACACTTTCTCCTTTTTCTATTGTGGATCACGGATTTGTATTTTAAACCACAACGGATACTATATCCTCTTGAAAATGAGAGTCGAGAACGCGAAATGGACATTCACAGTGACTTTTATCTCCACGACAATACATCGGCGAAACACTTTAGCTACGGAGCTAACGTGATAGCATCGGGCTCAAATGCAGATATAAACAAAATAAATAAACCCCTGACTGGAAGGATAGACAGAAAATCAACAATACTATTAAACCCTGGACATGTAAATACACGGTTAATGCTTTCCAGCTTGGCGAAGATTAACAATGCTGTTGCTAACGACGCCATTGAAGCTAACTTAGCAACGGGACCTCACAGAGCTATGATAAAAACATTAGCGCTCCAGCTACGCCAGCCAGCCCTGCTCATCAACACCCATGCTCACCTGCGTTCCAGCAATCGACGGAAGGACGAAGGACTTCACCCGATCATCCGTGCGGTCGGCGGCTAGCGGTGGCTAGCGCCGGCTAGCGCGTCTGCTATCCAAGTAAGTCCTCCTGGTTGTGTTGCTACAGCCAGCCGCTAATACACCGATCCCACCTACAAATTTCTTCTTTGCAGTCTTCATTGTTCATTAAACAAATTGCAAAATATTCACCAACACAGATGTCCAGAATACTGTGGAATTTTAAAATGAAAACATAGTTTTTTTGTATTGGATTCAAAGGTGTCCCAATACTTCCGTTTATCTAGTGACGTCACACGCATACGTCATCATACAAAGACGTTTTCAACCGGAAGTTTAGCGGGAAATTTAAAATTGCACTTTATAAGTTAACCCGGCCGTATTGGCATGTGTTGCAATGTTAAGATTTCATCATTGATATATAAACTATCAGACTGCGTGGTCGGTAGTAGTGGGTTTCAGTAGGCCTTTAAAATAGTTTTGTCAATTTGTTCTGGCCTGAAATAAATTGGCCCTTTGAAACATATCTTTGTCTTTGTGTGTTGTACGTAGACCACATTGCTTAGCAGAGTTCAGTGATGCAAATGCATGTCAAGTTGATCAACAGACTGTATTATTCTCCAGTGCAATAACAGTACTGAAATGAATGCTAAAAGGGCATTAATGGGAGCTTTAAAAAAATAAATAAAATAAAATAAAGTAACTAAATAGTTATTTTTCACAGTAACGCATTACTTTTTGGTGTAAGTAACTGAGTTAGTAACTGAGTTACTTTTGAAATAAAGTAACTAGTAACTGTAACTAGTTACTGGTTTTCAGTAACTAACCCAACACTGGTTATGAAGGGGGCATTTGGGAGGTTTAAGGGGGTTTTCCAGAACGCACCAAGGGGAATTTAGAAAGACCGCAGAGAGACATCTAAGGGCTATCAAGGGAGCACCAGCGGATTGTAAAGAGGGTTCTCTGGCAGGCATCAGGGGGTATCAGTGGAGCATGAGGTGGGCAAAGCCAAGTAAACTGTTCTCCAAGCTGATATGGAGGACGCTAATGGACGAGATAATGCTACTTAGTAGTAAAGTGATCATGAGCTACTCAGCACACATTTAGCTTAGAGATATCACTCACTGACGCCAACTTCCATCTAACCGTACTTTCCCAGCTACAAGGTTATAAAACCATAAATTCAAGTTGTGGGGCGGCGGGGGGGTGCTGCAGAATCGCTCAGTGCAGCCCGCAAAGACCACATTTTATTGACTTTCATACGCTGGCAATCACATCTGAAGTACAGGAGTACAATTAGCGTCATAGTAACATTTTATGGCCTTCATCGATATGCCGGCAGCGCGTGTGGTCGCCTCAGCGCAACACAGAGACTTTTGTTTCACAAGAAGACCTGATGCACACATGTCAGAGTGCACCATGTCGTCTGAGAGACAAAGAAGAATTTGTTGTTCATTGCTTTGGGTTCTGAATATCACAACTGTGAACCACCTTTTCAGGCTAGCTACAAAAGCTTACCGTGCTCCTAAAGTCATAATGGACGTGGGTTGTTGAGCATCTCCAAAATCATGAGAACAAACTCGACAAGTTTAAAGAGGCAGAAGAGTTGATGACAAACATAGCGAGCAGTAAGCAAGTTAGCACCACGTTAGCATCCCTGCCAAAACGAGCAGATACTCAGCAAAATGTCTGACTTTGACATATATACTGCAAAAACTGAAATCTAAGTAAGATTAAATATCTCAAATAAGGGTGATATTTGCTTATTTTCTGTCTGATAAGATAATTTTTCGCACTAAGCAGATTTTCTGTTAGAGTGTTTTAGTTGTTTTAAGGGTTTTGGTCCTAAATGATCTCAGTAAGATATTACAGCTTGTTGCTGAGATTTTTATGACCTATATTGAGTAAAACATGCTTGAAACTAGAATATCAACTGATGCAAAGCTGTGTCATTAACACTCACAAGTATAAAACTACTTTTTTAAAGTAATTATGTCTTACTTCAAGCATGAAAAAAAAAAATCATGATGCCGAGCGCATATCATTGTCAAGATAATGGCACTAGCAAATGAGCAAAAAGGTCTCTTTTTTTATACCAAGAAAAGTGCACTTATTAGTGAGAATATAGTTATTTTAAGGTATTTTTGGGTTCATTGAGGTTAGCTAATTTTACTTGTTTTGGAAAGTCTTGACAAGTCGAATTTTCTTGTTCTATTGGCAGATAATTTTTCTTAGTTCAAATAAAATACCCCTAATTTTTGTATTTTTTTTCTTATTATTTTTGAACACTGACTTTTTGCAATGTAGCTTGTTTACATGCACTTGATGCTAGTTGTGGTTTGCGTTCACAAACCAAAAAAGCAATATTTAAAGGGGCCAAACATATTGGTGGGTATTGGGGCCAAACAGCTCATTTTTTGTTTCATCTGACATCACATGGACAAAGATAAGACCTTCTGGAGGAAAGTTCTGTGGTTAGATGAAACAAAAATGTTGCTTTTTGGCCACAATACCCAGCAATATGTTTAGAGGAGAAAAGGTGAGGCCTTTAATCTCAGCAACACCATTCCTACCATCAAGCATGGTGGTGGTAGTATTATGCTCTGGGCCTGT
This sequence comes from Entelurus aequoreus, assembly GCF_033978785.1. NCBI lineage: Eukaryota > Metazoa > Chordata > Actinopteri > Syngnathiformes > Syngnathidae > Entelurus > Entelurus aequoreus. The sequence goes on along the minus strand of NC_084738.1, from coordinate 59,571,877 downwards.
TTTGCTGCCAATGGAACTGGTGCTTTAAATGGGACAAAGAAAAAGGAGGATTACCTCCAAATTCTTCAGGACAACCTAAAATCATCAGCCCGGAGGTTGGGTCTTGGGCGCAGTTGGGTGTTCCAACAGGACAATGACCCCAAACACATGTCAAAAGTGGTAAAGTAATGGCTAAATCAGGCTAGAACTAAGGTTTTAGAATGGCCTTCCCAAAGTCCTGACTTAAACGTGTGGACAATGCTGAAGAAACAAGTCCATGTCAGAAAACCAACAAATATAGCTGAACTGCACCAATTTTGTCAAGGGGAGTGGTCAAAAATTCAACCAGAAGCTTGTGGATGGCTACCAAAAGCGCCTTATTGCAGTGAAACTTGCCAAGGGACATGTACCGTATTTTCCGCACTATAAGGCGCACCTAAAAACCTCCAATTTCCTCAAAAACTGACAGTGCAGTGCGCCTTATAATCCGGTGCGCCTTATATATGGACCAATATTGAGCCACAACAGGTCTCGCAACTACGGTAACTACGCTGACTTCATTTACCCCTCCTACGGCTGCTTACCGTAGAAGAAGAAGCGCTTCTTCTTCTACGGGGGAAAATGAAGTCGGCGGCTGCTTACCGTAAAAGAAGAACTACTTCTTCTTCTACGGGGGAAAATGAAGTCCCGTAGTTGCAAGACCTAAACTTTATGTACAGACCCAAAAATGGCTCCTATTAAGAGACACGCTTACAACGCAGAGTTTAAACTCAAGGCGATCAGTCACGCAGTAGAACACGGGAATAGAGCAGCAGCGAGAGAATTTAACATTAACGAATCAATGGTGCGGAAGTGGAGGAAGCAACATGATGACCTGCGCCAAGTAAAGAAGACTAAACAGAGTTTCCGAGGGAACAAAGCGAGACGGCTACAGTTGGAGGACAAACTCGAACAGTGGGTTGTTGAACAGAAAGCAGCAAGTAGAAGTGTCAGTACAATCACTATTTGTTTTGTTGACATTCCCTTTAGCGCAGCTCCATCTAATAGATGCATAACGTAACCCCAGCCTCTACTGTAGCGTCTATTCTATGCGCCTTATAATGCGCTGCGCCTTATATATGAACAAAGTTTTAAAATAGCCCATTCATTGAAGGTGCGCCTTATAATCCGGTGCGCCTTATAGTGCGCAAAATACGGTAACCAAATATCAACTTTGCTGTAAAGTTAAAGTACCAAGTTAAAGTACCAATGATTGTCACACACACACACTAGGTGTGGTGAAATTAGTCCTCTGCATTTGACCCATCCCCTGGGAGGTGAGGGGAGCAGTGGGCAGCAGCGGTGCCGCGCCCAGGAATAATTTTTGGTGATTTAACCCCCAATTCCAACCCTTGATGCTGAGTGCCAAGCAGGGAGGTAATGGGTCCCATTTTTATAGTCTTTGGTATGACTCGGCCGGGGTTGGAACTCACAACCTACCGATCTCAGGGCGGACACTCTAACCACTAGGCCACTGAGTAGGTGTATTTATACTTTTGACCCAGCAGGTTTGGTCACATTTTCAGTAGACCCATAATAAATTCATAAAAGAACCAAACTTCATGAATGTTTTTTGTGACCAACAAGTATGTGCTCCAATCATTCTATCACAAAAAAATAAGAGTTGTAGAAATTATTGGAAACTCAAGACAGCCATGACATTATGTTCTTTACAAGTGTATGTAAACTTTTGATCGCGACTGTATATATATATATATATATATATATATATATATATATATATATATATATATATATATATATATATATATATATATATATACAGTCGCGATCAAAAGTTTACATACACTTGTAAAGAACATAATACACACACACATTATAGGGAGTTCAAAGTGTGCATTTTTTAACTAAAATAGGGACTTTTTTAAGGCTGCAAGCAATTATTCATCCATCCATCCATCCATCCATCCATTTTCTACCGCTTGTCCCGTTCGGGGTCGCGGGGGTGCTGGAGCCTATCTCAGCTGCATTCGGGGTACACCCTGGACAAGTCGCCACCTCATCGCAGGGCTAACACGTATAGACAGACACTAGGGCCAATTTAGTGTTGCCAATCAACCTATCCCCAGGTGTATGTTTTTGGAGCTGGGAGGAAGCCGGAGTACCCGGAGGGAACCCACGCACTCACGGGGAGAACATGCAAACTCCACACAGAAAGATCCCAAGCGCAGGATCGAACCCAGGACCTTCGTATTGTGAGGCAGACGCACTAACCCCTCTTCCACCGTGTTGACATGTATTTTCATAAACTCTGCTCCGCTATGCAAACTTTTAGGTTGGCGAGCCATGTTCGAGTACCAGTCCAGTTTGTCAGTCAAGGTTCCGCTGTAGATGCTAACTAGCATGCCGATCGCTGCATAAAACCGGGCTCAGTTATTAGCGTTCAACAATGGCGTCAGTACGCTAATCAATCATTCATCGATAGCCACCATCAATATTTCTAAAAGCAAAGAAAAACGAACATTATCTTCCATCAATTGATCGCGATATCGAGCGCTCAGTCGCCACCATTGTTCCCACGTGTGGCACATCTTAGCTGGTGTCACGTCCGCCCCCCACCCACCCTCCGGCTACTCCCGGCAGCCCCCCCCCGTGGCCCCACACCAACTTTAATTTGTCTCTCTTTGGGACTGATCCACTCACTTTTTGTGTGGCCGGTCTATAGCGGCGACGTTGCGCGGCTCATCTCCATTGTCCCGTTCGTGTAATCTCTCTTGTCAAAGGGGGAATATCGCGCGATTATCCCCCCCGCCACCCCCCAGCCCCAAAAGCCCGCCTCCGCGGATGATCAGTGTGTGTGATGAGGCCTCATTAAGCGCTAACAGGAGCCACCCACACTAGCGCGACCTTCCACCTCTCACCCTTGACACCTGGGACTTGTCTCAGATTGGACATCTTTTTGTGTCGTCCTCTGGCATCTGGGGCGGCAGACGAGACAGGCCCCGCCGCCGCCCTGAAACAACTTTTTTAAAGCGAAAGTAAAGTGCATTGGATTGACAGCGTTATCGCAGGACCACCCATCCCTGACATGTTTTTTTTTGAGGGGCCTGTAATATCTTACAGATGGGGGCCGTGTCAGCGAGCCCTTGTCCGTGCGTACGAGCGGCGCTGGTCGACTGGTCATTTCTGCCCACCCATTAACCACCTGGGATGGTTGTGTTTTGTCAGCTTTCCTTCAGGTTTGGGTTTCATTGGCGCAGCTTGGACATCAAACACGACACCCCCCCACACTCGTCCCACATTGAAACAAAGACCCCTCTCACATAAACACACGTGTATGCACAAGAAACGTCAACTTCTACCATTCCTTTTTGCTACTTTCTCCTGCTGGCATCCCGTTGGACTCCACGTCGACTTCATCCAGTTCATCTGAAAGCTAATGCCACCTAACACAAGCTTGCATCAACGCTAACTACAAAACCCAAAACCATTTGTGAATGGTAAATAAAAACAGAATACAATGATTTGCAAATCCTTTTCAACTTATATTCAATTGAATAGACTGCAAAGACAAGATATTTAACGTTCAAACTGGAAAAATGTGTTATTTTTTTCAAATATTAGCTCATTTGGAATTTGATGCCTGCAACATGTTTAAAAAAAAATGGCCCAAGTGGCAAAAAAGACTGAGAAAGTTGAGGAATGCTCATCAAACACTTATTTGGAAAACAGGCTAATTGGGAACGGGTGGGTGCCATGATTGGGTATAAAAGCAGCTTCCATGAAATGCTCAGTCATTCACAAACAAGGATGGGGCGAGGGTCACCACTTTGTCAACAAATGCGTGAGCAAATTGTCGAACAGTTTAAGAACAACATTTCTCAACTATTGCAAGGAATTTAGGGATTTCACCATCTACGGTCCGTAATATCATCAAAAGGTTCACAGAATCTGGATAAATCACTGCACGTGAGCGGTGATATTACGGACCTTCGATCCCTCAGGCGGTACTGCATCAAAAAGCGACATAAGTGTGTAAAGGATATCACCACATGGGCTCAGGAACACTTCAGAGAACCACTGTCAGTAACTACAGTTGGTCGCTACATCTGTAAGTGCAAGTTAAAACTCTACTATGCAAAGCCAAAGCCATTTATCAACAACACCCACAAACGCTGCCGGCTTTGCTGGGTCCGAGCTCATCTAAGATGGACTGGTGCAAAGTGGAAAAGTGATCTGTGGTCTGACAAGTCAACATTTCAAATACGTTTTTGGAAACTGTGGACGTTGTGTCCTCCGGAACAAAGAGGAAAGAACCATCCGGATTGTTATAGCCGCAAAGTTCAAAAGCCAGCATCTGTGATGGCATGGGGGTGTATTAGTGCCCAAGACATGGGTAACTTACACATCTGTGAAGGCGCCATTAATGCTGAAAGGCACTTACATGTTTTGGAGCAACATATGTTGCCATCCAGCCAACGTTATCATGCTTATTTCAGCAAGACAATGCCAAGCCATGAGTTACAACAGCGTGGCTTTATAGTAAAAGAGTGCGGGTACTAGACTGGCCTGCCAGTAGTCCAGACCTGTCTGCCATTGAAAATGTGTGGCGCAATATGAAGCCTAAAATACCACAACGGAGACCCCAGACTGTTGAACAACTTAAGCTGTACATCAAGCAAGAATGGGAAAGAATTCCATCTGAAAAGCTTAAAAAATGTGTCTCCTCAGTTCCCAAATGTTTACTGGGTGTTGTTAAAAGGAAAGGCCATGTAACACAGTGGTGAACATGCCCTTTCCCAACTACTTTGGCACGTGTTGCAGCCATTGAATTCTAAGTTAATGATTATTTGCAAAAAAAACGAAGTTTCTCAGTTCGAACATTAAATATCTTGTCTCTGCAGTCTATTCAATTGAATATACTGTACGTTGAAAAGGATTTGCAAATCATTGTTTTCTGTTTTTATTTACCATTTACACAATGTGCCAACTTCACTGGTTTTGGGTTTATGTAAATATCAGGTACAATAGTAGAGATTGTCACACAGTCCTGTGCCGAATTCTGTTGTACATTTTTTACCTCAAAACATTCAAAAAGGTAATTTTCTGCAGATTTTTTACATTTTCCAGGTGTTGTTCTCCTAAATGTTTCACCCGATCGCTTTCAAACTTTACCCGGACAGATTAGACATATAGAGGATGCTAAATTTCGAAGCGTTTCGGTTTTAATTATAGGACGTGGGCGAAGCATGGCGACGAAGAGTACCCTTCTCCGTTGAGTCACAACTTTATCGTAGAATGGGGGTCCCGACGCAACAAGTTAGCCGGTAAAAAAAATAAAAAATCTGTAGTTTTCATGATGAAAAAAAAAAAAAGGGAGCTCAGTCACCAGAATTTTACTATGAGATTTACGATGGTTTTTACACCATCCATCCATTTTCTACCGCTTATTCCCTTCGGGGTCGCGGGGGGCGCTGGAGCCTATCTCAGCTACAATCGGGCGGAAGGCGGGGTACACCCTGGACAAGTCGCCACCACATCACAGGGCCAACACAGATAGACAACATTCACACTCACATTCACACACTAGGGCCAATTTAGTGTTCCCAATCAACCTATCCCCAGGTGCATGTCTTTGGAGGTGGGAGGAAGCCGGAGTACCCGGAGGGAACCCACGCAGTCACGGGGAGAACATGCAAACTCCATACAGAAAGATCCAGAGGCCGGGATTGATCTCACGACTACTCAGGACCTTCGTATTGTGAGGCAGACGCACTAACCCCTCTGCCACCGTGCTGCTGTAAATTGAAAAACTGTAACAACTGTTGTTTTTATGTTAAAACTCTGGTGACTGAGTTGCCAGTTTTTTTACTGTGCATTACTATAAATTGAAAAACAGTGCCACTGTTATTATTACTGGAAAATTCTGCCGACTGAGCTGCTACTTTTTTTACTGTAAAATCCCAGTTCTCACAGTGCATTACTGTAAATGAAAAAACGGTACCATTGATGATTTTATGGTAAATTTCTGGCGACTGAGTTGCCAGGTTTTTACAGTAAAATCAAATGACTTTTTCTTTTTTTACAGTACAGCCTTACAGACATGCCATAATGATTGTACAGCTTGAAATATGTATTACATTTGGTAACCACTAGAGATCTCCGATAATGGCTTTTTTGCCGATATCCGATATTCCGATATTGTCCAACTCTTAATTACCGATTCCGATATCAACCAATACCGATATATACAGTCGTGGGATTAACACATTATTATGCCTAATTTTGTTGTGATGCCCCGCTGGATGCATTAAACAATGTAACAAGGTTTTCCAAAAGAAATCAACTCAAGTTATGGAAAAAAATGCCAAAATGGCACTGCCATATTTATTATTGAAGTCACGAAGTGCATTATTTTTTTTAACATGCCTCAAAACAGCGGCTTGGGGGTAGCGGGGGTGTATATTGTAGTGTCCCGGAAGAGATGGTGCTGCAAGGGGTTCTGGGTATTTGTTCTGTTGTGTTTATGTTGTGTTACGGTGCGGATGTTCTCCCGAAATGTGTTTGTCATTCTTGTTTGGTGTGGGTTCACAGTGTGGCGCATATTTGTAACAGTGTTAAAGTTGTTTATACGGACACCCTCAGTGTGACCTGTATGGCTGTTGACCAAGTATGCAGTGCATTCACTTTTGTGTGTGAAAAGCCGTAGATATTATGTGATTGGGCCGGCACGCAAAGGCAGTGCCTTTAAGGTTTATTGGTGCTCTGTACTTCTCCCTACGTCCGTGAACCACTCAGTACAGCAGCGTTATAAAAAGTCATACATTTTACTTTTTGAAACCAATACTGATCATTTCAGATATCACATTTTAAAGCATTTGTCGGACGATAATATCGGCAGTCCGATATTATCGGACATCTCTAGTAACCACCTTTTGGCGGGCGAAACTGAAATGACACAACGGGCCCAACTCATCAGGTATCAACATTGGAGACTAGTTGCTCGAAAGTAAGCCTGGTGACTGGCAGTTAGCAACGGTTGCGAGCACAAACTAGCTAGCATTTGTGTCACTCAAGTTAGCACACAAGGTGACTAGTCAGCATTTGTGGGAGGGGACATTGAATTAAATCTGCATGTGAGTAAAATTGGAGATTCGCTGCTAGGAAGCAAGTTGGGTGACAGACGGTGAGCTAGCAACAGTGGAGGCAAGAAACTAGAGAGCATTTGTGGCAATTAGAAGTTATTTGCCGCGCAAGGTGGCTAGCCAGACATTGAATAAAGATTCCATTAAAAATATCCGATAGGAGGCAAAATTGGGCATTAGCTGCTAGGGTTGGGAATCTTAAGGCACCAATGATTCCATTTGATTCTCTGGGGTAACGATTTGATCCAGAATCGATTCTCAATTCAAAACCATTCTTGATTCAAAATCTATACTTTTTTAAATGACATTGGATGCCAGTTCTATGATTAACTACATTCCTCCATAAAAGAGATAAACAACTCTGATACATTTCTACTGAAACCCACTACTACCGACCACGCAGTCTGATAGTTTATATATCAATGATGAAATCTTAACATTGCAACACATGCCTATACGGCCGGGTTAACTTATAAAGTGCAATTTTAAATTTCCCGCTAAACTTCCGGTTGAAAACGTCTATGTATGATGACGTATGCGCATGACGTCAAACGTTGAAACGGAAGTATTCGGACATATTGTATCACAATACAAAAAGCTCTGTTTTCATCTCAAAATTCCACAGTATTCTGGACATCTGTGTTGGTGAATCTATGGCAATTTGTTTAATGAACAATGAAGACTGCAAAGAAGAAAGTTGTAGGTGGGATCGGTGTATTAGCGACTGGCTGCAGCAACACAAACAGGAGGACTTTGAGGTGGATAGCAGACACGCTATCCGACGCTAGCCGCCGACCGCATCGGTCTGGCACCTCCTCCATGAAACCACCACCATGGCAACACCTCCAAGCAGACTCAAGTCCCGCCACCCATACAATCAGGCCGCACAAGAGATGCTTATTTCCATCCCGGAGGATCTGACAACCAAAGCCTGGCTGGCAGCGGAATGGAAGCAGGAGTGGGAGTCAGCAGGACAGACACGCCTACACCATTACATCCAGGATCCTGGAGGTGGCGTGGAGGGAGAAGATCTACCTCGCCGGCAATGGACCCTCCTGAACCGCCTTCGCACAGGGGTTGGTTGCTTCAAAGCGTCCATGAAGAAGTGGGGCCTAACAGACAGTGCAGCGTGTGAGTGCGGGGAGCCTGAGCAAACTGCCGACCACATCACCACATCATCACCACCTGTCCGGCATAGACCACCTTCAGAGGAGGGCCTCTTCCAAGTGGGACCTGAGACGAGGGAGTGGCTACACGACACGAAGATGGACATATGAAGACGATACACGAAAGAAGAAGACCGCATCGGTGATCGGGTGAAGTCCTTCGTCGCACCGTCGATCGCTGGAACGCAGGTGAGCACGGGGGTGATGAGCAGATAAGGGCTGGCTGGCGTAGGTGGATAGCTAATGTTTTTAGCATAGCTCTGTGAGGTCCCGTTGCTAAGTTAGCTTCAATGGTGTCGTTAGCAACAGCATTGTTAAGCTTCGCCAGGCTGGAAAGCATTAACCGTGTATTTACATGTCCATGGTTTAATAGTATTGTTGATCTTCTGTCTATCCTTCTAGTCAGGGGCTTATTTCTTTTGTTTCTATCTGCAGTTAAGCCCGATGCGATCACGTTAGCTCCGTAGCTAAAGTGCTTCGCCGATGTATTGTCGTGGAGATAAAAGATAAAAGTCACTGTGAATGTCCATTTCACGTTCTCGACTCTCATTTTCAAGAGGATATAGTATCCGAGGTGGTTTAAAATACAAATCCGTGATCCACAAAAGAAAAAGGAGAGAGTGTGGAATCCAATGAGCCAGCTTGTACCTAAGTTACGGTCAGAGCGAAAAAAGATGCGTCCTGCACTGCACTCTAGTCCTTCACTCTCACATTCCTCATCCACGAATCTTTCATCCTCGCTCAAATTAATGGGGTAATCGTCACTTTCTCGGTCCGAATCGCTCTCGCTGCATTGAAAACAATGGGGAAATGTGAGGAGCCTTTCAACCTTTGACGTCACGCTACTTCCGGTACAGGCAAGGCTTTTTTTTATCAGCGACCAAAAGTTGCAAACTTTATCGTCGATGTTCTCTACTAAATCCTTTCAGCAAAAATATGGCACTATCGCAAAATGATCAAGTATGACACAGAATGGATCTGCTATCCCCATTTAAATAAAAAAAATTCATTTCAGTAGGCCTTTAAAAGAAAACTGGTTTTGTTTAACAAATTTCTACCCAAACATTTAACAAAGTCAAATACAAATAAGGCAACAAGAGAAGTATCCAACACTTCTCTTTTCTAAAGTGAATCTGTACAGCAGATGTGGACATCTACATTAACAATATGATTCGGAAAAAAAATCGATTAATCATTACTAATAGGAATTACGATGATGAGAAAAAAAAAAAATTTGGCACCGCTATTAGCTGCTAGGAAGTAAGTCTCGTGACTGGCGGTTAGGTTGCAACAGTGGAGGCAATAAACTAGTTAGCATTTGTGGCAACTACAAAACCAGTGAAGTTGGCACGTTGTGTAAATGGTGAATAAAAACAGAATACAATGATTTGCAAATCCTTTTCAACTTATATTCAATTGAATGGACTGCAAAGACAAGATATTTAATGTAAATATAATCTTAGAGAAATGTAAATATAATCTTAGAGAAAAATGTAATTTAAAACATTTGTACGCACGTACAACACTTAAGACCTTCAGTATATCAGTATGTGGAATTCAGTTATGGAATGGATTAAGCAAAGCGATCAAACAATGTACTAATATGATCCATTTCAAGAAACTCTTCAAACTTAAAGTGTACAAAGAAGAAAAACCATGATAAATATTCTCAATTTATTTAATCCATCCATTCATTCATTCTTAAAGTAATCTTACTTATCTCATCATATGAAATATGACTTACTTCACCAATTATTATTATTAAATTCTTACTATTATTTATTTTATTTTTTTTATTGTGATTACCTATGGAGTTTATTGTGAATAAATTGTGAACAGGAAGTGAACAAAAAGTTTTAGCAACTGTTATGTAAAGAAAAGGGGTAGGATTAAATAAGCTCTGCTTCTTCCTACTCCTTTTCGAACATGTTGAAAAGAGAAACTGGAAATTGTGATGTATCATGTTGTATGCTTGCATGTTCGAAATAAACTCAAACTCAAACTCAATGTTCCAACTGAGAAACACATTTTTTTTTGCAAATAATAATTAACTTAGAATTTAATGGCAGCAACACATTGCAAAAAAGTTTGTCACAGGGGCATTTTTACCACTGTGTTACATGGCCTTTCCTTTTAACAACACTCAGTAAACGTTTGGGAACTGAGGAGACACATTTTTGAAGCTTTTCAGGTGGAATTCTTTCCCATTCTTGCTTGATGTACAGCTTAAGTTGTTCAACAGTCTGGGGTCTCCGTTGTGGTATTTTAGGCTTCATAATGCGCCACACATTTTCAATGGGAGACAGGTCTGGACTACTGGCACGCCAGTCTAGGACCTGCACTCTTTTACTATAAAGCCATGCTGTTGCAACACATGGCTTGACATTGTCTTACTGAAATAAGCAGGGGCGTCCATGATAACGTTGCTTGGATGGCAACATATGTTGCTCCAAAACCTGTATGTACCTTTCAGCATTAATGGCGCCTTCACAGATGTGTAAGTTACCCATGTCTTGGGCACTAATACACCCCCATACTACTACTACTCAGTTGCCTAGTGGTTACAGTGTCCGCCCTGAGATCGGGAGGTTGTAAGTTCAAACCAAAGACTACAAAAATGGGATCCATTACCTCCCTGCTTGGCACTCAGCATCAAGGGTTGGAATTGGGGGTTAAATCACCAAAAATGATTCCCGGGCGCGGCCACCGCTGCTGCCCACTGCTCCCCTCACAAGGGGATGGGTCAAATGCAGAGGACAAATTTCACAACACCTAGTGTGTGTGTGACAATCATTGGTACTTTAACTTTAACTTTAACCATACCATCACAGATGCTGGCTTTTGAACTTTGCACCTAGAACAATCCGGATGGTTCTTTTCCTCTTTGGTCCGGAGGACACGACATCCACAGTTTCCAAAAACAATTTGAAATGTGGACTTGTCAGACCACAGAACACTTTTACACTTTGGATCAGTCCATCTTAGATGAGCTCAAGCCCAGCGAAGCCGGCGGCGTTTCTGGGTGTTGTTGATAAATGGCTTTCGCTTTGCATAGTAGAGTTTTAACTTGCACTTACAGATGTAGCGACCAACTGTAGTTACTGACAGTGGTTCTCTGAAGTGTTCCTGAGCCCATGTGGCGATATCCTTTACACAATGATGTCGCTTTTTGATGGAGTATCGCCTGAAGGATCGAAGGTCACGGGCATTCAATGTTACGTGCAGTGATTTCTCCAGTTTCTCTGAACCTTTTGATGATATTACAGACCTTAGATGGTGAAATCCCTAAATTCTTTGCAACAGCTCATTGAGAAATGTTGTTCTTAAACTGTTGGACAATTTGCTAACGCATTTGTTCACAAAGTGGTGACCCTCGCCCCATCCTTGTTTGTGAATGACTGAGCATTTCATGGAAGCTGCTTTTATACCCAATCATGGCACCCACCTGTTCCCAATTAGCCTGTTCACCTGTGGGATGTTCCACATAAGTGTTTGATGAGCATTCCTCAACTTTCTCAGTCTTTTTTGCCCCTTGTGCCAGCATTTTTAAACATGTTGCAGGCATCAAATTCCAAATGAGCTAATATTTGCAAAAAATAACTCGTCAAGGTGTTGTTTTGCTACCATTTTAATTAGATCACCTCTGGCCACTGATCATAAACATATACACTACAGTTCAAAAGTTTGGGGTCACTTTGAAATGTCCTTATTTTTGAAGGAAAAGCACTGTACTTTTCAATGAAGATAACTTTAAACTAGTCTTAACTTTAAAGAAATACACTCTACACATTGCTAATGTGGTAAATGACTATTCTAGCTGCAAATGTCTGGTTTTTGGTGCAATATCTACATAGGTGTTTAGAGGCCCATTTCCAGCAACTATCACTCCAGTGTTCTAATGGTACAATGTGTTTGCTCATTGGCTCAGAAGGCTAATTGATGATTAGAAAACCCTTGTGCAATCATGTTCACACATCTGAAAACAGTTTAGCTCGTTACAGAAGCTCCAAACTGACCTTCCTTTGAGCAGATTGAGTTTCTGGAGCATCACATTTGTGGAGTCAATTAAACGCTCAAAATGGCCAGAAAAAGAGAACTTTCATCTGAAACTCGACAGTCTATTCTTGTTCTTAGAAATGAAGGCTATTCCACAAAATTGTTTGGGTGACCCCAAACTTTTGAACGGTAGTGTATGTTTCTAGATGTGGGCTACTCGGTCCAGAAGAATTACCATTACTTGGATCCGCCCGATTAAACGCTAACAGTGCGTCATCTGGTGACTTGCTGCTGCAACATCATTTAGTCACACGGGAGTGAAAAAGAGTCCGAGTCCACCATAGAACACATGGAAACAAGATAATAATGCAGAGCCGATATTAGTGGTTTGGATGACTTTGACAGAGTCCACACTTAAAGGGCCCACACAGTGCAGTACATGTACATGAAATAGAAACACTCAAAGACTCACCCCGGTGGTCCATGTCGCGCACGGGACATTTTCAGACTCCTAGCGGTCATGTGACCACTCGCTCTTTGAGGTTTGGCTTTTGTCACGCTCGGAAGACTTTCCCATGTCGTACGCCGACGGCAGCACCTGAATGCAACGCGACCATAAGACACAGGAATGTTATCATACATCTCTTTTCAAACGTGGCCTATTAATCTCAATATTTGTTATTTAATAGCACGTTCTGAAGTTTGGCGACTTACTTTTTTTTTTACACTTGGTTAAAACCCTACCTTCACACTTAATAAAGCTTTTCTAGTGGTTAACTTCTTTTTACTCTGATAATTAAACATTCTAAAGATTCTGGGCTTGATTTTTGTTATGTCTTAATATAAAGAGTGGTTAGCTTCTTTTTACACATGCACTGCAATTAGGAACATAAAAAAATTACTGTTGATTGATTTTATGTCTTAATACAAAAAGTAGTTCACTTTTTTGTCACTTCCATGACTGTTAAGAAAGTTTAAAAAAAATAGGGTTTGTCTCTTCTTCCTTTCGTTTACATTTTTATGTCTAAATATAAAAAGTGATTCGCTACTTTGACACCTACATAACTGTTAGGGATTTTAAATTATGACTTAAAATATTGATTTTACACTTACTGAAGCTTTCCTAGTGGTTAACTTCTTTTTACACTTGTGCAACAGTTCAACATTGTTAAAAGAATGACTGTTCAATTGTTTTTATGTATAAATTTGTGTTATTATTATTAATATTATATTACTCCTATAATATAGTATTAATATTTTACGAAAATGAATTAATTTGTATTAATTGTTATTAATATTATATTATTCCTATAATATAGTATCAATATGTTGTGAAAATGTATTAATTTGTATTAATATTAATATTATATTATTCCTATAATATAGTATTAATATGTTATGAAAATGTATTAATTTGTATTAATATGTTTAAAAAAAACCTGGAACAGAATACAGTATATATATTATTTCTTACAGGGGAAAATGTCTAAATAGAAACAAAATGAAGGTCGACCAACGCCGTGTTCAATGTTGTCAGAGCTAAACTAAACTTAAATTAAGTATGTTTTTATAAGTGTTTAACTTCTTTTTACGCTTGTGTGACAATTAAAAACATTGAATAATTGAATAAAAATTGTAGTTAATATTTTTACACTTGTATAATAGTTCGGAATGTTCCAATGTGACTTCAAACATTGCCTGTACAAGTTTATAAATCTTTTATGACGTCCACTGGTACAGATTATTTTTTACTTTTGTCCTGTTCAGCTACTCATTTTTGATTATTTACATTATTTCCTCCAGGCAATCTGACTGAACAATATGGAGGTTGACCAGTGTTGTGTTCAATGTCCTCAAAGTTAAAGAAGAATTTTTGGACTGTTTATTGTCATTATTCATCGTTATAATGATCTTATTTACAATTGTTTTTTACAGTTGTAAGCTTCTTTTTACACTTGTATGACAACGACGAATGTAAAAATAAATATTGAATGAGCTGTGTTTTTATTTTTATGTTTTAATTTTACCAGTTAACTTCTTTTTACACTTTTATGACAGTTAAAAATGGGACTCAAAACACTGCCTGTACAAATATTAAACTTTTATGATGACTACAGTTTGACCCTGCAACAGCCTATTTCTTTTTTCATTATTTCCAATGGCATTAAAATAAAGTACACTATTTTTTAAGTTATTTTATTAATTATATTTAATCATTTATGGTTTTGTGAATGTTACCCAGCAGGAACAAGACGTTAAAACAATGTTGAGAACTTGTTGCATTAGGTCTTGACGTTGAGAAACTCAAACATAACTTTTTGATGACATTTAATCAATGTTGGGTTCTGACGTTGATTTGACCATTGAAATTTGGTCATTTTCCAACCAATATTCTACAACACAAATACAACATTGAAACAACATGATTTTTGACGACGTTTAATCAATGTTAGGTTCTGATGTTGATTTGACCATTGAATTTTGGTCATTTCCCAACCAACAACATGGATCCAAGATTCATTGTTGTCTCAATTTACAAATTTTGCAACGTTGTTTCCAAGTCAGTTTTAAAGGAAATGTACGTAATCATGATTTTTTAATTATTTTTCTTAATGATTTTTATATGTTTTATGTATTATTTTTATATATTCATGTGTAGTTTTTTTCTTGCCCTGATGTGGGGTCTGAGCCGAGGATGTCGTTGTGGCTTGTGCAGCCCTTTGAGACACTTGTGATTAAGGGCTATATAAATAAATGTTGATTGATTGATTGATTGATAATATTTGGGATAATTTGAATTTAAGGCCCTCAGGCCTGTGATTGGCTTAAATGAGCGCACAATTAGAAGTTATAGCGCCACCTGCTGCAGTGGCGTGTGGACGGGATACGGAAAGGTTGTCGGTGAGCGCAGGAGAGAAAAGGTAAGTGTGGCGCTGCTGCCATCAACACATATAATCTCTTAACTGAGCCCATTGAAAGCTGGGTCCCGGGGGTTAATTCCTCCATCAGTCCACGTTTGAATCAACTCCTGACTCGCATTGAGATGAAAGCCGCCTCCCCCTACAAAGTCCCAGGACTCGGGCCGGGACTCGGACCCGAGCGGATTATTGCATGTTGGACCTCCATCGGGACAGCCAAACTGAAAAGAAAAACAATAATTAGAGATAATTGCTTGTGTCCAAACACCAGCACCCCCCCACCACCACTCCTCCGTGTCCTTTCATGGCATGTGAGCTGGAATGAAAGACCCCCCCTCCCTCACTCACACACACACACACACACACACACACAAAGCCCCCAGTCCACACACACATTCAAAGACCCCCCCGCCCTGTTTTGACAGCTGGGCAGGCAAACATAATTTGTGACAGCTGAACTGAAACGTCTTCAACCGCAGACGTAGTTGAGGAAGAAGATCTTCCTTGGAAGTGTTGGGAGGGGGACCAGAAGAAGAAGACGAAAAGGTGAAGAAGAAGAAGAAAACAAAGACTGAGGAGGAGAAGAAGATGAGGGAGAACAAGTAGGAGAGAAAGGAGAAGACAAAAAGGTGAAGATGGACAAGGAAAAGAAGAAGAAAAACATGAAGGAGCAGGAGAAGAAAAACAAAAAGGAGAAAGAGAAGAAAAATAAGGAGAAAGGGGAGAAGGAGGAGAAGAAGCAAAATATGGAGATGTAGAAAGAGAAAATGAGGAGAAGAAGAGGGAGAACAAGTTGGAGAGGAAGAAGGAGAAGGAGGAAGAGGAGAAAAAGAAGAACGAAGATGTAGGAATAGGACAAGAAGAAAAGGCAACAAAGAAAGGATGAGAAGGAAGAGGAGGAGGAGAAAACACAGATGTAAGAAGAAAAGGAGAAGAAGGAAAAAGCCTGGAGAATAAGAATAGGGAGAACAAATAGGAAAGAAGGAAGAGAAAGAAGGAGGAAGAGAAAGAGGTGAAAAAGACAAGGAGAAGATGTAGAAATAGGAAAAAAATCAAGAAAGTAGGGATGAGAAGGAGGAGGAAGAAGATGAATAAAAGAAGATGTAAGAAGAGGAGGATAAGGAGGAGAAAATTAGAAAGAGACGAAGAAAAAGACTGGATAAAAAAAGAGGGACAACAAGTTGGAGAGGAAGAAGAAGAAGGAAAAGAGAAAGAGGAGAAAAAGAAGAAAGACAATATGTAGGAATAGGAGAAGGACAACTAGAAGAAAAGGCAATAAAGAAGGGATGAGAAGGGGAAAAAGAAATGCAAGAAGAAAAAGAGAAAAAGACTGGAGAAAAAGAAGAGGGAGAACAAGTAGGAGAAGAAGAAGAAAAAGAAGGAGGAGGAGGAAGAGAAAAAGACGATGAAAGAGGAGGCGAAGAAGGAGGAGAAAATGAGAAAGAAAAAGACTGGAGAAAAAGAAGAGGGAGAACAAATTGGAGAGGAAGGAGAAGTAGGAGAAAGAGAAAGAGGAGAAATGGAAGATGTAGGAATAGGAGAAGGACAACAAGAAGAAAAGTCCATAAAGAAGGGATGAGAAGGAGGAGGAGAAGAAAAACTATGTAACAATAAGAAGCCTGGAGAAGAAAAAGAGGAAGAACAAGTAGGAGAGGAAGAAGAAAAAGAAGGAGGAAGAGAAAGAGGTGGAAAAAGACAAGGAGAAGACTTAGAAATAGGAGAGGGAGAAAAGAAGAAAAGGCAAGAAAGAAAGGATGAGAAGGAGGAGAAAGAAGAGGAGAAAAATAAGATGTAAGAGGAGATTGGAGAAGGAGGAGAAAATGAGAAAGAGAAAGATGAGAAAAGAAAGAAAGAGAAGATGTAGGAATAGGAGAAGGACAACAAGAAGAAAAGGCAATAAAGAAGGGATGAGAAGGAGGAGGAGAAAAAGAAACGCAAGAAGAGGAAGAGAGAAAGAAAAAGATTGGAGATGAAAAAGCGGGAAAACAAGTATGAAAAGAAGAAGAAAAAGAAAGAGGAGGAGGTAGAAGAAAATGAAGAGGGAAAAGAACAAGTAGAAGGAAGGAGAAAAAGAAGAGAGGAAAAATAGAAGGGGGAGATATGAAAAAAGTGTTGCGAAGAAGGAATAGAAAAGGAAGACTGAGGAGAAGAAGGGAAAATAAAGAATAGAGGACAAGAAGGAGAAAAAGAAGAGTAGAAGAAACAGAATACACAAAGATGGGCAGAAAAATACAAAAGGGAGAAGGAGAATATGATGAGAAAAGGGAGGAGAAGAAGAAGATGGTAGAGGAGAAGAAGGAGAAAAACAGAAAAATAAGGAGAAGAAGAAGCAAAGGAGGAAAAGAATAAGATGGTGGAGGAGAAGAAGGAGAAGAGGGAGAAGAAGAGAAAAAGGAGGAGAAGAAGGTGGTGGAGGAGAAGAAGGAGGAGAAGAGGGAGAAGAAGAGAAAAAGGAGGAGAAGAAGGTGGTGGAGGAGAAGAAGGTGGTGGAGGAGAAGAAGGAGGAGAAGAGGGAGAAGAAGAGAAAAAGGAGGAGAAGAAGAAGGTGGTGGAGGAGAAGAAGAAGAAGAGGAAGAAGAGAAAAAGGAGGAGAGATGCAAACATGGTTGAACATGGTGTCATGGCGTCTTTGACACATTGGGTTAATTTGCTGCTCCCCGCCGCTGACCTTTAACCCCCAGAGACAGGAGGTCGCAGTGGGCAGGGAGTGAGACAGCTCAAATCATGGCGGGTCAAAGGTCACCTGCAGGGACATTCTAAAACCATATGTGGGAGCAAACATAAATCATCTTCTTCTTCTTCTTTTATGTCCTCCATCTTGCTGTAAATATTATTCATAATAATAACACTTCATTTCATGTACACTTTATCTTACTGAAAATATGAATAACACTTTAAACATTTCTTGTACACTTTTTATCCTACTGTAAATATTATTCATAAAAACTTGAAACATTTCATGTACATTCTTTATCTTACTGTAAATATTAAAAACACTAAACATTTCCTGTACACTTTTTATCTTACTGTAAATATTATTAATAATAACTTTAAACATTTCATGTACCCTTTTTACAAACGTTTTATCTTACTGTAAATATTAACAACACTTTAAACATTTAATGTAAACTTTTTATAAACCTTTTATCTTACTGTAAATATAATTAATAACTTTAACCATTTCATGTACAATTTTTATAAACGTTTTATCTTACTGTAAATATTGTTAATAATAACTAAACATTTCATGTACACTTTTTATAAACTTTGTATGTACTGTAAAAATTATTAATAATAACTTTAAACATTTCATGTACCCTTTTTACAAACGTTTTATCTTACTGTTAATATTAACAACACATTAAACATTTAATGTACACTTTTTATAAACCTTTTATCTTACTATAATATAATTAATAACTTTAAACATTTCATGTACACTTTTTATAAACTTTTTATCTTACTGTAAATATTATTAATAATAACTAAACATTTCATGTACACTTTTTATAAACTTTGTATCTACTGTAAATATTATTAATAATAACTTTAAACATTTCATGTACACTTTTTATAAACGTTTTATCTTCTGTTAATATTATTAATAATAACTAAACATTTCATGTACACTTTTTTATAAACTTGTATCTTACTGTAAATATTAATAACACTTTAAACATTTCATGTACACTTTTCATAAACTTTTATCTTACTGTAAATATTATTAATAATAACACTTTAAACATTTCATGTACACTTTTTATAAACTTTTTATCTTACTGTAAATATTATTAATAATAACTTTAAACATTTCATGTACACTTTTTATAAACGTTTTATCTCCTGTTAATATTATTAATAATAACTAAACATTTCATGTACACTTTTTATAAACTTGTATCTTACTGTAAATACTAATAACACTAAACATTTCATGTACACTTTTTATAAACATTTTATTTTATTGTAAATATGAATAACACTTTAAACATTTCTGTGCAATTTTTATAAACTTTTATATCTTACTGTAAATATTATTAATAACAACACTTTAAACATTTCATGTACTCTTTTTATATACATTTTATCTTACTGTAAATATTAACAACACTTTAAACATTTCATGTACACTTTTTAAAAAACTTTTATCCTACTCTTAATAATAATAATAACACTTTAAACATTTCATGTACACTTTTCATAAACTTTTTATCTTACTATAAAAATATTAATAATACTTTAAACATTTCCTGTACACTTTTTATAAACTTTTAATCCTTCTGTAATTATTAATGTCACTTTAAACATTTCATGTACGCTTAATAAACTTTTTATCTTACTAGAAATATTATTAATAACACTAAACATTTCCTGTACACTAAATAAACTTTTTATCTTACTGTAAATATTAATAATGTCTCTTTAAACATTACCTGTATGCTTTTTATCTTTCTGTACATATTCATTTAGCTTTAGACATTTCCTGTACACTTAATAAACT
The DNA here is from genome assembly GCF_033978785.1 of Entelurus aequoreus. NCBI lineage: Eukaryota > Metazoa > Chordata > Actinopteri > Syngnathiformes > Syngnathidae > Entelurus > Entelurus aequoreus. The sequence goes on along the minus strand of NC_084738.1, from coordinate 59,552,172 downwards.
TTTTATGAGGGCCACACTTTGACCCTGGAACATCTGTTGCCTTCACTGACAGGCCCTCTTCTTAAACATGCAACAAGTTCAAATAAAAACGTAAATCATACATTTGCATGTAAAGTTATTATGTACAGTGACAGTCTGGGGACACTTTCTTGTGTTATTCAATGACAAGGTGTCCGTAAACTTTTGACAAGTGCTGATGAATGATTCACATTTGTAATATGATAGAAAATTACTTATTTATTGAAGAAATTATTTAGTGTTGTCTATGATACACAATTCCTATTGACCACTTCATTAGGGACACCTGCACCCCAAGAGCTGTATTAAAACTGTACATATAATAAATATAAATTATTTAATTTAAAAAAATAACATGAAATAAACACATTTTTACTGAAAAAACTAATTAATTAATAATGTTTGTGACGTCACCATCAGTCGGCTACGCGCGTTTGAGTCATGTTGTCACCCGCGTGTGTGCACGCAATCCGCGCATTGTGGACTTTTGACATGACGTCATTTCGGCAAGGGTTTTAACAACTGACGTAATAATTAAACAAGTTACATCGCTATATGAATATTTAACTACTCTTCGTTCACTGTATATATAAAATTTTAATTTTAATTTTGAGTCATGTTTTGTCTATGATTTTGAGACTACAATATTGACATTTATATTTCATTTAAATTGTGCATTTTAAAAATAACAGAAGCACAGAATAATTACGATATAGCTCACTTGAAAGTTTAAAAAACATCGTTTGTTTTATTTTATCATTTTGACAAATAATCATGTATATTAGGAACCTTAATTTTTAGTCATCGTGGTTTATACTATAATTATATATTTGCAATTTTTATTTGTTGTTTTTTTTTAAACAGAAATAGGCTGGCAAATATAGTATGCCTCTCAAAGTCATAAATGGTGATAAATCTACAAATAAAATACTTTGGAAAATTAAGAGGCCTTGCAAAAACACCTGTTGCGTTCACGCTCTCGATACGGAAGCGGAGAAATGAACTCTGCTCATTCCGCAGTCTTAATTTGAAGCTTTCTCCTTCAATGTGTAATACATTTTAATTATGTTACAATAAAATAAATCATTTCCGGGTTTTTTTGCAGGTGGGGCGACAAAAGTGTTTTTTATTGGAGGCAAAACATTTCGAAAACGTGTAAAGTTTCCACACAACTTTAAAGCGCTCCTTTCCTTTCTTTTCTACCCTGCAGCGTGTTCTACAAAGTCGTATGGACACGCACACGCGCGCGCACACACACACACACACACACACACACACACACACACACACACACACACACACACACACACACACACACTTAAATTCAAAGTAACACAAGTCAAGTGGTGCTGCTGTTTTTATGTGCAAATAATTCAAAGGTGTCCCTGTTCGTTGAAGAATTATTTTCCTTTTACTGTGGAAGTAAAGGACTCATTTATAAAAGTCCTTTCCGCCACTAAAAAAAAAACATTTAAAAAAATACTCCAAAGGTAAGTCATAATTACGAGGTAAAAAGTAAAACCACAATTATGAGATTAAAAAAAACAACTCATAAGTATGAGGTAAAATCGAAATTATGATAAGAAAAATGAAATTATGAGATTTAAAAAAAAAAATCATAAATATGAGATGACGAGGGAAGAAGCCAAATCTTATATTCCATCTCTTAATTATGAAATTTTCTCTCATAATGTCGACTTTTTCTGTCATAATTATGACTTTTGTCTGATAATTATGACTTTTTATTGTTTCAGTATGTTTTTATCTCATAATTATAAAATGTTATCTCATAATGTCGACTTTTTCTTTTGTAATTATGACTTTTATCTCATAATGTTGACTGTTTATCACTTTATTATGAGTTTTTTCAATGTTGTAATTACAATTTTGTTCCTCATAATTTTCTACTTTTTATCTCATAATTACAACTTTTTATCTCGTAATTTCGACTTTATTTTATAATTACGATTTTTATGTCATGGTTTTTACTCTCATAATTTTGAATTGTATCTCACAATTTAGAGTTTTATCTCTTTATTATGACTTTATTTTATAATTTCGACTTTTTAATCTTATAATTACAACTTTGTTCTCATAATTTAGACTTATTTTATCATTTGTAACTCAATTATGATTTGTAATCTCATAACAGACTCTATCTCATAGTTATTTTACTTTTTATCTCTAATTTATGACTTTTTATCTCATTATTGTGACTTTTTATCTCATAATAACAACTTAATATAATAATTAATGATTTGTTTTATTTTACTTAGCATTTGGGAATTTTATTATTCTTTTTTGTCTCACAATTATGACTTTTTATCTTATAATTTCGTTTTTTTAATCTCATAATTATGATTTACCATTGAGGTATTTTCAAGTCTTTGTTTTATCTCATATTAATGACTTTTTATCTCACAATTTTGACTTTCTTATCTCATAATTTTGACTTTTTATCTTATAATTTTGACTTTCTTGTCTCATAATTTGTACTGTTTATCTTATAATTATGACTTAACCCTGGGGTATTTTGTCAGTGCTGGAAACAGGCGTGACTGTTAATGTATATTTAAATATCAATAAAAGTTGATGTGATTGTAAATTCAGCAGAATAGTTTAAATACAGTTTTCATTTGATTTTGGGGAAAAAAAGAAGATTTACTCAGTGTAATGTCAGGTCTTCAAATAAACACTGAAGACAATTCAAATCAATAAATTGCGTTTACAAATTGAAGCATTACAAATTACAAATGACTTGCTCTTTTTTCCTTAGTAGAACCAAACACTTTTTCTTCATTAGGGACATCATGGGAATAGTCTGGTCCATGCAGGTCAAACTGAAGCCACCATAAAGTCTTTATCAAGTGTACGTGCAATGCTCTAAGTCACATTTTATCAATCTTAACTGTCATAAGAGCGTAAAAAGAAGTTAACAGCTGTCTATTATTAAAATAAAACAATAATGAATGTCAAAGGGGACTATTTTTTTTTACATTGGGAAATGTACAAGTGAAAAAAAAGAGGTTAATGGTTAAAAGTAAGAAGTAATTTGTGTCAAATGTGCTCATAACACAAAAACGACAGTTTTAAAGTGTTACCGGTAACACACTGTGTTGTGCATTTGTAGTTTTAATGCTACAGTGCTAACATTTAGCGGCACACTTAGAAACGTCATGCTAGGTTAGCATACACGCTGAAGAAAAACTAAACAACCAACCTGACAGCTCCCACGTCTGAAGTTGACTGACAGATAGTGGGCAAAACTATTATTTTAAGACGTGGAGCAAAGCCTGTTTTTTTAATCTTGTGTGGTAAGGGGTCATCTATTTATAAGTGCGGGTCAGTGCAGTACGTATCACATACATAAAGAAGAATTTTACTTTACGACGCCATGAAAAGCCGCGACTCCCGAAGCGAGCGTTTTTGAGCGCCTCTTCTGTTAAAAATGTAGCGAAACAGTGAAGGAGATTTTTTTTCTGCTCATAAAAAGGCACATTTTATTGCTAGCACGTTAATAAAAAGTCCCATTTGCACAATGGTGGACCTGTAAGACATTTGCTATAAACAGAGGGGGCGAGAGTACCCAAAAAATGTACTCAAGTAAGAGTGCCGTTACTTCAGAATAATATGACACAAGTAAATTTAAAATGTAGTCATCAAAATAATTACTTGAGTAAGTAAGTACTATGCAAAAAAACTCAAGTGTTGAGTAACTTCTGATTTTTTTAGTAGCTATTTTTAATGGTTCTTGGGCTACAATTAGTAGACGTGAGCGTGTGTGTGTGTGTAAAACATAAAATCAATTTACAATTTGTTGCAAAATGTTTTCTCTAGTTACAAGTGGAATTCTTGTTAGCTGAAATGTGAACATTCATACTGATACACATGACAGCACATGACATAAATGTTCTTTTTACTAGTTTGAAAGTAATCATTTTTATAGTCAGTACGTTTATACGCACTAAATTGGTACGATTTGTCAAATATTCAGTTTCTTCTATGTTCACAACTGCATGTGAAGTTGTAGTTTTCATGCTCTTATCTCTAATGTGACTGTTGGCCATATACAGTGTGCCTCTCATACACTAGGGGGCGATTGTGGTCATTTCAGCTTGTTTAGCTATGTGGAAATGTAAATGCAGTAGAAGAAGAGAATGTTACCTGCTCATAAGTTAGCGCTAGTAAGTTTCAAGCACACTAAAAAATGCTGGGTTATTTTTGTTAACCCAATTTATGAGTTGCGAGTGTTGGGTTAAATTTTGGAGTTATTTTTATGAAGAGCAATCCATTTTTTGGGTTATAAGGGTATTATTTTAACTCAATTTCTAGGTTTTCAAAACTATGAACCATTTTTGGGTTGTTTTTCAATGAGTAATGCATTTTTGGGTAAAAGGCTTTTTTTAAATTAAAAAGGTAGGGTTTTTTTAAGGGAATTTTATTATGGATTAATCTAATTAAGATTACTTAAAATCACACATCTTATGTACATAATATTTGAGCATGCTGTATAGGACTACCATGACCATACACAGCAATTCTTATTAAAAAAAACATGTCACTCATATCTTGCATTTGAGTATATTTTAATGGAATAAAAATAATTTTGATCAGTAGTTGGGAAGGAGTAGGAAAAACCAGCAGTAAAATGTATAATTTTTAACCAACTGTTGGGTCAAAGAAAGCTAAATCGCACAACCCAATAGTTGGGTTTGGAATAACTCAAAAATTGTAGTGAGAAAAAGCTTTTGTGTTAAATAAATAAAACCCAATAGTTGGGTTATGAATCAACCAACATTGAGTTAGCATAAAATCAACTTTTGGGTTAAATAATTAAACACAATAGTTTGGTTGGGAATAACCCAACATTAAGTTATCATTAATCAACTTTTTGGTTAAATATTTCAACTCAAAATTTGGGTTGAAAAATGTAACCCAAAATGTTGACTTAAAATAACTCAAATAAGGGGTTCGTTCTTTTCTGAACCAACGGTTTGGTTAAAATTGGGTTATTTTTTAACCCAACATTTTTTTTTGTGTACAACTTTCCACTGTTATTTAGTGTTGTTGGTAATGTTTTACAGTTAATTGACACTTAGGGTTATTAGGATCATTAAAAAAAAAAAAAAATTTAAATGCTATTTTAGTCAACAGGAGGTGCTGGTGTCGTGTCACGTAATTAAATAGTCTTATTTTGGGAACATTCTGACACTTGTTAAACAAGTAGGTTTCTATTTTATCATATCCCTGGCCAGTGTTAATTTTGACAGTGTTTTAGTCTTTTGGCGAACATTTATTTCAGTTTTAGTCATATTTTAGCCGTGTAAAATAATTTAGTCAATGAAATCCCTCAACATTTTAGTCGAATAAAATTAGAGTAAATTTTGCTTACTAAAATATAAAATATAACAGACAACGCATCTTGGAAGTTGCCTTGAAAGCACTTTTATTATTTATTATTGCACCTAAATTCACAACAACACCTGCATTCTATGAATATTTCAATAGGTACATTTCACACTAACCTTGTGGTGTGTTATTGTTTTAGCTGAAATTAAGCTTTTGTTTTCAAATGTTGAATAATATATGACTAAAATGGTCACATGAAGAAACAAACTTGTTTTATTCTAGATTGGCCGGCAAGTACTACAAAGGTAGTGGTTGAATAAGCAGTCTTGCTCCTTCTTTACAGTCTGAGTCATTTGGAAATATTAGTTTAGGCCTACCGTATTTCCTAGGACTATAAGGCGCACTTAAAATCCTTTTTTTCCCTCAAAACTCGACAGTGCGCCTTATAACCCGGTGCGCCTAATGTACGGAATAATTCTGGTTTTGCTTACCGACCTCGAAGCTATTTTATTTTGAACATGGTGTAATGATAAGTGTGACCAGTAGATGGCAGTCAAACATAAGAAATATGCGTAGACTGCATTATGATGGCAGTCACACACAAGAGATAGGTATAGACTGCAGTATGACTCAAGTAAACAACACCAACATTTGATATGTTCCATTGAAAATATAGAACATTACACACGGCGCTCAAAAATCTATCAAAATGTTTTAGGATGACTTTGGTAAGCTATGAAGCTGCACCGCTTGATGGATTGTACTGTGCTTCAACATAGGAGTACTATTATGGTGTGTGTATAAGGTAAGACATTATCTGGCGTTTTGTTTCGCAATATTATGCAAAAGCAACTTTTCTTACCGTCTGGTACCTTCTGAAAAATTGCTTGCGTCCACCTTTGTAGTCCGTACAGACACCGTAGTCAATAAGCTTCTTCTTTTTCCTCTCTATTCTTGTTATGTAACATTCATCCTCCGCTGTTGCCATTTCTAATATAAAGTAGTGTAAAGTTCTTACTTATGTTTGCCATGAAAGCGCTAAAACATACCGGTCTAGTGTGTTTACATTATTCACCCAAGGAACTTTAGTTATTAGAGAGTTCCGGTTGGACGGCTTTTCACAGGACACATTTCCGGTGTTGTTGTTTCCGGATGAGGAGATGCTGCTCCGTTATTGATTTAAGTAAAGTCTGAATGTCATTAAAACAGTTAGCTCCATCTTTTGACACTTCTTCCACTCCCGTCCTTGCACGCTACAACAAAGATGGCGGGGAGAAGACGCTGTTGAAGGTGAGCCATGTAAATAAGACCACCCACAAAACGGCG
>NC_084738.1:59462979-59540479 GCF_033978785.1 Entelurus aequoreus | reverse complement strand
CATTATAGCAGGGGTCGGGAACCTTTTTGGCTGAGAGAGCCATGAAAGCCAAATATTTTAAAATGTATTTCCGTGAGAGCCATATAATATTTTTTAACACTGAAAACAACTAATTGCGTGCATTTTTAAATAAGACCAACATTTTTAGAGTATAATAAGTCTCTTATTCTTTTTAATTACATTGTTATTCTGAAGCTAACCAATAATAAATACAATACTTCTTACCATTAATGCGACTTCTTGAACAGGTGCGATAGAAAACGGATGGATGGATTAAAATGCATGAGAATGTTTTATAATTTGAACTTTATTTTTAACACTGTGATTACCAGCGGAATTATTCATTACTTATCGTGTTAAGCAATGTCAGCTAAGATTTATCTGAGAGCCAGATGCAGTCATCAAAAGAGCCACATCTGGCTTGAGAGCCATAGGTTCCCTACCCCTGCAGTATAGCTAGCATTGATGTTATTTGAACACTGATACAGTTTGCAGTTAAATAAAGGACGAGTGATCATCCCAGTAAACAATGTGAAGACTTTATAAACAAGTTGTGACAACGTTCACGACACATCGCCTGCTGCATGTTTCCTCACCTCATTAACTCTCAGTCACAGCAGCTGAAGGACGTTGTATTGAGAAAATAAAAGCAACATCAAATAGTTTTTCTCCTTCGCTGTGTACTTTTAGTGTGGGGACAAGTGTGTCTGTCTCCAATATTGTCTACGCCTGTCTCCTTCTAACAGCAGTGCACTCTTTAACACACGCCGGGAAAAGGGGGAAAAATGACGTTAAACCAAGCGCATGGCTCCGTTTACTCCGAGGGGAAATCACGTCTGCCATGATTATCAAGCCTAACGACATTAGTGCGTTAGTCATGGCCCAAATAGTTTACAGTAGCAGTATTCATAATCATAATACCAGGGCGTCTAGTGAGGGTCATTTTGTACTCCCTCGTCCCAGGAAGAATGCATTGCGGAAATATTTTATTTGATTGATTGATTGATTTATAGATCTGTATCGCTCTGGAATAACCTGCCTCAAATTCTCACCGGCATTGAAAGTAAACAGGTTTTTAAAAGGAAAGTAATATTTTATCTGAGCCCGTTTCCATATGAGTTGGGAAATTGTGTTAGATGTAAATATAAATGGAATACAATGATTCGCAAATCCTTTTCAACCCATATTCAATTGAATGCACTACAAAGACAACATATTTGATGTTCAAACTCATAAACTTTATTTTTTATTTTTTGCAAATAATAATTAACTTAGAATTTCATGGCTGCAACACGTGCCAAAGTAGTTGGGAAAGGGCATGTTCACCACTGTGTTACATGGCCTTTCCTTTTAACAACACTCAGTAAACGTTTGGGAACTGAGGAGACACATTTTTGAAGCTTCTCAGGTGGAATTCTTTCCCATTCTTGCTTGATGTACAGCTTAAGTTGTTCAACAGTCCGGGGGTCTCCGTTGTGGTATTTTAGGCTTCATAATGCGCCACACATTTTCAATGGGAGACAGATCTGGACTACAGGCAGGCCAGTCTAGTACCCGCACTCTTTTACTATGAAGCCACGTTGATGTAACACGTGGCTTGGCATTGTCTTGCTGAAATAAGCAGGGGCGTCCATGGTAACGTTGCTTGGATGGCAACATATGTTGCTCCAAAACCTGTATGTGCCTTTCAGCATTAATGGCGCCTTCACAGATGTGTAAGTTACCCATGTCTTGGGCACTAATACACCCCCATACCAACACAGATGCTGGCTTTTCAACTTTGCGCCTATAACAATCCGAATGGTTCTTTTCCTCTTAGGTCCGTAGGACACAACGTCCACAGTTTCCAAAAACAATTTGAAATGTGGACTCGTCAGACCACAGAACACTTTTCCACTTTGTATCAGTCCATCTTAGATGAGCTCAAGCCCAGCGAAGCCAACAGCGTTTCTGGGTGTTGTTGATAAACGGTTTTCGCCTTGCATAGGAGAGTCTTAACTTGCACTTACAGATGTAGCGACCAACTGTAGTTACTGACAGTGGGTTTCTGAAGTGTTCCTGAGCCCATGTGGTGATATCCTTTACACACTCATGTTGCTTGTTGATGCAGTACAGCCTGAGGGATCAAAGGTCACGGGCTTAGCTGCTTACGTGCAGTGATTTCTCCAGATTCTCTGAACCCTTTGATGATATTACGGACTGTAGATGGTGAAATCCCTAAATTCCTTGCAATAGCTGGTTGAGAAAGGTTTTTCTTAAACTGTTCAACAATTTGCTCACGCATTTGTTGTCAAAGTGGTGACCCTCGCCCCATCCTTGTTTGTGAATGACTGAGCATTTCATGGAATCTACTTTTATACCCAATCATGGCACCCACCTGTTCCCAATTTGCCTGTTCACCTGTGGGATGTTCCAAATAAGTGTTTGATGAGCATTCCTGAACTTTATCAGTATTTATTGCCACCTTTCCCAACTTCTTTGTCACGTGTTGCTGGCATCAAATTCTAAAGTTAATGATTATTAGCAACAACAAAAAATGTTTATCAGTTTGAACATCAAATATGTTGTCTTTGTAGCATATTCAACTGAATATGGGTTGAAAATGATTTGCAAATCATTGTATTCCGTTTATATTTACATCTAACACAATTTCCCAACTAGTATGGAAACGGGGTTTGTAGTTTGCTTGTTGATGATTTTTGTTTGGTTTTGTATTGTGTAGTTATATTTATATGGTAATTAATATTCTGTGACTGTAAATTGTTTGCTTGTTGATGCTTTTATTTGTTTCTGTATTGTGTAGCTATAATTATATGCTTTTACTTGTAATTGTATTGAGTTTGTGGACCCCAGGAAGACTAGTGGGTTGTTGTGGCAACCAGCTAATGGGGATCCTTAATAAAAATCAAATCAGGTGCGCATGTGCCTGACTTCGTGTTGCCTAAATAGCATTAATAAAAGACGATTTTTGGGTAATTAAAAAATTAGACGGTATTATTAACCGTCTGGAATTTTATCGAGAATTCTCATTATACCGTTTACTGTTGCATCAAGGGCGGTCACGTCATGTTCTTGCCGCCGAAGTTGGTCAATTTTTCAGGGCATTGCGGCATAAGACGAGAGCGGTCGTGGCACGTGCCGCGGTTAAATTCGAGCCCTGCTTTAAAATCATTAACAAGCGCAGAACAAAATTAGGCGCAGATTGACCATGAGGCTCTTCCTATGGGGAATACAAACAATTCCACCATTACTTCTGTGGACAGAGATTTACTTTTGCGACAGACCACCAGACTCTAGTGTCTATTTTTTTTAGCCCTCCAAAGGGAGTCTCTGTAATGTCAGCAATCATGTTGAATATGACGGAACAAAACAACACTGCAACGCCGATGGTTTGTCACGTCTGCCGCCATCAACAAGAAAACTAGGAAAAAGCTTCCACCTTTGACCGTGCAGAAATGCTTCACCCAGAAGTCATCAATCAGCTGTCGGTGACAAACAAGGAAGTCCAGAGACACACGTCAACAAACATGACCCTGTGTTGTCGAAGGTGTATGGAACAACAACGCATGGAGACGCTCGGTTCCCAGAGAATTCAACAAGACGTGATCAACTTCCTGTGTGACAAGGAACCCTGCTGTGCGGCTCTATGGTAAACAAACTGGGCTGAAGCTAAGCTGGAGTCTGTTTCCATTGGAGAAATGGTAAGAACAGTCTTAATTAATAGATGATCAAATAACTATGATACAAATGAAAGTAAAGATCGGAATGAAACTCAATGTAACGGAGTAAAAGTAGCGTTTCTTCTTCAGAAAAATACTCAAGAGTCAAAAGTATGTTACATTAAAACTACTTTGACAAGTACACGTTATGTAAATGTAATAAAATAATGTCAAAGATGTGTGCGGCATAAGTTACATATAATATCGGCAGGCCGATATTATCGGCCGATAAATGCTTTAAAATGTATTATCGGAAATTATCGGTATTGGTTTCAAAAAGTAAAATGTATGACTTTTTAAAACGCAGCTGTACCTTAAAGGCACTGCCTTTGCGTGCCGGCCCAATCACATAATATCTACGGCTTTTCACACACACAAGTGAATGCAAGGCATACTTGGTCAACAGCCATACAGGTCACACTGAGGGTGTCCGTATAAACAACTTTAACACTGTTACAAATATGCGCCACACTGTGAACCCACACCAAACAAGAATGACAAACACATTTCGGGAGAACATCCGCACCGTAACACAACATAAACACAACAGAACAAATACCCAGAACCCCTTGCAGCATTAACTCTTCCGGGACACTACAATATACACCCCCCGCTACCTCCTACGCCCCCCCCCCGCCCCCCCACCCTCCCAAACCCGCCCACCTCAACCTCCTCATGCTCTCACAGGGAGAGCATGTCCCAAATTCCAAGCTGCTGTTTTGAGGCATGTTAAAAAAAATAATGCACTTTGTGACTTCAATAATAAATATGGCAGTGCCATGTTGGCATTTTTTTCCATAACTTGAGTTGATTTATTTTGGAAAACCTTGTTACATTGTTTAATGCATCCAGCGGGGCATCACAACAAAATCAGGCATAATAATGTGTTAATTCCACGACTGTATATATCGGTAATGGTTGATATCGGAATCGGTAATTAAGAGTTGGACAATATCGGAATATCGGATATCGGCAAAAAAGCCATTATCGGACATCTCTAATATTTATGTTACATATTTAGGTCATGACAAATGTATTCGACAATAATTTGCCAGATTTGTACTATGAGTGTACTATGATTTAAAAAAAAAACATATATTAACTCAAAATCATTGAACCAGTGACATTAATAGCAATAACATTATTAGTATATTAGCAAATAAATAGCAATTTTAAGTTAAAAGTTAAGTTAAAGTACCACTGATAGTCACACACACACGAAGTGTGGTGAAATGACCCTCTGCATTGACCCATCCCCTTGTTCCACCCCATAGGAGGTGAGGGGAGCAGTGAGCAGCAGCGGTGGCCGCGCCCGGGAATCATTTTTGGTGATTTAACCCCCAATTCCAACCCTTGATGCTGAGTGCCAAGCAGGGAGTTAATGGGTCCCATTTTTATAGTCTTTGGTATGACTCGGCCGGGGTTTGAACTCACGACCTTACTACATCAAATACACCATGGCATTAAATTTGAACACAACATTTTAATGGCAACAAAATAACTTTTGGGAATGAGCTGGCTTACCTGGCGGCCATTTTGGGGAAGCTTATCCTGGAGTAGTCACATGACAACCACTTCTGCATGTTTTCTTGCTTCTTTCACATTAATTAATCGGTGAAATATAGCAAGAAAAGTTGACTTGCCAACCCTTTAAAGCACAAATAATCGTTAAAAAGCTTTGAAACAATCCTTTTACAGGTAAAAAAGTAAGTTTTTGGAAACGAGCTAGCTTACCTGAGGAACCTTCATTTTGGGAAGCATATGACAGCCACTTGAAAATGTTGATAACTTGTTTTAAATTAATTTATTAAATTTTTAGCAATAACAGTTGAGTTGACACCCTTTTAAAGCAATTGCAATGGCTTGAAAAAAAACTTTTATTGACAAAATTAAATTTTTGATCATTCGCCAGCTTATCAGACAAACTGCCATTTTGGGGAAGCATATCCTAAAATACTCACATGACAACCAGTCCAAATTGTTTCCTGGCATGTTTTAAATACATTTATTAGCAAGATATAGCAAAAAGAGTCGCATTAAAGTAGCAAAATTGTTAAATGGCTTTAAAACTATCCTTTTATGCCCCCGCCCCAACAAAAAGCATTTGACTACCTTACATACAGACATTTTGTTCCTTAGTGTGTTTTACATAAATATTTTAAAGAAATATTGTAAAAAAAAAACGTTGCATTATAATGTCTGACACACTATTAAAGCAGTATAATTGTTGAATGTCTTTAAAATGACCTTTTAATGACAGAACATATGATTTTGGAAACTAGCTTTCCTGACACACGGCCATTTTGGGGAAGCTGGGGAACAACCATTTCAAATTGTTTACTAGGTTGTTTTATACAAATTAATTGAAGAAATATAATTAAGAAAACATTTATTGTAATATACACATTTGCATTAAAGCAGTAGAATTGTTAAATGGCTTTGAAACAATCTTTTAACAACCATAAATAAGCTTTTGGTAACTAGCTAGAATACCTTACACATGTCATTTTTTCCCCTAGCTTGTTTTACATAAATTAATTAAAATATAGTAAAACGGTTGAATTGTAATGTGTTATTGAATTAAAACATTATGATTGTTGAATGGCCTTTAAATGACCCTTTAAGGACAGAAAATATGATTTAGAAACTAGCTAGCTTACCCGCCATTTCGGGACAACCAGTTAAAATGGTTTCCTAGCTTCTTTTACATAAATTATTGAAGAAATATAATAATAACAGTTGAATTGTACACCTTGTTAAAGCATTATAATTGTTAAATGGCTTAATTTACACAAACTTATAATGGCAAAAAATAAGCTCTTAGGGATGAGCTAGCTTAACTGACACCGCCATTTTGGGGCAGCGTGTCCTGAAATAGTCACATGACAAACACCTCAAAATGTTTCTGAAGCTTGTTTATACAGTGGCCAAAATATGGCAAGTACACTTGCAATGACACCCTAAAAATATTATAATTGTTAAATGGCTGTAAAACAAAGTTTTAATGACAAAAAATACACTTTTGGAAATTAGCTAGCTAGCTTAACTGACATTGTGTAATGGTGGAATAAACACATGACAACGAGTCCAAACGGTGAACTAGCTTGTTTTACACACATTAATTGAATAAATATAATTTATTAAATATAATAGGAACCGTTTTATTGTAGTGTTGACCCTCTATTAAAGCATTGTAATGCTAAATGGCTTTCAAACAAGCCTTTTTTGACAAAATATACACTGTTTGAAAACTAGCTAGCTTAACCTGCCAATTTTGGGAAGCATATCTTCAAAGTTACACGACAACCAGTCCAAATTGTTTCCTAACTTGTTTTACATAAATCCATTGACAAAATAGAGCAAAAAGAGTTGCATCAAAGCCGTAAAATTGTTAGATGCCTTAAAAAAATCCTTTAATAGCCCCCAAAAATAAGCAGTTGGTAACTGCTTTGTTACCTTACAAACAGACATTGTTTCCTAGCTTGTTTTACACAAATCACTTGAATAAATGTAGTAAAATATTGTAATGTTTGACACACTATTAAAGCACTATAATTGTTGAATGACTTTTAACTGACCTTTTAATGATAGAAAACATGCTTTTTGGAAACTAGCGAGCTAAGCTAACACACGGCCATTTTTGGGGAAGCTGGGATAGACACACAACAACCAGCTCTAATTGCTTCCTAGCTTGTTTTACATACATTATTGAAGAATTATAGTAACAACCGTTGATTTGTACACCCTGTTAAAGCATTTTAATTGTTAAAATGGCCTTTAGACAATCTTTTAATGGCAAAAAATTAGCTCCTTGGAATGAACTAGCTTACCTGACACCGCCATTTTGGGGCAGCGTGTCCTGAAATAGTCACATGACAAACACTTCAAAGTGTTTCCAAGCTTCTTTAAACAGTGGTTAAAATATATACACTTGCAATGACACCCTAAAAAAACATTCAAATTGTTAAATGGCTGCAAAACAACCTTTTAATGATAAAAAAATGTAGCTTTTGGAAACGAGCTAGCTTACCTGACACCGCCATTTTGGGGCAGCGTGTCCTGAAATAGTCACATGACAAACACTTCAAAGTGTTTCCAAGCTTCTTTAAACAGTGGTTAAAATATATACACTTGCAATGACACCCTAAAAAAACATTCAAATTGTTAAATGGCTGCAAAACAACCTTTTAATGACGAAAAAATTTAGCTTTTGGAAACGAGCTAGCTTACCTGACACCACCATTTTGGGGCAGCGTGTCCTGAAATAGTCACATGACAAACACTTCTGTCAGGGCGAGGAGTTTTACGCAGCTTGCTGTGAGATTTGTTCTCCCGGGATGCAAACGGACTAGACCGCTTGAAGGTAGGAACAATATTTAATCTCTCTATAAAGGGGTACAAACAAAAGGCGAAGGCACAAACTTCGCGCAGGGAACATAACTAACACTTTAACGTAAACTATGAACATAGGGAAAGAACAATGTCGCCAGGCCGACTAACTGGCAACGTCAGGCTTAAATAGTAAATAGTCTCTGATTAGCGACAGGTGTGATCCGAACAAATGAGACAGGTGAAAACTATTGAGTCGCCATGGTGACTAAACAGACAAAAGAGCGTAAACAGGAACTAAAAGAGTCTTAAACAACCAGAAAATAACAAAAAACATGATCCAGACCACAGATCATGACAACTTCAAAGTGTTTCCAAGCTCGTTTAAACAGTGGTTAAAATATACACACTTGCAATGACACCCTAAAAAAACATTCTAATTGTTAAATGGCTGCAAAAAAAAACTTTAAATGACCAAAAAAATTTAGCTTTTGCAAACTAGCTCGCTTAACTGAAAAACTGCCATTTTGGGGCAGCATATAGTCATGTGACTGTCACATGACCACCACTCCTAAACATCATTTAGGGACTTTAATACATTCAACTTAAGCACATTTAAAGTGTAGCTTTAGTGTAGTTGTAAAATGGCTGTAAAACAAAGTTTTAATGACAAAAAATATGCTTTTGGAAATTAGCTAGCTAGCTTAACTAACATTGTATAACGGTGGAATTAACACATGACAACCAGTCCAAATGGTGCACTAGCTTGTTTTACACACATTATTTGAATACCTATAATAGGAACCGTCCATCCATCCATCTTCTTCCGCTTATCCGAGGTCGGGTCGCGGGGGCAGCAGCTTAAGCAGGGAAGCCCAGACTTCCCTCTCCCCAGCCACTTCGTCCAGCTCCTCCCGGGGGATCCCGAGGCGTTCCCAGGCCAGCCGGGAGACATAGTCTTCCCAACGTGTCCTGGGTCTTCCCCGTGGCCTCCTACCAGTCAGACGTGCCCTAATCACCTCCCTAGGGAGGCGTTCGGGTGGCATCCTGACCAGATGCCCGAACCACCTCATCTGGCTCCTCTCGATGTGGAGGAGCAGCGGCTTTACTTTGAGCTCCCCCCGGATGGCAGAGCTTCTCACCCTATCTCTAAGGGAGAGCCCCGCCACCCGGCGGAGGAAACTCATTTCGGCCGCTTGTACCCGTGATCTTGTCCTTTCGGTCATAACCCAAAGCTCATGACCATAGGTGAGGATGGGAACGTAGATCGACCGGTAAATTGAGAGCTTTGCCTTCCGGCTCAGCTCCTTCTTCACCACAACGGATCGATACAGCGTCCGCATTACTGAAGACGCCGCACCGATCCGCCTGTCGATCTCACGATCCACTCTTCCCTCACTTGTGAACAAGACTCCGAGGTACTTGAACTCCTCCACTTGGGGCAGGGTCTCCTCAGCAACCCGGAGATGGCACTCCACCCTTTTCCGGGCGAGAACCATGGATTCGGACTTGGAGGTGCTGATTCTCATCCCAGTCGCTTCACACTCAGCTGCGAACCGATCCAGCGAGAGCTGAAGATCCTGGCCAGATGAAACCATCAGGACCACATCATCTGCAAAAAGCAGAGACCTAATCCTGCAGCCACCAAACCAGATCCCCTCAACGCCTTGACTGCGCCTAGAAATTCTGTCCATAAAAGTTATGAACAGAATCGGTGACAAAGGGCAGCCTTGGCGGAGTCCAACTCTCACTGGAAACGTGTCCGACTTACTGCCGGCAATGCGGACCAAACTCTGGCACTGATCATACAGGGAGCGGACCGCCACAATCAGACAGTCCGATACCCCATACTCTCTGAGCACTCCCCACAGGACTTCCCGAGGGACACGGTCGAATGCCTTCTCCAAGTCCACAAAACACATGTAGACTGGTTGGGCAAACTCCCATGCACCCTCAAGGACCCTGCCGAGAGTATAGAGCTGGTCCACAGTTCCACGACCAGGACGAAAACCACACTGTTCCTCCTGAATCCGAGGTTCGACTATCCGGCGTAGCCTCCTCTCCAGTACACTTGAATAGACCTTACCGGGAAGGCTGAGGAGTGTGATCCCACGATAGTTAGAACACACCCTCCGGTTCCCCTTCTTAAAGAGAGGAACCACCACCCCGGTCTGCCAATCCAGAGGTACCACCCCCGATGTCCATGCGATGCTGCAGAGTCTTGTCAACCAAGACAGCCCCACAGCATCCAGAGCCTTAAGGAACTCCGGGCGGATCTCATCCACCCCCGGGGCCTTGCCACCGAGGAGCTTTTTAACTACCTCAGCAACCTCAGCCCCAGAAATAGGAGAGCCCACCACAGATTCCCCAGGCACTGCTTCCTCATAGGAAGACGTGTTGGTGGGATTGAGGAGGTCTTCGAAGTATTCCCTCCACCGATCCACAACATCCGCAGTCGAGGTCAGCAGAACACCATCCTCACCATACACGGTGTTGATAGTGCACTGCTTCCCCTTCCTGAGGCGGCGGATGGTCGTATAATAGGAACCGTTGTATTGTAATATTTGACCCAGTATTAAAGCATTTTAATGCCAAATGGCTTTTAAACAAGCCTTTACTGACAAAAATTACAATGTTTGGAAACTAGCTAGCTTAACCTGCCAATTTTGGGAAGCATATCTTAAAAGTCACTCGACAACCAGTCCAAATTGTTTCCTAACTTGTTTTACATGAATTCATTGACAAAATATAGCAAAAAGAGTTGCATCAAAGCAGTAAAATTGTTAGATGGCTTAATAAAAAATCCTTTAGTAGCCCCCAAAAATAAGCATTTGATAACTGCTTTGTTACCTTACAAACGGTCATTTTGTTTCCTAGCTTGTTTTACACAAATCACTTGAATAAATGTAGTAAAATATTGTAATGTCTGACACACTCTGAAAGCATTATAATTGTTGAATGGCTTTTAACTGTCTATTTAATGATAGAAAACAAGCTTTTTGGAAACTAGCGAGCGAAGCTAACACTCGGCCATTTTTGGGGAAGCTGGGATAGACACACAACAACCAGCTCATTTAAACAGTGGTTAAAATATACACACTTACAATGACACCCGAAAAAAACATTCTAATTGTTAAATGGCTGCAAAAAAAACCTTTAAATGACCCCAAAAAATGAGCTTTTGCAAACTGGCTCGCTTAACTGAAAAACTGCCATTTTGGGGCAGCATATAGTCACGTGACTGTCACATGACCACCGCTCCTAAACGTCATTTAGGGACTTAATACATTCAACTCAAGCACATTTAAAGTGTAGCTCACTTAGAGACTTCCCGTTAGCCAGAATTGCTAACGATGCGGACGCTTCGATGCCATCATTTCAACTAGAGATGCCGATAAATGCTTTAAAATGTAATATCGGAAATGATCGGTATCGTTTTTTTTATTATCGGTTTTTTATTTTTATTTAATTTTTTTAATTTATTAAATCAACATAAAAAACACAAGATACACTTACAATTAGTGCACCAACCCAAAAAAACCTCCCTCCCCCATTCACACTCATTCACACAAAAGGGTTGTTTCTTTCTGTTATTGATATTCTGGTTCCTACATTATATATCAATATATATCAATACAGTCTGCAAGGGATACAGTCCGTAAGCACACATGATTGTGCGTGCTGCTGGTCCACTAATAGTACTAACCTTTAACAGTTAATTTTACTCATTTTCATTAATTACTAGTTTCTATGTAACTGTTTTTATATTGTTTTACTTTCTTTTTTATTCCAGAAAATGTTTTTAATTTATTTATATTATTTTATTTTATTAATTTGGACATACCTGGTTGTCCAAATTAGGCATAATAATGTGTTAATTCCACGACTGTATATATCGGTATTGGTTGATATCGGTTTCGGTAATTAAGAGTTGGACAATATCGGAATATCGGCAAAAAAGCCATTATCGGGCATCCCTAATTTCGACGCACAAAAGACACGAGCGTGTGGACGTGGATGCTGATTCTATATCTCGTCTCCCAGCCTGGATGAAGACGTGCGACAAGAGACGCGGAGAAGACGATGCGTGAAGGCCAACGGCGCCCTGCACGCGTGCGAGCGGCATGGGGGGCGTGGCCAGGCCCTTTCCTGGCGACGGCGACCCGGGCTCGCACGAGTTATGCATAAGTTAGCGGCGAGTGGAGCATGTCGGAGCGTAGGCGACCTAAAGACACGCGTCACGCCACACGCCACGCTCCATCGGCCGCACACGCCCGCGACACGCCAGCCCGGAGGCGCTAATGACTGCCTCTCCAGCAGGTGAAAGGTCAAACGGCCTTGCCATCCATCTGGGAAGAGGAACAAAACCATTTCCTCTCCTTGTCCATCTGCTGCGATACATTCTCACACGCATGAATTGCTCATGCATTCGGAGCGACATGCTAACATGTTTTTCTAGTCGCATGGCGTGTGAAAGGAGCATCAACACGTGCATCCCCTGATTGCATGAAGTGTGTACCTGTGTGTGTTGACATCAGCACACGAGAGGTCCATGTGTGTGTAAGGACCCCCCAGAATTCAGGCCCCGCACCTTCTTCCAATTAGAAAAGGCCTAAATATTTAGGAACTCCACATTTCCGCTCCGCAGGAAGTGTGTGTTGTGTTGATGTCTAAGGTTTGTACGTCGTCTTTCGGCTTCCTTTACAAGAGACCAAAATAAGTGGAGTTGGTCTTGCAGTACTGCCGTGGCCCTGCAGGTGCGCTGGTGCGTCGTCACTGCGCCATGTTTTGGCACCTGGATTGTGCGCTTTGGCCACTCGGCATATCACTCCAGCAGCACTGAGAGCGGACTCAGCCAAACTACCTCTTGGTAATGTTGCAGCTTCCAATGTCAACAAATAAATGAAGTGCTGGCTGTCCAGAGTCGGGACCCGGGGTGGACCGCTCGCCTGTGCATCAGTTGGGGACATCTCTGCGCTGCTGACCTGTCTCCGCTCGGGATGGTCTCCTGCTGGCCCCACTATGGACTGGACTCTCACTACTTGGTTGGATCCACTATGGACTGGACTCTCACTACTTGGTTGGATCCACTATGGACTGGACTCTCACTACTTGGTTGGATCCACTATGGACTGGACTCTCACTACTTGGTTGGATCCACTATGGACTGTACTCTCACTATTATGTTAGATTCACTATGGACTGGACTCTCACTACTTGGTTGGATCCACTATGGACTGGACTCTCACTACTTGGTTGGATCCACTATGGACTGGACTCTCACTACTTGGTTGGATCCACTATGGACTGGACTCTCACTACTTGGTTGGATCCACTATGGACTGTACTCTCACTATTATGTTAGATTCACTATGGACTGGACTCTCACTACTTGGTTGGATCCACTATGGACTGGACTCTCACTACTTGGTTGGATCCACTATGGACTGTACTCTCACTATTATGTTAGATTCACTATGGACTGGACTCTCACTACTTGGTTGGATCCACTATGGACTGGACTCTCACTACTTGGTTGGATCCACTATGGACTGGACTCTCACTACTTGGTTGGATCCACTATGGACTGGACTCTCACTACTTGGTTGGATCCACTATGGACTGGACTCTCACTACTTGGTTGGATCCACTATGGACTGGACTCTCACTACTTGGTTGGATCCACTATGGACTGGACTCTCACTATTATGTTAGATTCACTATGGACTGGACTCTCACTATTATGTTGGATCCACTATGGACTGGACTCACTACTTGGTTAGATCCACTATGGACTGGACTCTCACTATTATGTTGGATCCACTATGGACTGGACTCTCACTATTATGTTAGATCCACTATGGACTGGACTCTCACTACTTGGTTGGATCCACTATGGA
This sequence comes from Entelurus aequoreus, assembly GCF_033978785.1. Lineage (NCBI taxonomy): Eukaryota > Metazoa > Chordata > Actinopteri > Syngnathiformes > Syngnathidae > Entelurus > Entelurus aequoreus. Next base: position 59,526,531 of record NC_084738.1, on the reverse strand, counting down.
GTGGACTCTCACTATTATGTTAGATCCACTATGGACTGCACTCTCACTATTATGTTAGATCCACTATGGACTGGACTCTCACTGTTATGTTAGATCCACTATGGACTGGACTATCACTGTTATGTTAGATCCAGTATGGACTGGACTCTCACTATTATGTTAGATCCACTATGGACTGCACTCTCACTATTATGTTAGATCCACTATGGATTGGACTCTCACTATTATGTTAGATCCACCATGGACTGGACTCTCACACTATTATGTTAGATCCACTATGGACTGGACTCTCACACTATTATGTTATATCCACTACGGACTGGACTCTCACACTATTATGTTAGATCCACTATGGACTGGACTCTCACTATTATGTTAGATCCACTATGGACTGGACTCTCACTACTTGGTTGGATCCACTATGGAGTGGACTCTCACTATTATGTTAGATCCACTATGGACTGGAATCTCACTATTATGTTGGATCCACTATGGACTGGACTCTCACTATTATGTTAGATCCACTATGGATTGGACTTTCACACTATTATGTTAGATCCACTACGGACTGGACTCTCACACTATTATGTTAGATCCACTATGGACTGGACTCTCACTATTATGTTAGATCCACTATGTACTGGACTCTCACACTATTATGTTAGATCCACTATGGACTGGACTCACACTATTATGCTAGATCTACTATGGACTGGACTCTCACACTATTTTGTTAGATCCACTATGGACTGGACTCTCACACTATAATGTTAGATCCACTATGGACCGGACTCTCACTATTATGTTAGATCCACTATGGACCGGAATCTCACTATTATGTTAGATCCACTATGGACTGGACTCTCACTATTATGTTAGATCCACTATGGACTGGACTTTCACACTATTATGTTCGATCCACTACGGACTGGACTCTCACACTATTATGTTAGATCCACTATGGACTCTCACTATTATGTTAGATCCACTATGGACTGGAATCTCACTATTGTGTTGGATCCACTATGGACTGGACTCTCACTATTATGTTAGATCCACTATGGACTGGACTCTCACTATTATGTTAGATCCACTATGGACTGGACTCTCACTGTTATGTTAGATCCAGTATGGACTGGACTCTCACTATTATGTTAGATCCACTATGGACTGGACTCTCACTATTATGTTAGATCCACTATGGACTGGACTCTCACTACTTGGTTAGATCCACTATGGACTGGACTCTCACTATTATGTTAGATTCACTATGGACTGGACTCTCACTACTTGGTTGGATCCACTATGGACTGGACTCTCACTACTTGGTTGGATCCACTATGGACTGTACTCTCACTATTATGTTAGATTCACTATGGACTGGACTCTCACTACTTGGTTGGATCCACTATGGACTGGACTCTCACTACTTGGTTGGATCCACTATGGACTGGACTCTCACTACTTGGTTGGATCCACTATGGACTGGACTCTCACTACTTGGTTGGATCCACTATGGACTGGACTCTCACTACTTGGTTGGATCCACTATGGACTGGACTCTCACTACTTGGTTGGATCCACTATGGACTGGACTCTCACTATTATGTTAGATTCACTATGGACTGGACTCTCACTATTATGTTGGATCCACTATGGACTGGACTCACTACTTGGTTAGATCCACTATGGACTGGACTCTCACTATTATGTTGGATCCACTATGGACTGGACTCTCACTATTATGTTAGATCCACTATGGACTGGACTCTCACTACTTGGTTGGATCCACTATGGAGTGGACTCTCACTATTATGTTAGATCCACTATGGACTGCACTCTCACTATTATGTTAGATCCACTATGGACTGGACTCTCACTGTTATGTTAGATCCACTATGGACTGGACTATCACTGTTATGTTAGATCCAGTATGGACTGGACTCTCACTATTATGTTAGATCCACTATGGACTGCACTCTCACTATTATGTTAGATCCACTATGGATTGGACTCTCACTATTATGTTAGATCCACCATGGACTGGACTCTCACACTATTATGTTAGATCCACTATGGACTGGACTCTCACACTATTATGTTATATCCACTACGGACTGGACTCTCACACTATTATGTTAGATCCACTATGGACTGGACTCTCACTATTATGTTAGATCCACTATGGACTGGACTCTCACTACTTGGTTGGATCCACTATGGAGTGGACTCTCACTATTATGTTAGATCCACTATGGACTGGAATCTCACTATTATGTTGGATCCACTATGGACTGGACTCTCACTATTATGTTAGATCCACTATGGATTGGACTTTCACACTATTATGTTAGATCCACTACGGACTGGACTCTCACACTATTATGTTAGATCCACTATGGACTGGACTCTCACTATTATGTTAGATCCACTATGTACTGGACTCTCACACTATTATGTTAGATCCACTATGGACTGGACTCACACTATTATGCTAGATCTACTATGGACTGGACTCTCACACTATTTTGTTAGATCCACTATGGACTGGACTCTCACACTATAATGTTAGATCCACTATGGACCGGACTCTCACTATTATGTTAGATCCACTATGGACCGGAATCTCACTATTATGTTAGATCCACTATGGACTGGACTCTCACTATTATGTTAGATCCACTATGGACTGGACTTTCACACTATTATGTTCGATCCACTACGGACTGGACTCTCACACTATTATGTTAGATCCACTATGGACTCTCACTATTATGTTAGATCCACTATGGACTGGAATCTCACTATTGTGTTGGATCCACTATGGACTGGACTCTCACTATTATGTTAGATCCACTATGGACTGGACTCTCACTATTATGTTAGATCCACTATGGACTGGACTCTCACTGTTATGTTAGATCCAGTATGGACTGGACTCTCACTATTATGTTAGATCCACTATGGACTGGACTCTCACTATTATGTTAGATCCACTATGGACTGGACTCTCACTACTTGGTTAGATCCACTATGGACTGGACTCTCACTATTATGTTAGATCCACTATGGACTGGACTCTCACTATTATGTTAGATCCACTATGGACTGTACTCTCACTACTTGGTTAGATCCACTATGGACTGGACTCTCACTATTATGTTAGATCCACTATGGACTGGACTCTCACTATTATGTTAGATCCACTATGGACTGGACTCTCACTATTATGTTAGATCCACTATGGACTGGACTCTCACTATTATGTTAGATCCACTATTGACTGGACTCTCACACTATTATGTTAGATCCACTATGGACTGGACTCAACACTATTATGCTAGATCCACTATGGACTGGACTCTCAGACTATTATGTTAGATCCACTATGGACTGGACTCTCACACTATTATGTTAGATCCACTATGGACTGGAATCTCACTATTATGTTAGATCCGCTATGGACTGGACTCTCACTATTATGTTAGATCCACTATGGACTGGACTTTCACACTATTATGTTAGATCCACTACGGACTGGACTCCCACACTATTATGTTAGATCCACTATGGACTGGAATCTCACTATTGTGTTAAATCTACTATGGACTGGACTCTCACTATTATGTTAGATCCACTATGGACTGGACTCTCACTATTATGTTAGATCCACTATGGACTGCACTCTCACTATTATGTTAGATCCACTATGGATTAGACTCTCACTGTTATGTTGGATCCACTATGGACTGGACTCTCACTGTTATGTTAGATCCAGGATGGACTGGACTCTCACTATTATGTTAGATCCACTATGGACTGGACTCTCACTATTATGTTAGATCCACTATGGACTGGACTCTCACACTATTATGTTAGATCCACTACGGACTGGACTCTCACACTATTATGTTAGATCCACTACGGACTGGACTCTCACTATTATGTTAGATCCACTATGGACAGGACTCTCACTACTTGGTTGGATCCACTATGGAGTGGACTCTCAATATTATGTTAGATCCACTATGGACTGGACTCTCACTATTATGTTAGATCCACTATGGACTGGACTCTCACTATTATGTTAGATCCACTATGGACTGGACTCTCACTACTTGGTTGGATCCACTATGGAGTGTACTCTCACTATTATGTTAGATCCACTACGGACTGGACTCTCACACTATTATGTTAGATCCACTACGGACTGGACTCTCACTATTATGTTAGATCCACTATGGACAGGACTCTCACTACTTGGTTGGATCCACTATGGAGTGGACTCTCAATATTATGTTAGATCCACTATGGACTGGACTCTCACTATTATGTTAGATCCACTATGGACTGGACTCTCACTATTATGTTAGATACGCTATGGACTGGACTCTCACTACTTGGTTGGATCCACTATGGAGTGGACTCTCACTATTATGTTAGATCCACTATGGACTGGACTCTCACTACTTGGTTAGATGAACTATGGACTGGACTCTCACCATTATGTTGGATCCACTATGGAGAGGACTCTCACTATTATGTTAGATCCACTATGGACTGGACTCTCACTCTTATGTTAGATCCACTATGGACTGGACTCTCACTATTATGTTAGATCCACTATGGACTGGAATCTCACTATTATGTTAGATCCACTATGGACTGGACTCTCACTATTATGTTGGATCCACTATGGACTGGACTCTCACTATTATGTTAGATCCACTATGGACTGGACTCTCACCATTATGTTAGATCCACTATGGACTGCACTCTCACTATTATGTTAGATCCACTATGGACTGGACTCTCACTGTTATGTTAGATCCAGTATGGACTGGACTCTCACTATTATGTTAGATCCACTATGGACTGCACTCTCACTATTATGTTAGATCCACTATGGACTGGACTCTCACTATTATGTTAGATCCACTATGGACTGGACTCACACTATTATGTTAGATCCACTATGGACTGGACTCTCACTATTATGTTAGATCCACTATTGACTGGACTCTCACAATATTATGTTAGATCCACTATGGACTGGACTCAACACTATTATGCTAGATCCACTATGGACTGGACTCTCAGACTATTATGTTAGATCCACTATGGACTGGACTCTCACACTATTATGTTAGATCCACTATGGACTGGAATCTCACTATTATGTTAGATCCGCTATGGACTGGACTCTCACTATTATGTTAGATCCACTATGGACTGGACTTTCACACTATTATGTTAGATCCACTACGGACTGGACTCTCACACTATTATGTTAGATCCACTATGGACTGGAATCTCACTATTGTGTTAGATCTACTATGGACTGGACTCTCACTATTATGTTAGATCCACTATGGACTGGACTCTCACTATTATGTTAGATCCACTATGGACTGCACTCTCACTATTATGTTAGATCCACTATGGACTGGACTCTCACTGTTATGTTAGATCCACTATGGACTGGACTCTCACTGTTATGTTAGATCCAGTATGGACTGGACTCTCACTATTATGTTAGATCCACTATGGACTGGACTCTCACTATTATGTTAGATCCACTATGGACTGGACTCTCACACTATTATGTTAGATCCACTACGGACTGGACTCTCACACTATTATGTTAGATCCACTACGGACTGGACTCTCACTATTATGTTAGATCCACTATGGACAGGACTCTCACTACTTGGTTGGATCCACTATGGAGTGGACTCTCAATATTATGTTAGATCCACTATGGACTGGACTCTCACTATTATGTTAGATCCACTATGGACTGGACTCTCACTATTATGTTAGATACACTATGGACTGGACTCTCACTACTTGGTTGGATCCACTATGGAGTGGACTCTCACTATTATGTTAGATCCACTATGGACTGGACTCTCACTACTTGGTTAGATGAACTATGGACTGGACTCTCACCATTATGTTGGATCCACTATGGACAGGACTCTCACTATTATGTTAGATCCACTATGGACTGGACTCTCACTCTTATGTTAGATCCACTATGGACTGGACTCTCACTATTATGTTAGATCCACTATGGACTGGAATCTCACTATTATGTTAGATCCACTATGGACTGGACTCTCACTATTATGTTAGATCCACTATGGACTGGACTCTCACTATTATGTTAGATCCACTATGGACTGGACTCTCACCATTATGTTAGATCCACTATGGACTGCACTCTCACTATTATGTTAGATCCACTATGGACTGGACTCTCACTGTTATGTTAGATCCAGTATGGACTGGACTCTCACTATTATGTTAGATCCACTATGGACTGCACTCTCACTATTATGTTAGATCCACTATGGACTGGACTCTCACTATTATGTTAGATCCACTATGGACTGGACTCACACTATTATGTTAGATCCACTATGGACTGGATTTTGCCACTATTATGTTAGATCCACTACGGACTGGACTCTCACACTATTATGTTAGATCCACTATGGACTGGACTCTCACTGTTATGTTAGATCCACTATGGACTGGACTCTCACTGTTATGTTAGATCCAGTATGGACTGGACTCTCACTATTATGTTAGATCCACTATGGACTGGACTCTCACCATTATGTTAGATTCACTATGGACTGCACTCTCACTATTATGTTAGATCCACTATGGACTGGACTCTCACTGTTATGTTAGATCCAGTATGGACTGGACTCTCACTATTATGTTAGATCCACTATGGACTGCACTCTCACTATTATGTTAGATCCACTATGGACTGGACTCTCACTATTATGTTAGATCCACTATGGACTGGACTCACACTATTATGTTAGATCCACTATGGACTGGATTTTGCCACTATTATGTTAGATCCACTACGGACTGGACTCTCACACTATTATGTTAGATCCACTATGGACTGGACTCTCACTGTTATGTTAGATCCACTATGGACTGGACTCTCACTGTTATGTTAGATCCAGTATGGACTGGACTCTCACTATTATGTTAGATCCACTATGGACTGGACTCTCACACTATTATGTTAGATCCACTACGGACTGGACTCTCAAACTATTATGTTAGATCCACTATGGACTGGACTCTCACTACTTGGTTGGATCCACTATGGAGTGGACTCTCACTATTATGTTAGATCCACTATGGACTGGACTCTCACTATTATGTTAGATCCACTATGGACTGGACTCTCACTATTATGTTAGATCCACTATGGACTGGACTCTCACTACTTGGTTAGATCCACTATGGACTGGACTCTCACTATTATGTTAGATCCACTATGGACTGGACTCTCACTATTATGTTAGATCCACTATGGACTGGACTCTCACTATTATGTTAGATCCACTATGGACTGGACTCTCACTATTATGTTAGATCCACTATTGACTGGACTCTCACACTATTATGTTAGATCCACTATGGACTGGACTCAACACTATTATGCTAGATCCACTATGGACTGGACTCTCACACTATTATGTTAGATCCACTATGGACTGGACTCTCACACTATTATGTTAGATCCACTATGGACTGGAATCTCACTATTATGTTAGATCCGCTATGGACTGGACTCTCACTATTATGTTAGATCCACTATGGACTGGACTTTCACACTATTATGTTAGATCCACTACGGACTGGACTCTCACACTATTATGTTAGATCCACTATGGACTGGAATCTCACTATTGTGTTAGATCTACTATGGACTGGACTCTCACTATTATGTTAGATCCACTATGGACTGGACTCTCACTATTATGTTAGATCCACTATGGACTGCACTCTCACTATTATGTTAGATCCACTATGGACTGGACTCTCACTGTTATGTTAGATCCACTATGGACTGGACTCTCACTGTTATGTTAGATCCAGTATGGACTGGACTCTCACTATTATGCTAGATCCACTATGGACTGGACTCTCACTATTATGTTAGATCCACTATGGACTGGACTCTCACACTATTATGTTAGATCCACTATGGACTGGACTCTCACACTATTATGTTAGATCCACTACGGACTGGACTCTCACTATTATGTTAGATCCACTATGGACAGGACTCTCACTACTTGGTTGGATCCACTATGGAGTGGACTCTCAATATTATGTTAGATCCACTATGGACTGGACTCTCACTATTATGTTAGATCCACTATGGACTGGACTCTCACTACTTGGTTGGATCCACTATGGAGTGTACTCTCACTATTATGTTAGATCCACTACGGACTGGACTCTCACACTATTATGTTAGATCCAGTACGGACTGGACTCTCACTATTATGTTAGATCCACTATGGACAGGACTCTCACTACTTGGTTGGATCCACTATGGAGTGGACTCTCAATATTATGTTAGATCCACTATGGACTGGACTCTCACTATTATGTTAGATCCACTATGGACTGGACTCTCACTATTATGTTAGATACACTATGGACTGGACTCTCACTACTTGGTTGGATCCACTATGGAGTGGACTCTCACTATTATGTTAGATCCACTATGGACTGGACTCTCACTATTATGTTAGATCCACTATAGACTGGACTCTCACTACTTGGTTGGATCCACTATGGAGTGGACTCTCACTATTATGTTAGATCCACTATGGACTGGACTCTCACTACTTGGTTAGATGAACTATGGACTGGACTCTCACCATTATGTTGGATCCACTATGGACAGGACTCTCACTATTATGTTAGATCCACTATGGACTGGACTCTCACTCTTATGTTAGATCCACTATGGACTGGACTCTCACTATTATGTTAGATCCACTATGGACTGGAATCTCACTATTATGTTAGATCCACTATGGACTGGACTCTCACTATTATGTTAGATCCACCATGGACTGGACTCTCACTATTATGTTAGATCCACTATGGACTGGACTCTCACTACTTGGTTGGATCCACTATGGACTGGACTCTCACTATTATGTTAGATCCACTATGGACTGGACTCTCACTATTATGTTAGATCCACTATGGACTGGACTCTCACTACTTGGTTGGATCCACTATGGAGTGGACTCTCACTATTATGTTAGATCCACTATGGACTGGACTCTCACTACTTGGTTAGATGAACTATGGACTGGACTCTCACCATTATGTTGGATCCACTATGGACAGGACTCTCACTATTATGTTAGATCCACTATGGACTGGACTCTCACTCTTATGTTAGATCCACTATGGACTGGACTCTCACTATTATGTTAGATCCACTATGGACTGGAATCTCACTATTATGTTAGATCCACTATGGACTGGACTCTCACTATTATGTTAGATCCACTATGGACTGGACTCTCACTATTATGTTAGATCCACTATGGACTGGACTCTCACCATTATGTTAGATCCACTATGGACTGCACTCTCACTATTATGTTAGATCCACTATGGACTGGACTCTCACTGTTATGTTAGATCCAGTATGGACTGGACTCTCACTATTATGTTAGATCCACTATGGACTGCACTCTCACTATTATGTTAGATCCACTATGGACTGGACTCTCACTATTATGTTAGATCCACTATGGACTGGACTCACACTATTATGTTAGATCCACTATGGACTGGATTTTGCCACTATTATGTTAGATCCACTACGGACTGGACTCTCACACTATTATGTTAGATCCACTATGGACTGGACTCTCACTATTATGTTAGATCCACTATGGACTGGACTCTCACTATTATGTTAGATCCACTATGGACTGGACTCACACTATTATGTTAGATCCACTATGGACTGGATTTTGCCACTATTATGTTAGATCCACTACGGACTGGACTCTCACACTATTATGTTAGATCCACTATGGACTGGACTCTCACTATTATGTTAGATCCACTATGGACTGGAATCTCACTATTATGTTAGATCCACTATGGACTGGACTCTCGCACTATTATGTTAGATCCACTACGGACTGGACTCTCACTATTATGTTAGATCCACTATGGACTGGAATCTCACTATTATGTTAGATCCACTATGGACTGGACTCTCACTATTATGTTAGATCCACTATGGACTGCACTCTCACTATTATGTTAGATCCACTATGGACTGGACTCTCACACTATTATGTTAGATCCACTACGGACTGGACTCTCACACTATTATGTTAGATCCACTACGGACTGGACTCTCACACTATTATGTTAGATCCACTACGGACTGGACTCTCTCACTATTACGTTAGATCCACTATGGACTGGACTCTCACTATTACGTTAGATCCACTATGGACTGCACTCTCACTATTATGTTAGATCCACTATGGACTGGACTCTCACTATTATGTTAGATCCACTATGGACTGGACTCTCACTATTATGTTAGATCCACTATGGACTGGACTCTCACTATTATGTTAGATCCACTATGGACTGCACTCTCACTATTATGTTAGATCCACTATGGACTGGACTCTCACTATTATTTTAGATCCACTATGGACTGCACTCTCACTATTATGTTAGATCCACTACGGACTGGACTCTCACACTATTATGTTAGATCCACTACGGACTGGACTCTCACACTATTATGTTAGATCCACTACGGACTGGACTCTCACACTATTATGTTAGATCCACTACGGACTGGACTCTCACACTATTATGTTAGATCCACTACGGACTGGACTCTCACACTATTATGCTAGATCCACTATGGACTGGACTCTCACACTATTATGTTAGATCCACTATGGACTGGACTTTCACAATATTATGCTCGATCCACACGACGTCCATTGCACCGGTCGGGGGGGGGGGGGGGGGGGGGGGGGGGGGGGTCACCCACATCTGCGGTCCTCTCCAAGGTTTCTCATTGTCATCCCACTGGGTTGAGTTTTTCCTTGCTCTGATGTGGGCTCTGTACAGAGGATGTCGTTGTGGCTTGTGCAGCCCTTTGAGACACTTGTGATTTAGGGCTATATAAATAAACATTCATTGATTGATGATTGAAATTGACTCAAAGAACGCTCCATTAAAGTAAAGCTCCACATTTCCCGATAACGTGCTAGCCTGATGCTAATATACATCGGCTTTGCTGCTGATTAGCATTGGCGATTTCAACACCTCCAAATTTGTCAATGAAAATTACAACTAAGACGCACATCACAGAATACTTACCGTGTTAACACTTTGTAGGACGCAACAAAAGACTAGATTTCAGCAAAGACTGAACTGATGAGCAACTTAAAGGCCTACTGAAAGCCACTACTACCGACCACGCAGTCTGATAGTTTATATATCAATGATGAAATCTTAACATTGAAACACATGCCAATACGGCCGGGTTAACTTATAAAGTGCAACTTTAAAATTCCCGCCACACTTCCGGTTGAAAAACTCCTTTGGATATAATTTATGCGCGTGACGTCACAAAATCCACGGAAGGGGTTGTACCCCATCGACCCGATACAAAAACCTCTTGTTTTCTTCAACAAAATTCCACAGTATTCTGGACATCTGTGTTGGTGAATCTTTTGCAATTTGTTTAATGAACAATGGAGGCTGCATAGAAGAACGTTGTAGGTGGGATCGATCGGTGTATTAGCGGCTAAGTACAATACTTACAGCAACACAACAAGGACTACTTACCCTGATAGCAGACGCCTCGCCGATGCTTGCCGCCAAACCCACGGATGAAGTCCTTCGTCGCGCCGTCGATCGCTGGAACGCAGGTGAGCACGGCTGTTGATGGGAAGATGAGGGCTGGCTGGCGTAGGTGGAGCGCTAATGTTTTTATCATAGCTCTGTGAGGTCCGGTTGCTAGGTTGCTAAATTAGCCTTAGCGTCGTTAGCAACAGCATTGTTAAGCCTTACCAGGCTGAGAATTTTTAACCGTGTAGTTACATGTACATGGTTTAATAATATTGTTGATCTTCTGTCTATCCTTCCAGTCAGGGGTTTATTTATTTTGTTTCTATCTTCATTGAGAACGATGCTATCACGTTAGCTCAGTAGGTAAGTGTGTCACCGATGTATTGTCGTGGAGATAAAAGTCACTTTAAATGTCCATTTCGCATGCTCGACTCTCATTTTCAAGAGGATATAGTATCCGAGGTGGTTTAAAATACAAATCCGTGATACACAATAGAAAAAGGAGAGTGTGGAATCCAATGAGCCAGCTTGTACCTAAGTTACGGTCAGAGCGAAAAAAGATACGTCCATCACTGCCTCTCTAATCCTTCACTGTAACGTTCCTCATCTACGAATCTTTCATCCTCGCTCAAATTAATGGGGTAATCGTCGCTTTGTCGCTCCGAATCTCTCGCTCCATTGTAAACAACGGGGAATTGTGAGGAATACTAGCTCCTGTGACGTCACGCTACTTCCGGTACAGGTAAGGCTTTTTTTATCAGCGAGCAAAAGTTGCGAACTTTATCGTCGATTTTCTCTACTAAATCCTTTCAGCAAAAATATGGCAATATCGCGAAATGATCAAGTATGACACATAGAATGGATCTGCTATTCCCGTTTAAATTAAAAAAAATCATTTCAGTAGGCCTTTAATGTCATACTTGCAAATGAGACTCAGAAATGTGATAATAAAATATATATATATAAATACTGTACATAAAAACATATATATATATACATACACATATATATATATATATATATATATATATATATATATATATATATATATATATATATATATATATATATATATATACATACAGTATATACATACACATATATATACACATATATATATACATTCATATATATATACACATACTGTACATATATAGATAGAAATGCTGTTAAATGTAGCTTTGATGTAACTAGCTACTTTTGCCGTGTACAGTCGTGGTCAAAAGTTTACGTGCACTTGTAAAGAACATAATGTCATGGCTGTCTTGAGTTTCCAATACTTTCTACAACAATTTTTTTGGTGCTAGAGTGATTGGAGCACATACTTGTTGGTCACAAAAAACATTCATGAAGTTTGGTTCTTTTATGAATTTATTATGGGTCTACTGAAAATGTGAGCAAATCTGCTGGGTCAAAAGTATACATACAGCAATGTTAATATTTGGTTACATGTTCCTTGGCAAGTTTCGTGCTTGCTTTTGGTAGCCATCCACAAGCTTCTGCTTGAATTTTTGACCACTACTCTTGACAAAATTGGTGCAGTTCAGCTAAATTTGTTGGGTTTTCTGACATGGACTTGTTTCTTCAGCATTGTCCACACGTTTAAGTCAGGACTTTGAGAAGGTCATTCTAAAACCTTAATTCTAGCCATATTTAGCCATCCCTTTACCACTTTTGACGTGTGTTTGGGGTCATTGTCCTGTTGGAACACCCAACTGTGCCTAAGACCCAACCTCCGGGCTGATGATTTTAGGTTGTCGTGAAGAATTTGGAGGTAATCCTCCTTTTTCACTGTCCCATTTACTCTCTGTAAAGCACCAGTTCCATTGGCAGCAAAACAGGCCCAGAGCATAATACTACCGCCACCATGCTTGACGGTAGGCATGGTGTTCCTGGGATTAAAGGCCTCACCTTTTCTCCTCCAAATGTATTGCTGGGTATTGTGGCCAAACAGTTCAATTTTTGTTTCATCTGACCACAGAACTTTCCTCCAGAAGGTCTTATCTTTGTCCATTTGATCAGCAGCAAACTTTAGACGAGCCTTAAGGTATCACTTCTGGATTAAGGGCTTCCTTCTTGAAGTGAAGTGAAGTGAATTACATTTATATAGCGCTTTTTCTCAAGTGACTCAAAGCGCTTTACATAGTGAAACCCAATATCTAAGTTACATTCAAACCAGTGTGGGTGGCACTGGGAGCAGGTGGGCAAAGTGTCTTGCCCAAGGACACAACGGCAGTGACTAGGATGGCGGAAGCGGGGATCGAACCTGCAACCCTCAAGTTGCTGGCACGGCCGCTCTACCAACCGAGCTATACCGCCCCCTTCTTGCATGGTAGCCTCTCAGTCCACGGCGATGCAAAACACGCTTGACTGTGGACACTGGCACCTGTGTTCTAGCAGCTTCCAATTCATTGCAGACCTGCTTTTTGGTGGTTCTCGGTTGACTGTTGATCATCCTGACCAATTTTCTCTCAGCAGCAGGTGATAGCTTGCGTTTTCTTCCTGATCGTGGCAGTGACAAAACTGTGCCATGCACTTTATACTTACCAACAATTGTCTGCACAGTTGCTCTTGGGGCCATAAGCTCCTTTGAAATGGCTCCAAGTGACTTTTCCTGACTCGTTCAAGTCGATGATTCGTTTTTTCAGATCTGTGCTGAGTTACTTTGACTTTCCCATTGTCGCGTTTGTAACCGAGTCTAATGACGAATGAAGAAGTTAACAGGTGTCGTCAATCATAATCACTCACATGAAGTTAAGAGGTCATGCCATGAAGATAATTCGATTTGATTGTAACTTTTCCACATCACCAAAATTGATAATGTATGTTGCTGTATGTATACTTTTGACCCAGCACATTTAGTCACATTTTCAGTAGACCCATAATAAATTCATAAAAGAACCAAACTTCATGAATGTTTTTTTGTGACCAACAAGTATGTGCTCCAATCACTCTATCACAAAAAAATAAGAGTTGTAGAAATTATTGGAAACTCAAGACAGCCATGACATTATGTTCTTTACAAGTGTATGTAAACTTATGACCACGACTGTGGTTTGCTACAATTCTCCCGGCATAGCTTCCCCCGTAGCTCAACTACATTTAACGGAGAGTAACTTGTAGCTTAGCTTACTACATTTTCACTGCGGACTTATTATTGTCAACCATAAAAACAATGCTTGACTTGATACAAAAAGGTCCGCGTTCAAGTTGGCTTACCATGAATATATTGTCTTGGTAATGTTCAACAATCTATTGACCAAACACCAAGGTCTCCATGCAGCTACCGTTAAAAAAATGTTGTCATTAAAACACACAAACAAATAATAATTTTAATAAGTTGGGGACTGTAATTATTTTACATTCTAATTTATTGACGTTAGTAATTATTGATGATTATTTTTCAAGGGGGCCAGTGGAAGCACACAAGAGGACAATGACTGGAATTAAGATGTCACCATGTCTCAGTCATCTCCCTACCCCCAAACACACACACACACACACACAAACACACACACATGCACACCGCATGACAAATAGTATGTGACGTGTCCCTGTGAACGTGGCACGGAAGGGTCCACTCCCTCTCCCCGGGGCTGATGAGGCAATGGACGCCACACACTCTCAGGTACAACATTGGAAGAATGACTATTAGAGGAGGGGGTCGCAAGTGGAACATTAATCTTCTCACAATCATTATGAGAGACAAGAAGACAAAAGTTTTTTTTTACTTTGCGCTTTATATCATAAAAAAATCGGCTCATTGGGAGCAATCAATTCTAACCACTGAATCTAGAGATGTCCGATAATATCGGGCTGCCGATATTAATCGGCCGATAAATGCTTTAAAATGTAATATCGGAAATGATCGGTATCGGTTTCAAAAAGTAAAAATTTTTAAAACGCCGCTGTGTACACGGACGTAGGGAGAAGTACAGAGCGCCAATAAACCTTAAAGGCACTGCCTTTGCGTGGCGGCCAAGTCACATAATATCTACGGCTTTTCACACACACAAGTGAATGCAAGGCGTACTTGGTCAACAGCCATACAGGTCACACTGAGGGTGTCCGTATAAACAACTTTAACACTGTTACAAATGTGCGCGACAATGTGAACCCACACCAAACAAGAACGACAAACACATTTCGGGAGAACATCCGCACCGTTACCCAACATAAACACAACAGAACAAATACCCAGAACCCCTTGCAGCACTAACTCTTCCGGGACGCTACAATATACACCCCCCTACCCCGCCCACCTCAACCTCCTCATGCTCTCTCAGGGAGAGCATGTCCCAAATTCCAAGCTGCTGTTTTGAGGCATGTTAAAAAAAACAATGCACTTTGTGACTTCAATAATAAATATGGCAGTGCCATGTTGGCATTTTTTTCCACAACTTGAGTTGATTTATTGTGGAAAACCTCGTTACATTGTTTAATGCATCACAACAAAATTAGGCATAATAATGTGTTAATTCCACGACTGTAAATATCGGTATCGGTTGATATTGGAATCAGTAATTAAGAGTTGGACAATATCGGATATCGGCAAAAAAGCCATTATCGGACACCTCTAACTGAATCACTTTAAAAATGCATCCAAAAACCGTCAACGATACTTCATTTATGTTCCTTAAGCTGTATGATACCCAAGCCGTAGCGACATTGTTATTGTAAGAGCCAACACTGAGGAACTCATCGGCGCGCTACGGTATTAGCTGTAAAAGCTAACTACGGAAAGAGATAAGCCAGCTTTACGTCGGCACAAAAATCATGACTAGAGATGTCCGATAATGGCTTTTTTGCCGATATTGTCCAACTCTTAATTACCGATTCCGATATCAACCGATACCGATATATACAGTCGTGGAATTAACACATTGTCATGCCTAATTTTGTTGTGATGCCCCGATACCGATAATTTTGAAACCGATACCGATAGTTTCCGATTTTACATTTTAAAGCATTTATCGGCCGATAATATCGGCAGTCCGATATTATCGGACACCCCTAATCATGAAGAATCATATTACAGTATCTGTAAAGTATTATTTCATGTTTTGTTTGTACACAGCTGGCCATACAGCGTGTGTACTGTAGTTGTACTAACACGCATGATCGATATTAAAGGGCGACTCACTTGTCTCTTTAGTCCAGCTGGCCTGGGACGTTTTTTTACCGGTTTATTTGGGTAAGCACTGAAGTGAATTAATTAACTCATATCATGTTTTGCACGTGGTGAATGTTTATATTCATCTTGGAGAAAGCAAACCACCAAGTTTAATTAAATGGTCGTATTTCAGTTTGAGCACATAATAAGATAAGGCCCCCTTAGTTTGATATTCGCAGGTGGATTGGGACTTTGTAATGCAAAACTGATAGCCCTATCCTTGAGAAGAGACTACATGTCTAGTTCAACGTCAACAAATTTAAGTTATGACTTGAAGCAGTTGTTTTCCCAGACACTTAAACACGAACATGTGACGATCTGTCACTTCATTTCTGTTTGTTTTCCTTGTTTTTGTATTTACTTCCTGTCAGTGCTCTTATTTTGTTCAATTTCCTGTTTGTTCCAAGAAGCACTGTTTTCTCCTCACCTGCCGTTGATTGGCAGCCGGTCCACACCTGCTGCCAATCAGCATATGTTCTATTTATGCCTTGTTTCGAGCACTCCTCAGTGCTCGGAGATCACACTCTAAGTTTGGAACCTTTGTATGCAAGACTGCTTCATTTTCTGTTTATATGAGATTAAAACTCATCTTACCTCCTCTTCGCTCTCCCGGTTCCTGCATCTTGGGGTCACAAAAACGGCAGCCATGCGAGTTCCTGACAGAACATCTCCTTTTATGGTCAGGATGTGCTGTCCTGACTTAGCACACACCCAGAGGCAGAAAGGAGAAATGTAAAAACTGATGGTTTGATGGCTTCTCCAAGTAACCTACTCAGTGGCCTAGTGGTTAGAGTGTCCGCCCTGAGTTCGGTAGGTTGTGAGTTCAAACCCCGGGCCGAGTCATACCAAAGACTATAAAAATGGGACCCATTACCTCCCTGCTTGGCACTCAGCATCAAGGGTTGGAATTGGGGGTTAAATCACCAAATATGATTCCCGGGCACGGCCACCGCTGCTGCTCAGTGCTCCCCTCACCTCCCAGGGGGTGAGCAAGGGTATGGGTCAAATGCAGAGAAAAAATTTCACCACACTTAGTGTGTGTGTGTGACAATCGTTGGTACTTTAACTTTAACTTAACTTAGGAGTGCCTCATTTTTGACTTGACCTCCTCCAGGAACTGCAGTCCTGTATAATGACACTCGCTTGTAATAAAGCAACTTCTTGTTCAGTGCAGCGTCTCCGGACGTCTCTTTTGATCCAGCCGCACCGCCATGTTGCCCTTCTGCCCGGGAGAGGGTGACAAGACCAGGAATACACCTCAGCACTCCATTTATGTCGAAATAGCTTGTCTCCAAGTTCCACATTTTGCAGCTTCGATTCACTTTCACCTCACTCTCTCGGCTTCCGTCAGCTCCAACGTCTCACTCTTCCTTCGCGCTCGCTTCTAGAAGTGGCAGTTCATCCTCCGTATATTCAGCTTCAAAATAATTAGGGTTGTGAATCCTCATTTGTCCAAAAATAGTCTTCTTCGTTGTCTGCAGTGTTGGGTTAGTTACTGAAAACCAGTAACTAGTTACAGTTACTAGTTACTTTATTTCAAAAGTAACTCAGTTACCAACTCAGTTACTTACACCAAAAAGTAATGCGTTACTGTGAAAAGTATTTATTTAGTTACTTATGTATATATTTTTATTTTTTTAAGGCCCCCTTTAATGCCCTTTTAGCCTTCATTTCAGTACTGTTATTGCACTGGAGAATAATACAATCTGTTGATCAACTTGACATGCATTTGCATCACTGAACTCTGCTAAGCCATGTGGTCTACATACAACACACAAAGACAAAGATATGTTTCAAAGGGCCAATTTATTTCAGGCCAGAACAAATTGACAAAACTATTTTAAATAGCTGCAACATCACATACATAAGTAACAAACAGCATAATAACAACATAGCTGTAAAGCAAGGAAGGCACACACTACATACATAAAGCCTAACCAGGCGTTTTTTTTATCTCAAGGAATTCTGAAATAAAATCATGTCTGAGGACCAGAACACTCTACACATTTCCCCAGTTTCAGTTAAGAGATAAGGAAAGATTGGCCTGGCCCACTAGCATCACTCTTTATGTTTGTGAACTTTATAGTCTAAACATTTAGAGTGATGTGATAATCAAACACTCTAGAAGTCTACAATGAAAGAGTATAAGAGAATTGACAGAGTGTGTACCTTCAGTGCGCAGTGCCTCGTTAAAATCCAGCCGCTGTTGCTTAGGAGGTGAAGTGTGTCTCTCTTTACTAGCTTCGTCGAAGCATGTCGCTTTTGTAGCTGTCTCAGCAGATTTGAATTGCTAGGCTAGGATCTTTGATCCAAGACACAACTTACTTTTAACTAAAATGTTCTTTTCTTTGTGGTCGACAAAAGAAAAGTAGTGAGAATATCCCCATGTTAAGAAACTCGGCTTCGGGCTTCGCCATGATGTCTTGTTAGTAAACACAGACACGCCCCCTCCCACACACACACATACACACACACACACACAGCGCGCCTATTCCACAGCGCTCCAATAAAACACACTCAGATCTTCTGTTTCTAGCCGATACTACATAAAAAATAACGTAAAATAACGCAGTAACGCATCATGTAGTAACGGTAACTGAGTTACTGAATATAAAAAATAACGCGTTAGATGACTATTTACCGCTGAAGTAACGGCGGTAAATACTTTGTAACTCGTTAGTCCCAACACTGGTCGTCTGTTACCAAGTCTGCCGTTATTACGACCCGCACTTGCGTTTTTGTTTGCGAAAGTAGGAACACATGTTGTTGCCAAAAGTCAGATGTGCGTTGCTATGGCAACGGGAATAAACACGCGGAAGAACTCAGTCCCGGAAATGATTAAAACGACCAAAATACGGTAAATATTGTAGATATTACATATTGTTATGAAGGTGTCTGTTACTACATTATATACATATACTTGCAGCGTGTACATAAAACGTGGATGGAGGGTTTTTAAGTTGTTTTAGAGGCTTTGAAGTAGGGACTGCAGTTTAGAGATGGTAAACAAGGGAGAAATGTGACTTGTATCGGACACCTCGGCCTCCTTGGACGCATCCTCGCTCGACTGGACACTGGCCGAGAGTTGGTGGGCGGCCGAGGGTGGAGTCGGCTCCCTTGGTTGCTTTGTTGGGTCTGCTCCTGTGTCTGGCCATGCTCCCCCCACCCCAGCAGACAATGGCATGGAACACCGCAGAGGCCACCACAGTGTATATGTTTTGTTGTTGTTGTTGTTTTACTTTTGTGGCTGTGTGTAGAAGTGGCTGGTTGCTCTTTTAATGTCCTTTGACTACTCAGTGGCCTAGTGGTTAGAGTGTCCGCCCTGAGATCGGTAGGTTGTGAGTTCAAACCCCGGCCGAGTCATACCAAAGACTATAAAAATGGGACCCATTACCTCCCTGCTTGGCACTCAGCATCAAGGGTTGGAATTGGGGGTTAAATCACCAAAAATGATTCCCGGGCGCGGCACCGCCGCTGCCCACTGCTCCCCTCACCTCCCAGGGGGTGAACAAGGGGATGGGTAAATGCAGAGGACAAATTTCACCACACCTAGTGTGTGTGTGACAATCATTGGTACTTTAATTAATTTAATTGATGTTTCCCTCTTACACACATCTTTATGTGTGCTATGGCTATGAGTTTTTTTTCCTTCGGCCTCAGTCTGGACCCCCTCTCCAGGGGCCCAGGCTTAGACTGAATTTTTTTTTCTCAACCCCCCCTTAGCCAACAGTAAATCAAAAGTCCTTGGTAATTTGCATAATGATGAGGGGGCGTGGCTAATGTTATTGAAGGGGTTGGTTGGATGGTGGTGTACTGATCGTGATTGGTTGGTAATCAGGTGAGCTGGGAGTAAACTAGATAGACGGGTCTTGGTGAGTTCTGGCTGGTGTAGTTAGCGAGCTGGTTAGTTTTTAGTCTTTGGTTAGGTCTCTAAGAAGTTCTTTAGTGATCCCAGAAGTGGATTTGAGTCAAAGCTCTTGTGGAAAAAGTGACCGTGGAAGAGTTCTAGTGGTTCCAAAAAAGGTCCTGTGGGGCTCATCGGCGAGGAGGAGGAGGAATCGCTATTAATGCAATTGAGTTACATGTTTGTTCAGATGGTTTTGTTGGCGGCGGCGTCCCTCCTCAATGGGCCATAAAGGTTGGCGATGAGGGGGCGGGGCCTGACTGCGGACGTATCAAAGAACGTCTCCATCGGGCCTTTGGACAAACACAAGCGCGACGGCCGACAACAAAGACGTCACGGCTGTTCGACGGAGAGGATTCCGACGGCGGGGTCATCGGCGGGCGGCAGACGAGTTGAAAGTGGCTTTGGCAGAAAAACGTAAAAGCAACAACGCCCGCAGTAAAAAGTGGAAATATGTTCTTTTTCCTTTTTGGACTTGAACAAACAAGATATGTCTTTTTGTTTTATGTTAGCATAGACAGGCCAGTGTAAAATAAACAATACTCTCTGTCACATTTGTCTTCTTCTACACACACACACACACACACACACACACACACACACACACACACACACACACACACACACACACACACACACACACACACACACACACACACACACTAAGGACCACCGCTAGTTGGACACGACTACAGCTCACAAATCTAAGCAGGGAATAACATCACACCCCAGAGGCCCTAAGATCTCTTCCTCGTCGTCTGAGCGAGGCGGACGGGGAAAAGTCGACGTAGTGCTGATGGCTCACATATGTTCTTCCATCGGGGGAGGGGGGGCAAGGTATGGAGGTTAGGGTTGGAGGGCTGCTCTCAGGGCCAAATACTTTGGGTTTTATATTAAAAAAACAACACATTTTTGTTTTGGTTATGTAGAAAAACAACACTAGCTTTCATTTTTAACCCAAACATTTATTTAATATTAATTTTAAAAACTTTTTTTTTTCTTTCGATTTTTGTAATTATAAACTTTTTTTTTTTAAGAAATATAAAAATATTTTGGTTTTGGTTAAAAAAACAAACAAAACATTTTTAGTTAGTTTTTTTTTTTCATTCAAAGAATAAACATTTTCGGGTAAAAAGGAGAAATTCCAAAAGTTTTAAATCCAAATAATTAAATAAACAAAAACTTAATTTCAGTACACAAAATATACTTATTTTTCTTTTAATCCAAAGAACTAAAAAATATCTTGGTTTTGGTCCCAAAAAAAATATTTTCAGTTTTCAGTCAGAAAAATGGGGAAAAAATATTTCAGGAATTTTTTTTTTTTAAAATAAATTAATAAAAATAAAGCCTTTTATCTTCAATCTAAATAACTGAATAAAAATAAACTCATTTCAGTTAAAAAGAAAACAAAAAAATGAACCTTACAACTTATGAAATATTTTGGTTTTTGCTTAAGAAAATTCAAAACAATTAAAAAAAAAACTAAAATATTTCTGCTACTATAAAAAAAAACAACTAAAAAAAAACTCTTGTTTTTTTATTCCAAAGAAGAAACATTTTGAATAGGAAGGATAACAAAAACGTTTTTGTATCCAAATATCTAAATGAAAACTTTAAAAAAATATTTTTAAATATTTTGGTTTCGGTCAAAAAGAAACTAATTAATTGCAGTTTTCAGACAGAAGAATGAAAAGAAAAATGTTTGTAAAAAACAAAACATAAAACAAGCCTTTTTATCTTCATCCCAATAACTAAACAAAATAAACTTAAAACAAAAAATATTTCTGTTTTTTATTAAAAATATATATATTTTTAAAACAATTTAAAAAAGCCTTAAGAAATATCTCTGTTACACTAAAAAAATACATTATTTTTCATCAATACAACAAAAATGTTCGGGTGAAAAGGAGGAATTCAAAAAAGTGTTGTATCCAAAAGACAAAATGAAAAAGTTTAGAAACAAAAAACCCAGTAATTTTAGTAAACAAAAAAAATAAATACTTTTTTTTTTTTTTTCCAATAAACTAAAAGCATATTGGTTTCGGTCAAAAATAAACTCATTATTTTCAGTTTACATTTAGAAAAATTAAAAAAATAGGATTTCAATTTAAAAAAAAATAATTCAAGACTTTTTATCCTCAATCTCAATAATAATAAAAACACATATATCCCTATTTCAGTTAAAAAGATAAACTAATATTTTTGTTTTTGCATAGAATTTCTTGTTTTGACCAAAGAACTAAAATAAAAAAATTGTCATTCTACTTAAAAAGAAAAAAAAAAAAGTTTTGTTTTTCATCAAAACAACCAAAATATATACATTTGTTTCTGATCATATAAAACAATTCTAACCTTTTAATTTTCATATTTGCAAGTAAAAAGACTACATAAATGTATTAAGAGAAAAAAAACACAAATTAGTTTTTTTTTGTTTTATCTAAAGAATTAAAGATGTTGTGGGTTTTAAGTAAAAGAAAAGAAAAACATTTGAGAACATTTAATAAAATAAAACAAAATAAATACTTGGGTTATAGAAAAACTACCGTAATTTCCGGACTATAAGCCGCTACTTTTCCCCTCATTCTGGTCCCTGCGGCTTATACACGGGTGCGGCTTATTTACGGCCTGTTCTTCTCCGACACCGACGAAGAGGATTTTGGTGGTTTTAGTACGCAGGAGGAAGACGATGACACAATGATTAAAGACTGACTTTTCATATACCGGTAGGCTGGTTATTTTGATAACGTACAGGCGAGCACTTTGTATTACTTTGCACCGTTGTATTATTTGTACTCTGCACGAATGCTGTTCGCCATGTCAAAGATGTGAAAGTTTGATTGAATGATTAAAAGATTTATTGTTAATAAATGGGACGCTTTGCGTTCCCAAACAGTCATCTCTGTCCCGACAATCCCCTCCGTGGTAGCAGGAACCCCTATATACTACGGTAATTACACATCAAAACCCTGCGGCTTATAGTCGGGTGCGGCTTATATATGGAGCAATCTGTATTTTCCCCTAAATTTAGCTGGTGCGGCTTATAGTCAGGTGCGGCTTATAGTCTGGAAATTACGGTAGGTTATTTTATTTGATCAAAAAGAACTGAAAAATATTGTAGGGTAAAAAGGAATAATTTTTAAAAGTAATTTTTTAATCTAAATTACTAAATAAAAGAAACATTAATTTCACTAAACAAAATTAAAAAAAAAAAAAATTTAATAAACAAAAATATATTGGTTACGGTCAAACAAACAAATTCTGATGTTTTTTTGTTTTCAGTCATAACAATAAAAATAAGAAAAAGTTTAAAAGAAAAAAAAAAGAAGTTTTTATCCAAAAAACCAAAAAAGATATGTTTGTTTTTGAAATATAACAGATAGCAAAAAAACAATAACGGAGGAAACTCATAATTGTACAACGCTGACATACATTTTGGATGTACAACAAAAAGATAACATGATAGTTAACATAATGAAGAAAAAAAACACACAAGAAGCTGAAAGAAATGAGACAAAAGCCTGTTAAAGTAGTCATCCATATATTTGTATATAATTCATATATTACACATTTCATACAGGCACAGTGAGAAATCATCACGTAGAGAAAGTGGCTGATACTGGTAAAAAAATTTACAAATTATGAGAATCATTTACACAAATTAGCGTATTTTTTGTTTCCTTTAAAAAAATCTGTTAAATACAAAGACATAGAGAAGGAAAATGAAAGTGAGCAAAGATGGAGGCTGGTTGTTTGGGGGAGAGCAAGAACCAGCTTGCTGACACCACAACGTTGGGGTCTTAAGGCTCGCTGGGGGGGGGGGGGGGGGGGGAAACGATTGAAATGTTCGCCGCTTGAAACGGCGCCCAAGACGATACGGTGAGACGCCTTTCAGAAAGGTCATGTGACACAAACGGAGCGATGACGACTTTTTTGCGGTTCTTCCGGTCTTCCCTTCGGCGTCCACGACGGCGTTGATGTCAGTCGACACAAAATGTTAAAAACACTTCAAGTTTTGTTGCGTTAAGAAAAAGCTACGAGTTAATCTGGACTTTTTGAAAGCGTCTTAAGGGTTTTTACAGTAAGGACGACATTTTTTTTAAAAGGCTTGAGGAAAAAAAAAGAGCCCTGATTGAGGAGAAAATGCGAGCGAGAGGCACTGAGGGTCCTTTTTTTTTTTTTTTCCTTTCTTTTTCCATTAAGGAATCCTCTTTCGTCGCACGCCATCCAAAGAAGCGTTAAACGCCGGCAGTAAAGATTGGAGCAAGTCATATTTACACGAGAGAGGTGAGAACAAGTTTGTTAGTGCATGTGTTTTTTTTTCACCCCCCCCTCTTTTTTTGCGGTGAGATAAAGTGTTGGCCGACAAAAAAAAGACTGAAGGGACGAGGCGTCGTCATGGCGACACGCGGCTCTCAAAGCTCACCTTTCTCCATCGCTTTCGACAGTGTTCGGTACTCAGTGCGGCTTTATTTGGGGGCGGGTCCGGTTTGGCTTTGCAAGTTTTTTTTTGTTGTTTTTTTTTAAGCCGTAAAGCAGGATAAGATTTGACGTGGCTTCAGCAATCCGCCATGTATCGACCTGAGGGGAGAAGACAGGTTACAGCTGTGGTTGCTTTGCTCGTCAACCTCGACCTGCGTGGGAGGGGGTTCATGTGGCCCCATTCCTGGGTGGATCTCATTTTTGCAATGCGCTTTGCTGAAAACGATGGAAAGCGTCAGTCGACATAGCGACCGAAGTTAGAATTGCCGCAAAAACACGTTTTAAGATATTCAGCGATCTACTGACCCAATTCGTCACGTTCCATGTGTCAGGTGAACCGTGACGAGTGGGGCCATATGAATCCCCTTCCTACTGTATAAACATGATTGGTTAAGGTCATGCCTGCAACAACAGCTGATAGGCAACAGTGGTCAGGTGACCCTTCTGAAGATGACAGTCGAAACATGTCAGGTAAAAAATCCATCTAATATGCTCAAAATATTGTCTGACTACAAGATAAATTGAAAAGTACCACCGTCATTAAGTTCGGAGGAAATTCTTACGTTTTTTGTTTAATAACATTTTCAAACACATTTTCAGTCCTTGCGTCATCATATTTGGACTTATTGACAAAATAATCATACATCTAGAAATAACTCGCCATCAGATTTAATATGATATATTACTTGGGGTGTTTTATTGCAAAATATATTTATGACCCTTTGGACCTGGTGAACTTTGACCTGGGCGAGAAGAATATTCAGCTATATACGTGCTGTATATCCACCCACTGTGGAAACTATTGTATAAAAACTGCAGCTTCCTCAAAGCTTTTATATGCAAAAAAAAGCTATGATGCCAAACATGTTTGTGATACAGTACTTCATAGGGCTGGGCGATAAAACGATATCAATATATATCACGATACAATCAATACAAAAAAATGCGTTCGATAAAATATTCGATCATTTTTTTTCTTCTTCGCCGGAAGAAAGCGGACGTTGCGAAGCAAGGTTGGTTGCATGAACAAAGGCGCTCGCTGTCCGGTAACCGAGGGTTACCGGATCAGTGGGAGTGACACGCTAACAGCCAATCGGGTAACAGTATCGACTATCAAGTTTGGTTTTGCCATCTTGTTGACTAGCGGTTGATTCTTTGCATGGAGTGAGAAGAGAAAGTCAAAATGAAGAAATTGTGAATAAAACAGGAAAAGTCACCTTGTGAGTATGGCAGTTTTTTTGGAGTTTTTAAAAAAGGACCGTAGTCAGACCAATGTGGTCTGTAATTGATGCTCACCCTTTAGAGCACAGCTGTAACTTCCTGGCACTAAACCTGCAGAAAATAGTTCTTCCCAGGTTTCTCTATGTTTACATTTTCACACTTTGCACTATTTTTTTTACACTTTATTAAGCATTTCTTACATATTTCTTATATCCTCATTTTAAGACGTTATAGTTAAGTGTTCAATGGGATTTTACTATTTTATTTACATTGTTAGAATGTTTTCCATGCTTGTGTTGACATTTCCATTCTATTCTGCATTGACAGCTGAGGGGATTATAATCAGAGGAAGGTAATATTTAAACTAAAAATGTTCATATTTTTACATAGGTAATAAAAAATATCAATAATTCTCGATATCGACCGATATACAATACAGTTTTCAGCCATATCGCCCAACCCTAAGCTGTTATTCATTGGCACCCAAAAAATGGCAAAAAAACAGCAATTAAGACCGCATCCATAAAAAGCCTTAAAATTAGAGGTGTCCCGATCCGATACTGACTTTGGTCCAATATCAGCAACAAAAAAAACAAGTATAAGACTATATGGGCTTGCATGTACTACTACTATGAACATACCAATCCATTATTTATAAGTTCTAATGTGTTAAAATGTTCAGATATTGTGTTTTTCAAAACAATGGAAATTATGTTTTGAGTAAAGAACAACAGCCTTCCAGCTTGTATTCTTAGGTTATTTAAATTAAGAGGAGAAAACTATAATTTACGGGGGACATTGATTTTTGAAATATGTAAAGTAAGAACGAATATAAAATACAAATGTATTTCAGTTTTAGGAGTTAAATGGTGGAACAAGCTCAGTGATGAGTTGAAGACATGTAGTTCTTTGTTAAGGTTTAAGAAAACCTTGAAAGGTGAAATAATTGAAAATTATAAAATATAGTAACAATTACTTTCATCCCATTGATTTTTTTTTTAAACGTTGATGTTCCAGGCAATCTTATTTTCAGTGAAGGTATAGGATAGGCAAATATAAGCTTTGGCTTCAGCCTATTCCTTTTTCTGTAATTTTTTAAATTTTATTTTATTTTTGTGTGTAAATGTGTATAATTGTTAAATATGTATAATCTGTACTGTTAAACTGGTCACACAAAACGGTTAATGGTTGATTATATGAGCGAAATAAACTTATTTCCTTCATTCATTCATGTAAAATGATACAAACAGTACTGCAGCGTGTTTACGTGTGCAAAGCCAGTTAACATCTAAATATCCTCCAATAAACACACAAAATTGGTCTTTTTTAGTCAAGTCATTTACAAAAAGGTAAACATGCAAGGCTACAGACTACTAGGAGCGAGCAGCTACACAACAGCTTAGCACACAATAGCACACAAGCTAGGTGTGTACAACAGCACTTTTGTCAACATAAACAAGCATCAAATAACTATAGTTGCATGTTACTTACACATACAAAGTCTATAAAGGCAGAATCGTATTAGAAAGTATCCAGTAACAAACGCGTACGCATCATTCAGCTTACTGCATCATGATTTTAATCTAATGAATTATTGTCGCCAAAAAATAATTACCACTCCACTTTAACTTAAAGGCAGCATAAGTCCATACAGCACGGTTATTAATAAATAGATGTATTATTTTGACTAATTTCACTTGATCAAGCTTTTTCTACACTAGAAAATAATACAAGTATTATTTGTGCTGATAGTGTATCGAATCAATGTCGGTATTGGCCAAAGTTCAAAGCTCCAATATCGGTATCGGATAGTGTATCGAATCAATGTCGGTATTGGCCAAAGTTCAAAGCTCCAATATCGGTATCGTAGAGGTGGAAATGTGGTATCGGGACATCCCTAATTGTTGATACCCTAAAACAGAAGTGTCCAAACTTTCCACTGAGGGCCGCAGACTGAAAATTTAAAGGATGTGAGGCCTTTTACCCCCACCTTTTTTCATTTATTTGTGGCATTAAGGTCAATATTTCAACATTTTTGGTTACATCACATTTTTTAGTAATAGTGTTTTTAGAAGGTGTATAATAACACCCCTGCTCTAAACCCCTCTCAGAGTTATTAAAGAGGTTTTAAATTCAGTTTTAGGCATGAACAATAACAGGCATGTTGTCAAAGCATCTTCCTGCTGGAAAATGTTGATTCATTGACCTGTGAGACGGTGCCCTCTGCTGGAGTCATAGCTTCAGTTTTCACTTGCAGATAGCGCCATCAATTTTCTTTTCATTTCTTTGAAGGTTAACACAAAAAAAATCACTTATAGAAAAATACTTTGTGAATATACATGGGACTCTTCTGATTTGAACCATGTTCAAATTGGATTCAAGTGTTTTTTATGCTTGCCTCCTCATGATTGGATATTTTGACAAAATGATGACATCAGCAGCTTTAATATGATATATTACTTGGTATGTTTTGCTGACCTCCCTAGGCGTGACCTACAAACACCTGGGTGAAGTTAGCCCACCTTACCATTGGAAATATTACAATAAAGCTGCCATTCCTTTGTGCTACATGTATGCTGTAAACATTTCCCTTTGTGCTCTTACGGTTTTTAAGTTATTCTAAAAGACATTTTTTGACCCGTGATGTCATCCACCCAAACGTGCCCCTTTCGTTATTGCTACGTTTGTGATGCAAACAATTTTTGTCTATTATAGTTTTTATGTTATTAAAGTTTTACAGTTTTTGTTATCAACGTGTTGATATTCATAACCAGCCCACCCCACCTTGTCAAAATGTCCCCATCAATATCCCATTTGTTCATGCCGCAGACTTTTTTTTGTCCTTTATAGTTTTTATGTTATTACCGTTTTATAGTTTTTATGTTATTAACTTGGTATTATTCATAACCAGCCCCCTTAACCTGTGCTACAATCTTTTTTTGTCTAACTTTTAGAGTTTTTATGTTATGGAGCAGTACATATAGTAGTAGGGTGTCATGTGTGGTAGAGTAATACATATAGTAGTAGGGTGTCGTGTGTGGTAGAGTAATACATATAGTAGTAGGGTGTCGTGTGTAGTAGAGTATAATGTATAGTAGTAGGGTGTCGTGTGTAGTAGAGAATTATGTATAGTAGTAGGGTGTCGTGTGTGGTAAAGTAATATTTATAGTAGTAGTAGGGTGTCATGTGTGGCAGAGTAATATGTATAGTAGTAGGGTGTCGTGTGTTGTAGAGTAATACGTATAGTAGTAGGGTGTCATGTGTAGTAGAGTATAATGTATAGTAGTAGGGTGTCGTGTGTGGTAGAGTAATACGTATAGTAGTAGGGTGTCATGTGTGGTAGAGTAATATGTATAGTAGTAAGGTGTCACGTGTGGTAGAGTAATACGTATAGTAGTAGGGTGTCATGTGTGGTAGAGTAATACGTATAGTATAGTAGGGTGTCGTGTGTAGTAGAGTAATATGTATAGTAGTAGGGTGTCATGTGTAGTAGAGTAATATGTATAGTAGTAGGGTGTCGTCTGTAGTAGAGTAATATGTATAGTAGTAGGGTGTCGTGTGTAGTAGAGTATAATGTATAGTAGTAGGGTGTCGTGTGTGGTAGAGTAATACGTATAGTAGCAGGGTGTCGTGTGTTGTAGAGTAATTCGTATAGTAGTAGGGTGTCGTGTGTGGCAGAGTAATACGTATAGTAGTAGGGTGTCGAGTGTAGTAGAGTATAATGTATAGTAGTAGGGTGTCGTGTGTGGTAGAGTAATACGTATAGTAGTAGGGTGTCGTGTGTTGTAGAGTAATACGTATAGTAGTAGGGTGTCGTGTGTTGTAGAGTAATACGTATAGTAGTAGGGTGTCGTGTGTTGTAGAGTAATTCGTATAGTAGTAGGGTGTCGTGTGTGGTAGAGTAATACGTATAGTAGTAGGGTGTCGTGTGTAGTAGAGTATAATGTATAGTAGTAGGGTGTCGTGTGTGGTAGAGTAATACGTATAGTAGTAGGGTGTCGTGTGTTGTAGAGTAATACGTATAGTAGTAGGGTGTCATGTGTAGTAGAGTATAATGTATAGTAGTAGGGTGTCGTGTGTGGTAGAGTAATACGTATAGTAGTAGGGTGTCATGTGTGGTAGAGTAATATGTATAGTAGTAAGGTGTCACGTGTGGTAGAGTAATACGTATAGTAGTAGGGTGTCATGTATGGTAGAGTAATACGTATAGTATAGTAGGGTGTCGTGTGTAGTAGAGTAATATGTATAGTAGTAGGGTGTCATGTGTAGTAGAGTAATATGTATAGTAGTAGGGTGTCGTCTGTAGTAGAGTAATATGTATAGTAGTAGGGTGTCGTGTGTAGTAGAGTAATACGTATAGTAGTAGGGTGTCGTGTGTGGTAGAGTAATACATATAGTAGTAGGGTGTCGTGTGTAGTAGAGTAATACGTACAGTAGTAGGGTGTTGTGTGTGGTAGAGTAATAGGTATAGTAGTAGGGTGTCGTGTGGTAGAGTAATATGTATAGTAGTAGGGTGTCATGTGTGGTAGAGTAATATGTATAGTAGTAGGGTGTTGTGTGTGGTAGAGTAATATGTATAGTAGTAGGGTGTCATGTGTGGTAGAGTAATATGTATAGTAGTAGGGTGTCATGTGTGGTAGAGTAATATGTATAGTAGTAGGGTGTCGTGTGTAGTAGAGTATTATGTATAGTAGTAGGGTGTCGTATCGTAGAGTAATACGTATAGTAGTAGGGTGTCGTGTGTGGTAGAGTAATACATATAGTAGTAGGGTGTCGTGTGTGGTAGAGTAAAATGTATAGTTGTAGGGTGTCGTGTGTGGTAGAGTAATACATATAGTAGTAGGGTGTTGTGTGTGGTAGAGTAATACGCATAGTAGTAGGGTGTCGTGTGTGGTAGAGTAATACGCATAGTAGTAGGGTGTCATGTGTGGTAGAGTAATACATATAGTAGTAGGGTGTTGTGTGTGGTAGAGTAATACGCATAGTAGTAGGGTGTCGTGTGTGATAGAGTAATACGTATAGTAGTAGGGTGTCGTGTGTGCTAAAGTAATAGGTATAGTAGCAGGGTGTCGTGTGCGGTAGAGTAATACGTATAGTAGTAGGGTGTCGTGTGTGATAGAGTAATACGTATAGTAGTAGGGTGTCGTGTGTGCTAAAGTAATAAGAATAGTAGTAGGGTGTCGTGTGTGGTGGAGTAATATGTATAGTAGTAGGGTGTCGTGTGTGATAGAGTAATACGTATAGTAGTAGGGTGTCGTGTGTGGTGGAGTAATATGTATAGTAGTAGGGTGTCGTGTGTGATAGAGTAATACGTATAGTAGTAGGGTGTCGTGTGCGGTAGAGTTGGGGACGGCGTGGCGCGGTTGGAAGAGTGGCCGTGCCAGCAACCTGAGGGTCCCTGGTTCGATCCCCACCTTCTACCAACTTAGTCACGTCCGTTTGTATCCTTGAGCAAGACACTTCCCCCTTGCTCCTGATGGGTCGTGGTTAGGGCTTTGCATGGCAGCCTCGCCATCAGTGTGTGAATGGGTGAATGTGGAAATAGTGTCAAAGCGTTTTGAATACTTTGAAGGTAGAAA
This sequence comes from Entelurus aequoreus, assembly GCF_033978785.1. Classification (NCBI taxonomy): domain Eukaryota; kingdom Metazoa; phylum Chordata; class Actinopteri; order Syngnathiformes; family Syngnathidae; genus Entelurus; species Entelurus aequoreus. The sequence continues at coordinate 59,494,484 of NC_084738.1, read as the reverse complement.
AGCGTTAAACAAGTATAACCCATTTACCATTTATAGTAGTAGGGTGTCGTGTGTGGTAGAGTAATAGATATAGTAGTAGGGTGTCGTGTGTGGTAGAGAGATATGAGATTTCTAGTTCCCATTTGGGACAAGTTTGGGGAGATTTTGACAGTGTGTGTGGATAGTAAAATGTTGATAACATAAAAACTATAATAGTTCGACAAAAACAATTGCAGCACAAATGAATGACAGTGTTATTTGAATATTTGCAACGATAAAGGGAGCCAACGTCACACACAAATATGAGCAACTATGTAACGCTGTTTGACCACCCATTTTAGACACAATAAAAAAAAAAGGCAACTATTGTGCTGATGCTAAAAGCTGTGCAGTGTGTGCAGTGTGTGTAGTCTACCTGTGGCGAATCTCTTCTTGCTGAGAGACAGCCTGTAGCCGCTCCCTTGCAGCTCCATGCCCACCCCCGACAGCGTGCTGCCCTCGTTCATGAACTGCACCGCCAGCGTGGACGGGTTGGACGGGCCGCTGGACACCTCAAACTTGGCCCTCAGAGAGCCGGCGCCTAAAGCAAACAACACACAATCGCCATGACAACCGCCGCCGACGGCAAAGTTTCCTAAAAAGACGTCACCTTCGTTTTCCGACTTGTCAGAAATGTCGCTCAGCTTCCACAGACATTTATTCTGCTCGCCGTTCCTACAAAGACAAAATATGTGTTGGTGTAATTGTTAATCAACAACAGACGACGGTGGGTGCGCAGCCCACCAGAGGGCGCTGGGCAGGGACTGCATGCTGGTGACGCCGCCGTCGACCGGCACCAAGATCTGCAGGTTGCCGAGCGGCCCCGGCGAGGCCATGGAGTCCGGGTTGTAGCGGTAGTCCACCCGCAGGTCCGTGGTGCTCGGGGAACACTTCCAGTACACGGCCAGGTTGAGCGGCGTGGAGTGGATGCCGTCAGACTGCACCTGAAATCAACCGCACAGGATGGACGGTGAATGGGCGGAGCTAGACGCGGTGCAGTGCATTGATTGATGGACACAGCACGCGCGCGTCCACAAAAAGGTGCAAAGGCCAAAAACAAAGTCGGAACCATTGGAACATCACATGAGTTCAGTTTAGCACAGAGGTGTCTAAAGTGTGGCCCGAGGGCCAGTTGTAGCCCACAGCTAAATTTAAAAAAATAAAATAGTGGAATAAAAGCGCATATAGGTGATATGTAACAAGAAGAAGTAGCAATGTTGACATTTATTACAGTCAATGTTTGTAATAAATGAGGATAAAAACTAGTTGAAATATTGTTTTGATATTGTTAAACCAGGGCTGTCAAACTCACTTTCACGGAGGGCCACATGGCCCTCTGTAACAGTGAATATATATGAATATAAATATACAAGAATTCACTTCATGATATTATTAAACAATTCCCCTTTGCATTTGATCATTATATTTTTTCACATACTGCTCAGTCACTAAAATTTTATCGTAGAATTTAGTGTTTTTTTACAGCATACTACTTCAAATAGAAAAATAGCACCACTGTTTTTTTACGGTAACATTCTGGCAACTGAGCAGCTAGTTTTTAAATCGTCAAATCCATGCTTGTTGTTTTTATGATAAAATTCTGGCGACTGAGCAGATAGTTGTTAATTGTAATGGTTGTTGGGTTTTTTTGCGGTAGTATAAATGGAAAAACGGCACTGTGGGATTTTTTTTAACGGCTAAATTCTGGCAACTGAGCAGCCGGTTATTGTTGTTTTTTTAAATCTATTGTAATTTTTACAATGTTCAATTTAATGAATAACTTGCTTTGAAATCATAAGTCAAAAAGATATTTATTTTTAATTTAACAAAAAGTTTGTAATGTATGATAGTACAATATTGGTTACATTATTAGGAAACTCGACACAAATAGTCATTATTACTACATATTATTACTAACATTACATTATTAACAAGAAAAACATTATTATTACAGATTCATACATACAGTAAGTCAAGAAGATAAACTCATTTGTATACTCTAGCCTTTAAATAGTGAAGTGAAGTGAATTATATTTATATAGCGCTTTTTCTCTAGTGACGCAAAGCGCTTTACATAGTGAAACCCAATATCTAAGTTACATTTAAACCAGTGTGAGTGGCACTGGGAGCAGGTGGGTAAAGTGTCTTGCCCAAGGACACAACGGCAGTGACTAGGATGGCGGAAGCGGGGATCGAACCTGCAACCCTCAAGTTGCTGGCACGGCCACTCTACCAACCGAGCTATACCGCCAAATAGACCCCCCTTTTAGACCAGTTGATCTGCCGTTTCTTTTCTGCTCTGGCCCCCTCTCCTTCGTGGAGGGGGGGGGGCACAGGTTCGGTGGCCACGGATGAAGCGCTGGCTGTCCAAAGTCGGGACCCGGGGTGGACCGCTCGTCTGTGCATCGGTTGGGGACATCTCTGCGCTGCTGACCTGTCTCCACTAGGGATGGTCTCCTGCTGGCCCTACTATGGACTGGACTCTCATTATTATGTTAGATCCACTATGGACTGGACTCTCACTATTATGTTAGATCCACTATGGACTGGACTCTCACAATATTATGCTAGATCCACTCGACATCCATTGAACCGGTCGCCCAGGGGGGGTCCCCATATCTGCGGTCCCCTCCAAGGTTTCTCATTGTCCCATTGGGTTGAGTTTTTCCTTGCCCTGATGTGGGATCTGAGCCGAGGATGTCGTTGTGGCTTGTGCAGCCCTTTGAGACACTCGTGATTTAGGGCTATATAAGTAAACATTGATTGATTGATTGAAGATATTTGAGTATTTATTTTTTTAAATATTTAATGACTATAACATTATATTTGTTATATTATTTACAAATATAGAAATATACGCAATTACATGCAGTTAATGTATTTTTTTTGTCAATACGGAAAGAGCCAACACATTAAGTAAGAAAAGATAAAGTACTTAAATGACGCATATTATTTCTAGGCTTTCACAGGACACATAAAATGATGTGATGTTTGATACTTAAACTGTCAATGGCAGTCACCATAAATAAATGTAAACATTTACAGTTAATACATGTGATCGGTATTGGGCGATCTCACTCATGGAAGATCGGAATCGGCAACATAAAACAGTCATCGGATAATCCTTAGAATTAGGGCCTAGCATAGCTCGGGGTTACTAAAACTGCTGGTAGAAATACGGGACAATCTTAGTCACACATCTGCCATTGTGTTTGAAACACCTGATCTGGTATTAATGTGGTTAGCATATTTATAATTGAAAAATGCTAAAACCCTTTCATGATGGCCGCCTTTGCTTTTCAATCTGGACATTTGTTTAAAAAAATGTTGCTGTTTATCACGGGGACGCCACTGACCTGGTACTTGAGGATGTCCACATTGTAGTAGGAAGCCGCCGGGTTCTGGTCCGCGGCTTTCCTGAGGTAGGACGTCAGCGCTTGCATGTTGAACCAGAAGTCTTTCGAGTCCGAGTCACTTTGGGAAAGATCACTGGAGATAAAAAAAAAAACAGACGGAAGCATGCGTGCGTGAGCGTACACAAACACACACGGAATAATCAGACGCTCAGTTATTCATCCCACTCCTTGGCTTTGTGCGTGAAAATCCAATAGCTTGGAAGGAGACCAGACTGCTGTGTCCTACCCGCTACCAAATGATGGATTACACTTGATTCAATAAGTCCCACCAAGTGGTCTCAGGAGCAATGAAGATGAAATCAGAGCGAGAATGATAATAACAATAACAAACGTTTATTGGAGCGACAGAAAGTAGAAAATATGATTGTACGGTACACCGATACTCTTATTAAAAAATGTACCATACAGCCTTTGAAATCTTCTTTTCATGGACCTGATGGCGGATCGTGGTGACATTGCTGGTAATATGGCCGAGGCGCACGTGAATCAACACACACGCAGGGAACTTACAAGCGGAAACAGTGTGAGGACAGAAGATGGAGAATAGACATCATTTGGCTTTAAAACTAACAATAAAGGTGAAGCTATAAACACTGAAGAGCCGAAACGCAAGTGGTGCTTTAAAACGTAGCTAGCTAGCGGCTAATGTCTTTTTTAAAGTGTTTTAGCGACTTCTAAATCACTAAACCTCGCCTCCATGGCGACAAATGACCTAAGTTTCTCGCAAGTGTCATCCCTGCAGGACGAGGAATAGCTAAACACAGTAGATAGATACAACAGCTAACCGCTAACAGCAAGCTAGCACTCCTGAATGTAAACAAATGGGTGGATGTATACAAATAGACTAGAGATGTCCGATAATGGCTTTTTTGCCGATATTCCGATATTTTCCTATTCTTAATTACCGATTCCGATATCAACCAATACCGATATATACAGTCATGGAATTAACACATTATTATGCCTAATTTTGTCGTGATGCCCCGCTGGATGCATTAAACAATGTAACAAGGTTTTCCAAAATAAATCAACTCAAGTTATGGAAAAAAATGCCAACATGGCACTGCCATATTTATTATTGAAGTCACAAAGTGCATTGTTTTTTTTAACATGCCTCAAAACAGCAGCTTGGAATTTGGGACATGCTCTCCCTGAGAGCACAGCGGCGTTTTAAAAAGTCATACATTTTACTTTTTGAAACCGATACCGATAATTTCCGATATTACATTTTAAAGCATTTATCGGCCGATAATATAATAGACTGTAACGATACCAAGTACAAAAGCCATATATAGTCAATACTACAATGATTACATCGATATTTTTTATCATCACAAAGTCTTTTGTCATTTTTTTGTGGTTTATAAACTTTGGAAATACAGGAAAACTTTAAGTATCATCCGGTAACTACTTATATTACATATTGGATACATGCCTGAATTTGTAGCATCACCCAAAACTAATGTAAAGTATCCAAACAACAGAAGAATGAGTAATTATTACATTTTAACAGAAGTGTAAATAGAATGTATTAAAAGGGGTGGGGGTGTGTGGGGAGGCCAAAGGATGGTACGCCCAAGCTGTAAATCTAGCCAGGACCGCCTCTGGGCTATAGACTAGAGAGTCTATAGTGGAAAAGTTGGGGCCCCGAGGTCAAAAAGATTAAGAACCACTGCATTAAAGGAGAGTAAAGGTGACTATTATAGTGTTAGTTCATGTGCAGAGGGCTCTCATCTTGGTAAAAACTGTATTTAGAAGGGTTTTTTAATGATTTTGCTATGAAAATATTAGATTTAGAATGAATAATTCCTACCATGGTCAGGCCCAGAACCAATTAACAGCGATAAACAAGGATTTAGTAAAGCTGCTTTCGAAGTATCATGAGTGATCAGCATCCAGCGGCCATTTTTACTGTAGCTCTTAGGGGTGCACAAAAAATTTATTCAAATCGGAATCGCATTTCTTATTCATCTAGATTCTAAAATTATTTTTAATTTGGTAAATGGTTTATACTTGTATAGCACTATTTCCACATTCACATACGGATGGCGGGACCTGCCATGCAAGGCCCTAACCACAACCCATCAGGAGCAAGGGTGAAGTGTCTTGCCCAAGCACACCACGGACGTGACTAGGATGGCGGAAGCTGGGGATCGAACCAGGAACCCTCAAGCCGCTCTACCAACCAAACCACGCCATTAAAAAAATAATCATAATTGTATTCTATTATTGTTAAATACATTTTAGGCCATCTCCATGCAACCAGAAGGAGCGTTTCTAACCTGTAACCTGTTTTGAAAAGTTTCATTCTATTATACCAAATATTAGATTGCGAGAATCGGTTTGAATCGAGAGTCGTGTTGGATCAATTCTGAATCAAATTGTCACAAATCGTTATGTGCCCTTTAAATGATAATAATAATAATAATAATAATAATAGATTTTATTTGTAAAAAGCACTTTACATTGAGTAAACAACCTCAAAGTGCTACAGTGTATTAAAAAAAATAAAATAAAAAAATAATACAAAAATAAATAAAAATAAAAACTAGAACAGCCAAATAGCTAGAACTAGTATGCATATATCTAAAAAAGGCTTTTTCAAAAAGAAGGGGTTTTAAGCCTTTTTTAAAAGCATCCACAGTCTGTGGTGCCCTCAGGTGGTCAGGGAGAGCGTTCCAGAGACTTGGAGCGGCGGAGCAGAAAGCCCGGTCTCCCATTGTTTGTTGCTTTGTCCTCGGAGGTTGGAGGAGGTTAGCCTGTCCGGAGCGGAGGTGTCGAGTGGAGGATTTGGGGGTGAGTAGTTCTTTGAGGTAGAGGGGGGCATTTCCATGGAGGCACAGGTGGGTTAGTAGGGAGACTTTGTATTCAATCCTGAGTGGAACAGGAAGCCAGTGAAGGGATTTGAGAATTGGAGTGATGTGGTCGTATTTCCGCACTCTCATCAGGATCCTAGCAGCACTATTCTGTATGCAGTGCGGCTTCTGGATGTTCTTGCCGGGGATCCCGACAAGAAGTGCGTTGCAGTAGTCTAGCCTGGAGGAGACAAAGGCGTGGACGAGCCTTTGTCTCCTAAATGCACTTTAAAATGTTGCTACTCAGCTGCTGGTGTGAAAGTTGTGCGTGTTACACTTGTCGTACTGTCGTTTACAATCAACTCATCAGCTGAATCAATGCTGACTGAGCAGCTTTATTCCAGCATTGGTTGTGTTGCTATTGTGTTGTACTTGTTCATAAATGTGGGGTCAAAGGGAGGAATTTTTCCCTTTCTGCTTCCTCATGCACCCCTAATCATTATCAAAGCATGGTTTTGATACAGCTCCTGTATTGGAGCTTACTAGTTGTGCTGGGCGTTACCAAGGCAACACACAAACAAGCTTTTCCTCCACGGGACTTCCGTGTTTATAGCTGGTGCCACCTGCAGCAGGCCCATTACAGCAAATAACAAGCTGATGACGACAATAACGACGCATAATGGATATTTGATGGACACGTGTGTGCTTCAAGCAGCGTTTTTATGCACAACTTTCTCAAGAGAAAAAAAAAAGAGCCCGACCGCATCGCCGCCTTTTAAACACAAACGAGCGCTAAATGGAGCGGATGTCCTGTGAAGTTGCGCTGTTGTTTGCTATTTCAGGCCGACCTGACTGCGCACGTCTGCTGGAAAGTATTTCCCTGACAGCTTAATAATACGCTCAGGTCGGCCGACTAATTGAATTTCCTGCATGACGTGGGCCTCTTTTGCTCTCTGTTTTTGGATCAGTGTTGGCGCTAGGAATTTTCAAAATGGGGTCCCAGGGACCCCATCAAGTCATAAAAATGGGGTCCCACGGTAAATTTTTGGGGTCCCACTTTTTTGTATCCGTTTTGAAAACAAATGATAAATGTATGCATTATCCTGTTATATCTCACATTCTATATTGTGTTTTGGAAAAAGGTTGTCATAAACGTTACTTAATTCATTCAACAAATAATACAAAAGAAAACAAATGTAAATTTACTCGGTTATAAACATTCATTCACTTTCTTCTTTCCTTCATAGATCTAAACTTTACCGCTGCCAGTATTTTTTATATATTTTCATTAGAGATGTCCGATAATATCGGCCTGCCGATAAATGCTTGAAAATGTAATATCGGAAATTATCAGTATAGTTTTTTTTATTATCGGTATCATTTTTTAATTTTGTATTATTTTTATTTTTAATTAAATCAACATAAAAAACACAAGATACACTTACAATTAGTGCACCAACCCAAAAAAACCCTCCCTCTCCCATTTACACTCATTCACACAAAAGGGTTGTTTCTTTCTGTTATTAATATTCTGGTTCCTACATTATACATCAATATATATCAATACAGTCTGCAAGGGATACAGTCCGTAAGCACACATGATTGTGCATGCTGCTGGTCCACTAATAGTACTAACCTTTAACAGTTAATTTTACTCATTTTCATTAATTACTAGTTTCTATGTAACTGTTTTTATATTGTTTTACTTTCTCTTTTATTCAAGAAAATGTTTTTAATTTATTTATCTTATTTTATTGTATTAATTTTTTTTAAAAAGGACCTTATCTTCACCATACCTGGTTGTCCAAATTAGGCATAATAATGTGTTAATTCCACGACTGTATATATCGGTATTGGTTGATATCGGTATCGGTAATTAAGAGTTGGACAATATCGGAATAAAAGCCATTATCGGACATCCCTAATTTTCATTTACTAAGTTGTAGGTGTATTTACAGTCGCAATCAAAAGTTGTAGAGTTGAAAAGAACGTAATGTCATGGCTGTCTTGAGTTCCAATACTTTCTACAACTCTTATTTTTTTAGAGAGATTGGAGCACATACTTGTTGGTCACAAAAAACATTCATGAAGTTTGGTTCTTTTATGAATTTATTATGGGTCTACTGAAAATGTGAGCAAATCTGCTGGGTCAAAAGTATACATACAGCAATGTTAATATTTGGTTACATGTCCCTTAGCAAGTTTCACTGCAATAAGCCATCCACAAGCTTCTGGTTGAATTTTTGACCACTCCTCTTGACAAAATTGGTGCAGTTCAGCTTAAATTTGTTGGTTTTCTGACATGGACTTGTTTCTTCAGCATTGTCCACACGTTTAAGTCAGGACTTTGGGAAGGCCATTCTAAAACCTTAATTCAAGCCTAATTTAGCCATTCCTTTACCACTTTAAATGTGTGTTTGGGGTCATTGTCCTGTTGGAACACCCAACTGCGGGCTGATGATTTTAGGTTGTCCTGAAGAATTTGGAGGTAATTCTCCTTTGTCATTGTCCCATTTAAAGCACAATCACTCTGTCACAAAAAAATAAGAGTTGTAGAAATTATTGGAAACTCAAGAAAGCCATGACATTATGTTCTTTACAAGTGTATGTAAACTTTTGATCGCGACTGTATTTCAGTATGAACGTGTAAAAAGTTTTTTGCTTCGGTCATGAAATGATGATATTGGTGTGCCAGGGCATACATGCATAAGACAAATTGATTGTTGATTGATTATTCTCACCTGTATATAGATCATCAGTCGTTTAAAAACCGCCACATCTGCACTTTCATGGCAAATAATGCCAACAAACTTAGAATGTTGCAAGTTAGTTTCAATGTCATCTAATACAGTGGCACTCAATACCTTTAGCATTTCTTCTCTGGTTTTGTGATGGCCATAAGCTGTGTGTTCCCCTTTAAGAATGACCGTATGTGGGGTGAGTGACGTTTGTAAGTGAGTGGGCGAGTTAGGAGAGGGAGCGCTAGCATGTTCAGGAGTGTTAATACCAGAGGTGTGGACTCGAGTCACATGACTTGGACTCGAGTCAGACTCGAGTCATGAATTTGATGACTTTGGACTCGACTTGACAAAATGTAAAGAGACTTGCAACTCGACTTAGACTTTAACATCAAGGACTTGTGACTTCACTTGGACTTGAGCCTTTTGACTTGACATGACTTGCTACTTTCCCCAAAACCCAAAGATTAAAAAGTTATTTGGGAGCGCGCCGCTCCGTATTTTCCCTTTTCTTCGTCTGTGTCTATCAGCGTGTTGTTCCTGTCAGCTGGTGTGCTCTCAGTACAACAGCCAATCAAATTAGATCTACGCTGTTTTCATCACACAGCTCTCATCCAATCAAATTGCAGGACAACCAATGAAGAAGAATTGTCAAACAATGCGGCAGTGAGAAACAATTATGCCAAAGTTAATTTCGTTCGGGTATTAAAACTACGACTCGGTCAACAAAAAACGAATAGCCCTATGCAAATCATGCAGTTCGAATATTATAGACGGAGACGTAACAACTTCCAACTTCGTTCGACATTTGAAGATGCACAAAGAAGGGTACGTTTTGAATGTAAGCTAACGTTTATTGGCTAAGTAACGTGACTTTTATTTGCTGTGTAGTTAAATCAGTGAGGCTGTAAACTCACTGCTAACGTTATAACCATAGACATCTTATAAGGGTACGCAGCATGGAGCGCTACTGCCTACTGGCGCAGACGAGACGCGGGGCCGCCATCTTGGAGTGGTGATCCGCTCCACTCAGTGCAATTCATTTGGCAGGAGCAATGAACTGTCAGCGCATTTAATTCATCTTACCTCAATAGCATGGTGGATGTGTGCTTGGCTTTGTGGAAAACATAAATAAAGAGTTGTAACAAATCGACGGCCTCATTCCAACTAAAGAGCGGAACTGTAGGGACCCACTGCCAGGTGAAGTGGAGGGTGTTACCCCCGACATACATCGGCCCTGGAGGGAACGTCTCGACCACGGTCTGGGAGCCGACAAGCAGGAAAGGTGCAACACGATGTTTCTTGGTGCCTGGTGAGGCTGGATCTTTGAAAATCAGTGCACCCGGTCGTAAAGGTGTTCTTTTTATTAGCCCGTTTACATGGCGTGCAAAACATATTCCCATCTTCATAAGTGAGCCATTCGCTGAAAAGTGGCTCCTGAAGGCACTTTTCATTGAAGCTTCGCTTCTTGGGTTTAATACTCGCCGTGACGAAAACAATAACACGTGGGTGTCGGTACAAAAAAAAAAAATCTGCATCCTGGGGACACGCGGACATCCGGAAATTTGCGTCCTTTCTGATTTGAATGCGTAAAAAGACACAAACAGTGCGTTAACGCATACTTGCCAACCCTCCCGATTTTCCCAGGAGACTCCCGAATTTCAGTGCCCCTCTCGAAAATCTCCCGGGGCAACCATTCTCCTGATTTCCACCCGGACAACAATATTGTGGGCGTGCCTTAAAGGCACTGCCTTTAGCGTCCTCTCTCACCTGAAAAGGAGACTATTATATATGTCTCCGTTATCCATAGGTGTATCTATAACCCATAAAGTAGGCAGGCACAGAGCTATTTCTCAGCGTGTGTTTATTCCAGCCGGCACGTTAATACACTGACACACGACATCCGGATTCCCATCATGCATTGCTTCAAAACTACGGCAAGTAGTAATGTCCAAAAACATAACGGAGACGAAGCAGAAGAATGAAGAAGACACATGGCGACGACGAGTAAGAAGAAGAAGTACGCTTACAAGTTCCAAAATGATTGGAAAAAAATAATTTCAGGTCATCCAGGACAGCTGGAAGGGGAAGGGTATGCTGCCTGCACATTTTGTAGATCAGATTTCTCCATTGAACACAGTGGCCGAACGAATATACTCATTCATGAACGGATTATTTATGTATACATATATATGTATAAGAAATACTTGAAAATATATACACCCCCCCGCTACCCCACCCCCCCACCTCAACACCCCCTGCCCCCCATCTCCCGAATTTGGAGGTCTCAAGGTTGGCAAGTATGCGTTAACGCCAACAGTGTTGGATCATACGATTCTTTTTTGTTTTGTGGATCATATACACTACCGTTCAAAAGTTTGGGGTCACATTGAAATGTCCTTATTTTTGAAGGAAAAGCACTGCACTTTTCAATGAAGATAACTTTAAACTAGTCTTAACTTTAAAGAAATACACTCTATACATTGCTAGTGTGGTAAATGACTATTCTAGCTGCAAATGTCTGGTTTTTGGCGCAATATCTACATAGGTGTATAGAGGCCCATTTCCAGCAACTATCACTCCAGTGTTCTAATGGTACAATGTGTTTGCTCATTGGCTCAGAAGGCTAATTGATGATTAGAAAACCCTTGTGCAATCATGTTCACACATCTGAAAACAGTTTAGCTCGTTACAGAAGCTACAAAACTGACCTTCCTTTGAGCAGATTGAGTTTCTGGAGCATCACATTTGTGGGGTCAATTAAACGCTCAAAATGGCCAGAAAAAGAGAACTTTCATCTGAAACTCGACAGTCTATTCTTGTTCTTAGAAATGAAGGCTATTCCACAAAATTGTTTGGGTGACCCCAAACTTTTGAACGGTAGTGTAGTTGGTATTTCCCTTTTTTTTGTATTTTAATTTGTATTTTATTACCTGAAGAGGAGCTGCTGGTTGGGATGGATCTGCTCCAGCCTGCTGGTGTTCTTCAACTTGAAGGTGAGCACGGCGGGGGAGGGGTTGCCGGTGAACACCTTGATGATGCCCACAGGGAACGACAGCGTCATGTCCCCCGTGATCTTCACGATGCACCTGGGAGGACGGCAAAATGAGGACGTTGGTCAACCACGGCAAGAGGATTCACGGTTGGCGGGAACTTCCTGTTTGCAAATTTAACGCGTTAACGTGCGTAGTAAAAAACTATGCAACGCGTTGAGTCAAGAAGCAATGTCTTCATATGAGCCAGTTTATACCACAGTGGAACCTCCATTTACATAACCCTCATTGTAAAAACTTTTCAATTTACCAACCGCAGATCGAATAAAAACACACTTTGGTGTACGAACGTTTCATCCACCCGCAGAGCCATTTTGTGCCCGGCAGCACACTCTTTGTGGACGGACTGATCGATCTTTGGGGCTCATTTAGTCAGCACAGCAGTGCTGCTGTTAGCTACTGTGCTAATTGCTACTTTGAGTCTTTTTTTTCCCCTTTTTACTAGGGGTGTAATGGTACTAAATCTCAAGGTACGATATGGTCACGGTATTAAGGCCACTATTATTGCGGTATATGTACCAAAAATGTTCTAGTCATATTTATTTCTAAAAACATTTATTTCTACGTGCAAATAATTGTGCAGGAACATCTACTGTTTCCAGCAAAATTTTTTAAGAATAACTTGCAATTATGTGTCTGTAAAGTAACATACATTTTCATAACATGGTCACTACTGCCTAGTTTCTCTTGTTATATTCTTATTTTTAACATTATATTGGTATTCTTATTGTTGCTTTTTATTTTTATTGTTATTGTTATATTTCCAATTTTTTTTCCATTGATACCCCCATTATTTACTTTTAACTTTTTAAATTTGATCTCAATTCTGTACACTGCTGCTGGAATTTAAATTTTCTTTAGGGAACTCTCCTGAAGGAATCAATAAAGTACTATCTATCTATCTATCTATCTATCTATGTAAACATCCAGTGTAATAATTATGTAAAACTATAATATATTGGCCCTAGTGTGTGAATGTGAGTGTGAATGTTGTCTGTCTATCTGTGTTGGCCCTGCAATGAGGTGGCGACTTGCTGGAATTTAAATTTTCTTTAGGGAACTCTCCTGAAGGAATCAAAGTACTATCTATCTATCTATCTATCTATCTATCTATCTATCTATCTATCTATCTATGTAAACATCCAGTGTAATAATTATGTAAAACTATAATATATTGGCCCTAGTGTGTGAATGTGAGTGTGAATGTTGTCTGTCTATCTGTGTTGGCCCTGCAATGAGGTGGCGACTTGCTGGAATTTAAATTTTCTTTAGGGAACTCTCCTGAAGGAATCAAAGTACTATCTATCTATCTATCTATCTATCTATCTATCTATGTAAACATCCAGTGTAATAATTATGTAAAACTATAATATATTGGCCCTAGTGTGTGAATGTGAGTGTGAATGTTGTCTGTCTATCTGTGTTGGCCCTGCAATGAGGTGGCAACTTGTCCAGGGTGTACCCTGCCTTCCGCCTGAATGCAGGTGAGATAGGCTCCAGCGACCCCCCGCGACCTCAAAAGGGACAAGCGGTAGGAAATGGATGGGATGGATGGATAATATACAGTTTAGTGTCTTTCAACTTTTACATTATGGGAAGCAGTGTCCTCTACGGTGGTAATTTGTACAGCAGTCTGGGAAATGTTGTTTCTCAAAAAAAGTACACTACCAATTTAACTTTAAATAAATACACCTACAACTTATTAAATTAAAATATAGAAAAAAATGCCGGCAGCGGTAAAGTTTAGATCCATGAAGGAAAGAAGAAAGTGAATGAATGTTTATAACCGAATGAATTTACATACCGGTATGCATAAAAATGTGTTTTCTTTTGTATTATTGTTTTAAATGAATTAAGTAACGTTTCTGACAACCTGTTTCCAAAACACAATATAGGATGTGAGATATAACAGGATAATGCATACATTTATCATTTGTTTTCAAAACGGTTACAAAAAAGTGGGACGCCATAAATTTTACTGTGTGACCCCGTTTTGAAAATTCCTAGCGCCAACACTGTTTTAATAATATGAACACCTTACAAACTGATGTTTGGCTTCAAATATATTTTCAGTGTGATGGTTTATGAGATGACAAGTTGTCCAGGGTGTATCCTGTATCCCGCTGTGCGTGTCGAGACCTGCTTGTTCTGTGTCGCTGTGGAAACGCTCAAAACGAAGGTAGTGCGCTTCGAAGAACATAGACTTTTTTATAAGTTTTATTTTGGCCTGGGCTTGTTTGTTAGCTACATAACTCAACCAGTTATGGACACATTTATTGTCCAAAAAACAATTCCTCTCATCGACTTCAAACATGCTTCACTTTGCGCTTGCGTGTTCAACGCCTCCACCCCTGCGCAGAGGATTCTGGGAGATGTAGTTAAATTACAGCCAATGCTAAAACGCCAGAAAAAAACTACACTCACCAAGTTTTCGTTTGATACCGTCACACGTCACAGTATTATTGTGAATACTGCGGTATTTATAAAGCCATTACATCACTACTTTTTACAGCATTTTTCCAGTTTGCATGAGCCCAAAGAAAGCAAAAAACAAGCAACGTGTGATTTGAAACATTCAGGAAGTACAGTGGAACCTAAATTTACGGACTTTTCGATTTACAAGCTTTTAGATAGCGCCGAATAAGCCTCTGTGTACGCTTCATTCATTCATTTTGTACACATGTATACATATACATGTACACATGTATACATATAAACATATATATGTATACATATATATATATAGCCTATACAAATACATGTGTACATATTATATTAATATAATAGATTTAATTAGATATTAATCATTATTATAATTGGATATTAAGAGTATGTGAAAGTTCGATTTCTACCTTGTTTATTACAAACCCCGTTTCCACATGAGTTGGGAAATTGTGTTAGATGTAAATATAAACGGAATACAATGATTTACAAATCATTTTCAACCTATATTCAGTTGAATATGCTACAAAGACAACATATTTGATGTTCAAACGGATAAACTTTTTTTTGTGTGCAAATAATCATTAACTTTAGAATTTGATGCCAGCAACACGTGACAAAGAAGTTGGGAAAGGTGGCAATAAATACTGATAAAGTTGAGGAATGCTCATCAAACACTTATTTGGAACATCCCACAGGTGAAGAGGCAAATTGGGAACAGGTGGGTGCCATGATTGAGTATAAAAGTAGATTCCATGAAATGCTCAGTCATTCACAAACAAGGATGGGGCGAAGGTCACCACTTTGTCAACAAATGCATGAGCAAATTGTTGAACAGTTTAAGAAAAACCTTTCTCAACCAGCTATTGCAAGAAATGTAGGGATTTCACCATCTACGGTCCGTAATATCATCAAAGGGTTCAGAGAATCTGGAGAAATCACTGCACGTAAGCAGCTAAGCCCGTGAGCTTTGATCCCTCAGGCTGGACTGCATCAACAAGCGACATCAGTGTGTAAAGGATATCACCACATGGGATCAGGAACACTTCAGAAACCCACTGTCAGTAACTACAGTTGGTCGCTACATCTGTAAGTGCAAGTTAAAACTCACCTATGCAAGGCGAAAACCGTTTATGAACAACACCCAGAAACGCCGTCGGCTTCGCTGGGCCTGAGCTCATCTAAGATGGACTGATACATAGTGGAAAAGTGTTCTGTGGTCTGACGAGTCCACATTTCAAATTGTTTTTGGAAACTGTAGACGTCGTGTCCTCCGGACCAAGGAGGAAAAGAACCATCCGGATTGTTATAGGCGCAAAGTTGAAAAGCCAGCATCTGTGATGGTATGGGGGTGTATTAGTGCCCAAGACATGGGTAAATTACACATCTGTGAAGGCGCCATTAATGCTGAAAGGTACATACAGGTTTTGGAGCAACATGTTGCCATCCAAGCAACGTTACCACGGACGCCCCTGCTTATTTCAGCAAGACAATGCCAAGCCACGTGTTATATCAACGTAGTAAAAGAGTGTGGGTACTAGACTGGCCTGCCTGTAGTCCAGACCTGTCTCCCATTGAAAATGTGTGGCGCATTATGAAGCCTAAAATACCACAACGGAGACCCCCGGACTATTGAACAACTTAAGCTGTACATCAAGCAAGAATGGGAAAGAATTCCACCTGAGAAGCTTCAAAAATGTGTCTCCTCAGTTCCCAAACGTTTACTGAGTGTTGTTAAAAGGAAAGGCCATGTAACACAGTGGTGAACATGCCCTCTCCCAACTACTTTGGCACGTGTTGCAGCCATGAAATTCTAAGTTACGGTAATGATTATTTGCAAAAAAAAAATTAAGTTTATGAGTTTGAACATCAAATATCTTGTCTTTGTAGTGCATTCAATTGAATATGGGTTGAAAAGGATTTGCAAATCATTGTATTCCGTTTATATTTACATCTAACACAATTTCCCAACTCATATGGAAACGGGGTTTGCATATGTATACATATACATATAGCCTATACAAATAGATGTGTGCATATTATATTAATATAATAGATTTAATTAGATATTAATCATTATTGTAATTGGATATTAAGAGTATGTGAAAGTTCGACTCCTACCTTGTTTATTATTCCTTAACCTTTTGTAATCAGAAATATCAAGCAGCTAAAATGCGGCAAACATGCATGAATGTGGAGTGTTTTGCATTTTCCCCATCATGCTTTGTAATGGATTTAAATTGGTGTAATTTAGAACCAACACAAGTACTATGTGTTGGTTGGATTTAAAAAAAAAAGAAAGTTGATTGCATTATGACTAGGGAAGGTTGTTTGCATTAGGTCGTATACGTAAGTGCTGCACATGGTTCTCCTCTGAGCATACAATAATTAACGGTAGTTGACTTAAAAAAATCATGTTGTCCCTTAGATGATGACAAAAAACAACATCAAAAGTGCCAGACTTTTAAAACGAACGCGATCTTCCTGCGGGCAAGATTCTTTATTAAACTCATGACATCTCGCGGGCCAAAAATGAAGGTGTCGGCGGCCGTAGTTTGGACTCCCCTGCTCAAGACTTTCAATAAGGCTGCTGGCAATGAATTGTGGGATACTTTAGCCAAAAATCCGAAGCCCTTTACAGTTGTGAAAGTATCCTTCTGTTTATCCATCAGCTTACTTGTTTCTGCACTGTTCGGGTGTCAGCGAAATCACAAAAACAGCATGTGGAATGTTTTGATGCGCATGTGCACTAGGTCTTAATATTCACATAAATGTGCCAAATCCTCCCCTGGATGATTTGCTGTGCAGGTGTAAAGCCCTCTGCTCGTCTCACTGCATCACACAGTATATCTACAGTGTATAAAAAGCTCTCTGTTTCAGGTCCAATTTCCAAACAGAGGCTGGGTTTGGGCCGGGGCGGAGGGGGTTGGGGGGGTCCCGCCGGGGGTGCTGCGGTTCCTAAACTGGGGCCTCGCACCGCGGCTCCGCTGCATTGCTTGTGAAATGTTCCATTCGCTAATCCCTGCGAAAATAAGCCTTTTTTGCGGGGCGGCAATTTAACAGCAGTTAGGCAATAAACGTCTGCGTGTTTTCTCTGCCACGGACTATCATGTGCCCCGTGCAGGTTACCCGCACTGTCGGGCCTCACGCAACACGCACGGTAACTCGTAGCGTCATGCTACTCGCTCTGGTTGAGGGCGGGACAAAAAAAATAAAAAAAGTGTATATGCGTGCGTGTCGGCCGCTGAGCAGCAGGTCATGTGAGACTCACTTTGTGGGATCAGCGCCTTTGAAGTAAGCATTAACCGACTCGGTGAAGGCCACGGCAATAGGCAAAGCATCTTGGGATGCCAGGGTCACAGGGCTGGGACCGCGGGACGTGCCTGAGGAGGAGGAGGAGGAGGGTTGGGTGAATGTTGACTCAGCTGCAGGTCGGACTTGTGGAGGGGCGGCGCCCTTCCAAACGCTCACATCACAATCAGGAAGGTTTGATCATGCAAAGACGAAGGAGAAGAAGAAGTCACGTTAGGAACATTTATTAGCACGGCCGGGGCTCTCAGTCGTCTTCAAATAAACAGAAAGGGGATCCGAGAGCACGAGGCACCATTAGGATGACCTCAGTCAGTACGTTACTTCACACAAAAAACATCTGAAATCAAGGCTACGTCCACACGCACACAGGTATTTTTACAAACATTGTTTATGCTCCAGTAGAGAACTTAAAAAATAAAAAATAAAATTACAATGGTCAACTTGGTTGATCATGCTCAGAACCTCAAAAATTTTGCAAAGTACAAGCGGTCCTTTGTGTGACGACATTACATATACAGTATGTGTATATATATATACTGTATTTTTCGGACTATAAGTCACAGTTTTTTTCATAGGGGTGCGACTTATACTCAGGAGCGACTTATGTATGAAATTATTAACACATTACCGTAAAATATCAAATAATACTATTTAGCTCATTCACGTAAGAGACTAGATTTAAGATTTAATCGGATTTAGCAATTAGGAGTGACAGATTGTTTGGTAAACGTATAGCATGTTCTATATGTTATAGTTATTTGAATGACTCTTACCATAATATGTTACGTTAACATACCAGGCACGTTCTCAGTTGGTTATTTATGCCTCATATAACGTACACTTTTTCAGCCTTTTGTTCACTATTCTTTATTTATTTTAAATTGCCTTTGAAATGTCTATTCTTGGTGTTGGGTTTTATCAAATAAATTTCCCCCAAAAATGCGACTTATACTCCAGTGCGACTTATATATGTTTTTTTCCTTCTTTATTATGCATTTTCGGCCGGTGCGACTTGTACTCCGGAGCAATTTATAGTCCGAAAAATAGGATAAGTAATAATACATTGCGAGAATCGGTTTCAATCAAATCCTTGACCAATGAATCGGAATTGGATCGAATCGTCGGGTGCCCAAAGATCCACACGCCAACTCGAACGTGGAATACGTAGTCAGTAGGGTTGTGCATCTTTGGGCAATTAACGATTCGATCCAATTCCTGCTGTGGAGTCGATTTGATTCAGAATCGATTCTCGCTTCAGTCAGTACGTTACTTTAAACAAAAAACATCTGAAATCAAGGCTATGTCCACACGCCCACAGGTATTTAAAAAAATAAATAAAAACCTAAATTAAAATGAGCACCTTGGTTGATCATGCTGAGAACCTCAAAAATTTGCAAAGTACAAGCGGTCCCTTGTGTGACGATGTTACATATATGTGTATATATATATGAATAAGTGTGTCTATATACTGTATATGTGTGTATATATATATATCTTTATATATATACACTACCGTTCAAAAGATTGGGGTCACCCAAACAATTTTGTGGAATAGCCTTCATGTCTAAGAACAAGAATAGACTGTCGAGTTTCAGATGAAAGTTCTCTTTTTCTGGCCATTTTGAGCGTTTAATTGACCCCACAAATGTGATGCTCCAAAAACTCAATCTGCTCAAAGGAAGGTCAGTTTTGTAGCTTCTGTAACGAGCTAAACTGTTTTCAGATGTGTGAACATGATTGCACAAATATTTTTTAATCATCAATTAGCCTTCTGAGCCAATGAGCAAACACATTGTACCATTACAACACTGGAGTGATAGTTGCTGGAAATGGGCCTCTATACACCTATGTAGATATTGCACCAAAAAGCAGACATTTGCAGCTAGAATAGTCATTTGACCACATTAGCAATGTATAGAGTGTATTTCTTTAAAGTTAAGACTAGTTTAAAGTTATCTTCATTGAAAAGTACAGTGCTTTTCCTTAAAAAATAAGGACATTTCAATGTGACCCCAAACTTTTGAACGGTAGTGTATGTATATATATATATATATATATATATATATATATATATATATATATATATATATATATATATATATATATATATATATATATATATATATATATATATATATATATATATATTTTTTTTTGGAAGAATACGTTTTTAGGCCATCTTCCTTGTCATTTTTACAGTGTACAATTTGATGGATAATTTGCTCTGCAATTATAAGTCAAGCAGATATTAAAATATTCATTTTTATTTCAACCAAAAATGTTTGGAATGTATTATAATATATTTGTTGCATTATTAGATAATAACGTTTAAAAGGTATGCAATTTCATGCACTACATGTATTTTTCTGTCAAAATGGAAAGAACGTATACATTTAGTAAGAAAAAATATTGTACTTTATTCACGCATATAATTTCCAGGCTTTCGTGGGCCATATAAAATTATGTAGCGGGCCACATCTGGCCCCAGGGCCTTGAGTTTGACACCTGTGATCTACACGCAAACACTGAAAGCGTGAGGTAAAATGTAATTTTCCTGGGGGGAAAAGGGCCAAAAAAGCGCAGGAAACTAATTTCTTTAAATACTGAAGCTTGTGCGGACGTGGCCTTGGCAGAAAGGTTTTTAGCAATGGATGCTGTTGGAAGAGAAATAGCAGGTAGAAAATATTTACAACATACAAGCAGCATAACAAGAAAAAACTGCTATTAGTTTTAGTCATAGAGCAGGAGACTCATCCCGGTTGTACCTGCTGGTGTTTCACATCGCCTCTCAAAGGTGGGCAGCTTGGCGACAAACATGTCATCCTCTTTGCACCCGATCAAGGGGCGCAAAGACGGAGGAGATAAAGAAAGGAACAGGACAGCAATGTAAAGAGAGGGCAAACAATGCACGGAACCAACAATTTACTGCATGGAAATGACATTGTGCGTTGTTTCTGCAGGGCTGATAGTGATAACAATGCATTTAGGTGTTCCTAACAAATGGCGTATGCAGTAGACATGGGATACTTTTTGAAGGGAGCCAGATCTTTAGGAGCTGTTCCTTTCAAAGAGCCGTTCAAAAGATAAGCTTGTTATTGTAGTGTTTTTTTAATCACAGAAAACAATAATTTATATGATAAATTGTACATTACAATAATATAATTTACACAAATATTACTCTATTGGTGGAAATTATTCTGGAATATTGACTATAATTGTATTTTTTTTTTTTTTTAAATTGTGTTTTCATTGTAAACATTCCATAAGGCGGTGCCATTTTTCCATGCTTAGGCAATGACATCACTAGTTTAAAATTTTCCTCACCTAAAAAATGTTGCAGAATTTTAACAATATGGAAAAAAAATACACAAATATTAAGTAAGAATAAAATGCATTGATAGATATAAAAACGTTTAAATAAAACTACAATAAAGTTAAAGTACCAATGATTGTCACACACACACTAGGTGTGGCGATATTATTCTCTGCATTTGACCCATCACCCTTGAAAAAATTTGAACATAATACAAATGTGAGTACAAAATGATATTACCATAACTGGTGTGTGTACGCTTGAACTAGAACCCTTTACAGAAAGGAACCAAAAAAGTGAATCTAAATAAAAAGAAAAAAGAAGAAGAAAAAATTAAGAAAAAAAAAATACAATTATAAAATATTATTCTGAAAAATATATGTACAGTATATATACATACATATATACTATATACAGTATATACATACATATATACCATATACACATACATATATATATATATACATATATATATATATATATACACACATACATACATATATATATACACACATACATATATATATACACACATACATACATACATACACACATATATATATATATATATATATATATATATATATATGTATATATATGTATATATATGTATATATATATATATATATATATATATATATATATATATGATTATTTTAATTCAGATTAATCACATTTTTAAATTTGGATTAACAATGATTAATCACAGGTAATTACTTAAAATTTGTTTCAGAAAAGACCCCATTATTTGATCACAAATGCTATTTTATTGCCAGAATGTCATCCAGGAATGTTTTTAAACAATTTACATGAATACATGTCATGTATTTGCACAAAACCTGGTAACTTTTTATCCAACGTTCTTTAAGGCTTTATTTTGGAGTGAAATTTGCCAGCGAGACCACCAGTCGGAATCTCTTCACTAATTTTTGTACTGACGTATGCATTGATCTGATCACCGACTGTTTAGCGGTTGAGGTGAAAGATAAATTGCATGATTAATCGAAGTGTGTACATGATCAATGAGATTTTTTTGTAATTATTCACATGAATTAACTCGTTAATTTTGACAGTCCTAGTAAAAATATGTATTTTTTTATTTAAAAAAAAGTTAATCCAAATGCTGCCAGGTCTCCTTTAACTCTGGTGGCACACGTGTTCAGAGTGGGCAATTGCCAACGCAAAATTTGCATATGCATTAAAAAAACCCGCTCCCAAACAAACGGCTCAACCCTGTGAATCGGTTCTAAGCGTTCACTTAAAAGACCTGTTCATAAGACTCGATTCGTTCGCGAACATCACATCTTTAGTGTGCAGAAAAGACATGAGCAACAGGGAAAGTTGAAGAATGGTAAACTCACTCAGGAAAAAGAAAGAAGGAAATGAGAGCAGTTCTGTCTCTCGAGAAGAGATGGGGAGACTAAAAGTGTGCTGAGGTCCTGATTGAAAGGAAGAGGAAGGGATAATGGAGGCCAGGAGGAATGGTGCACAGGAGAACATGGGAGGGATGAGTAACGTCTTCTTACCGACTGTGGGCGTGTTTGCCGCACTGAGCGAGGCATTCGACGACAAGGAGGATGAGCTCTCTGCGCGAGCGAGGGGCGCGCCGGGAGGTGGGCTGGCGCCGGACCCCTTGGGCGGGCTGAAGGGTCGGACCTGGGGAGCGGAGGAGTCGATTTAAACATGGGTGTTAGGGACGAACAATAAATTAATTCAGATTTTAAATCATTAATAATTTTCAAAAATCTATTTAAAAAATTTTTTTTTTTTTAAATAAAAAAAAATATACATATATACATATACATATACAGTATATATATATATATATATACACACACATATATACAGTACAGGCCAAAAGTTTGGACACCCCTTCTCATTCACAACACAATTGATGGTCTCAAACCCATTGATAAAGCAAGAAATTCCACTAATCAACCCTGATAAGGCACACCTGTGAAGTGAAAACCATTTCAGGTGACTACCTCTTGAAGCTCTACGAGAGAATGCCAAAAGTGTGCAAAGCAGTATTTAGAGCAAAGGGTGGCTATTTTGAAGAAACTATAATATAAAGCATGGTTTCAGTTATTTCACCTTTTTTTGTTAAAGTACATAACTCCACATGTGTTCATTCATAGTTTTGACCTTCAGTGACAATCAACAATGTAAATAGTCATGAAAATAAAGAAAACTCATTGAATAAGAAGGTGTGTCCAAACCTTTGGCCTGTACTGTACATACAGTACATATATATATACACATATACAAACATATATACTGTATATATACATACAATACATATACACTTGTACACGCACACACACATTATAAATATATATATATTGGTTTTTTTTTCAATAAGAATCTATTTTTCCAAAATACATTTTTAGGCCATCTACATGCAACCTTATGGAGCATGTCTAACCTGTAACCTGTTTTGCAAAAGTTTCATGGTAATTATTACACCAAATAATACATTGCAAGAACCTGTTTAAATGGAAAATCCATTTTGAATCAAATCGTCACCCTAAGAATCGAATCGAATCAAATCGCCCAAAGATTCAGACCCCAAATGGGTGTCGTCACGCAATCGTTTGTCTGCGTTTTCACTCACAATCTCATTGATGCCGGTGAGTTTCCCAGTGGGGAGCTTTGGCCTGGAGGAGGGTCGGGGCGGCGGCACCAGGGCTCCGGCTGTCAGAGGGGTCGTAGGTCGGTTGGGCACTGCGTGACAGGAAGTGACGGGTTAGTGTCCGTAAAAAAAATTAAAAAAATAGAGAACACTAAGATTCAATGGGGTCAAAAAGTGCAAAGCAACACAATCAATTCACAGTGAAAGTCAAGTCAAACCCATTCCAATAAATCATAGAACACAAAAATAAATACATAATATTAATAAAGAAAATACAAACATGCAGTCAAAATAAAGTGAAACCTCAGGCATGAGAAAAGTGTCTGCCGTTACCAGGGAATATTTTGCTCGACGGAGCGGCCGCTGTCGCCCCGTCGCTCAGCTCAGAGAAACTGTCAGAAAAACCTTCCGCCGTTTTGCAGTAGGCGTCGGCGGAGTCATCCGACAGGAAGCGGCTCGACCTGCCGGACTGAAGCCTCAAAGGAGGACCGGGGCCGTGTCGGCGTGAGGAAGCCATATTGTCACCGAAGGCGATCCACTGGCTCTGGGACCAGGACAGCGAGGATGCGGCGTCCTCAACGTCGCCCGGCGAGCTCTCGAAGGGGTCCGCCGGCTCGGGCGGCAGCGTGATGGGGGCGCTGTGGGCCCGGACCGGCGCCGGGCGGAGTGCCTTGAAAGGGTCTACAGGGGAGTCCCAAGGAGAGGATGTGGACGAGGAAAAAGAGGAGACGTCTTTGGATTGCTGGCGCTCGGCCAAATGGGGCGAGCGTTCGGGCGCTGGCGCCATCTCCTCTGAAGGTTGGATTGACAGCAGACAGGCATGACAGATGCAAAGCAGAGAGTGGAACTTTGAGACAACAAATCCGGGCATCAAACAAGTCCAAATCTTGTAGATTTACATGGTAAGCAAATTGAGTGGGTGAGAAAACCTCAAAAACATATCAGACATGAAATTAAAGCTACAACATATTTCTGGCATTGTTAAGCAACACAAATATAAAACACATGAAACTTCTCATTGCACCCTGTAACATGTTTTATGATGCTATAATACCTTTTGAAGTTACACTCCCAAAATGAAAGTCATATGTTTGTGCTTGTTTGCAAATATGCACAACTGTGCTGTGTGCTAATGTGAAGGGTTTCTAATTAGGCGTGTCCCGATACAACTGCTTCACTTCGGATACCATACTGATATTGCCATACTTGCCAACCTTGAGACCTCCAAATTCGGGAGATATGGGGCGGGGTGGGGGGTCGGGGTTAAGGGGGGAGGAGTATATTTATAGCTAGAATTATTATTCTAGCTTCCTTATTATTATTATATTTATAGCTAGAAGTTATATATATATATATTTATATATATATATAAATAAAATAAATACTTGACTTTCAGTGAATTCTAGCTATATATGTATATATATATATATATATATATATATATATATATATATATATATTAGAGATGCGCGGATAGGCAATTATTTCATCCGCAACCGCATCACAAAAGTCATCATCCACCCGCCATCTACCCGAACTAACATTTTATCAAAACCACAACCACCCGCCACCCACCCGTTGTTATATATCTAATATAGACGATGCAAGGCATTCCTGTTAAAGAAAAGAGACTGATGCAGCAGAGACATTCAATGCGTGCCACGCATTAATATCTCTTGGCCACGCAATAGAGGCTATTATTTATCATTATTATAATATTATTGTCATTTCCATTAAGAAAGTGTTGACTATTATTTTTTTTTTTCCCCTGGTCTTTAGTATTCCCTTTTTTAGTTTGTCGCTTACCACGTTTGCAGCCGGCGTTGCCATCTTTTTATTTTCTTCTTCTTCTCCTGTTGTGTTGTGTTGTGGTGTGTCACGCCAAATTTCTTCCCCCTACAAAAACCTTCCCCACCCATTTACTTCCGTGGTCATGTTTCCTCTTACGTCATTGACAGCGATCGATAGCACTTCGGCTTTGACTGCCCGTCGCTGGAAGGATACTTCGTCTTTGACAGCTGCTGGAATCTGAAGAAATCAATTATTGTTTTTTTTGTACAGGCACGAAACAGGACAGTCGCGTGCGGGTTAAGGACCCCCGGCAACTTTGTGACTTTATTGGACGCAGCCCCGGAAGTAAATGGGGGGGGGGGGGGGGGGGGGGTTTGTAGGGGGGAAGAAATTTGGTGTGACAGCTGCAGCAGTGCCTGATGAATAATTGCCTGTTTCAAAGAGTGCTGCTCGTTTTTCGTATGTGGGTAACAACATTTAACTATGTATTTTTTTTTTCTGAATTGGTTCAACCGCCACCCGCCCGAATCTATATTTTTTTCGTCATGCATCCGCCCGACCCGCGGATTACCCGCGGAGTCCGCGGTTGTGTCTGCAAACCGCGCATCTCTAATATATATATATATATATATATATATATACATACATGTATTTTATTATATTTATATATATATATATATATATATATATATATATATATATATATATATATATATATATATATATATATATATATATATATATATATACATATAAATAAAAAAAATACTTGAATTTCAGTGTTCATTTATTTACACATATACACACACATAACACTCCTCTCTACTCATTGTTGTACTTAAAAGTGCAATACTTTGCAGCCAGTAGCACAGCCTTTGAAGGAGCATATGTGTGGGCAGTGCAATATTCTGGGTTGGAGTCAATAACCAGGCGAGGTGACAAAGTTACGTCTCTTTACTTCATACTTCAGAACCGACTCCCACACTTGCCGTCAGGGTGCGCAATACAACGTAAACCGTTGGCCAACCAAAAAGTAACCACAGAACACTATACGGTATAGTGTTCTGTGGTTACTTTTTGGTTGGCCAAGCGGACGTGACGACAGGCTGTCCTCACGGACCTGGAGGCGGCGTGCCTTAAGTCCGGCTGGAAATCGGGAGAAATTCGGGAGAATGGTTGTCCCGGGAGATTTTCGGGAGAGGCACATTCGGGAGTCTCCCGGAAAATTTGGGAGGGTTGGCAAGTATGGATATTGCACTATTGATTTTTGGCTGATAATGATATTGATCCAATGCAATATCAGCACGAATCATACATAATTTTATTTATAGGGCTGTCAAAATTAACACATTAAGACATGCAATTAATTAGGAGTGCATAAGAAAATATTATTCATCCCGATTTTAAATAAATTCATAATTAGCAAAAATCAATAAAAAATAATAATTGGGGGGACATACAGTACATACATACATACATATATATATATATATATATATATATATATTTATATATATACATATATATATATATATATATACACACTACCGTTCAAAAGTTTGGGGTCACCCAAACAATTTTGTGGAATAGCCTTCATTTCTAAGAACAAGAATAGACTGTCGAGTTTCAGATGAAAGTTCTCTTTTTCTGAACATTTTGAGCGTTTAATTGACCCCACAAATGTGATGCTCCAGAAACTCAATCTGCTCAAAGGAAGGTCAGTTTTGTAGCTTCTGTAACAAGCTAAACTGTTTTCAGATGTGTGAACATGATTTCACAAGGGTTTTGTAATCATCCATTAGCCTTCTGAGCCAATGAGCAAACACATTGTACCATTAGAACACTGGAGTGATAGTTGCTGGAAATGGGCCTCTATACACCTATGTAGATATTGCACCAAAAACCAGACATTTGCAGCTAGAATAGTCATTTACCACATTACCAATGAATACAGTGTATTTCTTTAAAGTTAAGACTAGTTTAAAATTATCTACATTAAAAAGTACAGTGCTTTTCCTTCAAAAATAAGGACATTTCAATGTGACCCCAAACTTTTGAACGGTAGTGTATATATGTGTGTATATATATATATATATATATATATATATATATATATATATATATATATATATATATATATATATGTGTGTGTGTGTATATATATATATATATATATATATATATATATATATATATATATATATATATATACACACACACATACATATACACACAAATATATACATATACATATATATATACACATACATATATATACATACATATACACACAAATATATACATATACATATACCGGTACACATATACTATACATATATATATATACATATATATATATATATACATATACTATACATATATACATACACACATATACATGTATATACATACACATACATATACACATACACACATATATATATACACATATATACTGTACACATATACATGGAACAGGGGTTAGTGCATAAGGTCCTGGGTTCGATCCCCGGGCTCGGGGTCTTTACCACTGGGTACTCCGGCTTCCAAAGACATGCACCGGGGGGGATAGGTTGATTGACAACACTAAATTGGCCCTAGTGTGTGAATGTAAGTGTAAATGTTGTCTGTCTGTGTTGGACCTGCAACGAGGTGGCGACTCGTCCAGGGTGTACCCCGCCTTCCGCCAATGTGCAGCTGGGATAGGCTCCAGCACCCCTGCAACCCCAAAAGGGACAAGCGGTAGAAAATGGATGCATCGATCGATTAAAAATAATATATATATATATATATTTATAAATTTTTTCCAATTGATAAAAAAAAATTATGAATTGATTTGGAATCGGGATGAATAAGAATCGCTATTCGGACATTAATCAATTATTTTGTGCACCCCTAACAAACTTGTGTGCTTATCGGAGGACATATAGATACTAACTGGCTGTTCAGCTTTGCACAAGTAAACAGTCGTATCGGATCACTTACATCTGAAATTTCATATGCAAGCCCATATCATCCAATTTTTTATTTATTTTTTGCTGATAACAGACCAATATCAATATCGGATCAGGACACACCTATTTCTAATATTATGGTTAGAATTGTTTCTGGAAAGGCGAACTTAAAAGATAAGATACAGGTGTACCTAATGTTGGGAAGGGGTGCAAGAGAGTGTTTGTTATACAATGCTACAATTAGTTGTAACACATGACAGAAGTCATTTCCATTAGTCAGAGGTGTCCAAAGTGCGGCACTGGCTCCATTTGTGGCCCGCAGCTAATTTTTCAACGGACCGCAAAACATTCCAAAAATACTATGAGAGGGAAAAAAAGAAAAGAAAAGTGGAATAAAAGAGCCAACAGGTGAAGTGTAAGGAAGAAAAGTTGTAATGTGGACTCGAATAACAAAAAGCTGCCTTGCAGATAATTGTCTTTCTTTAAAAATGTAATTGCTCAAAAAAAGAATACAAATAATACAAATCAATGTTGTTATGAATTATTGACCAATTAAAGGCTCTAATTACTTTACATCAAACATTTTTGGGGAAGATAATGCATATTTTGTGTTTGCTATAACAACAAGTTAAAATATTAAAACATGTTATAATTGACGGATAGATTTTAAGTTGATCAAGAAATTTAAGAGTTTAAATTAAATAAACATCTGTATGACTTATTTTCACACTTTTATGAGTGGGCTTCCCTTTTGGATCCTTGATCATTTTAGTGGGAATTTCTTTTTATCTGCCATTGTAATGACTCAAAATCAGTGTTGTTATGAATTATTGACCATTTTAAGGCTTCAATTAATTTACATCAAATATTCCACTTTGATTTTTTTAGGAGGGAAATTACAACATATTTTAAGTTTTTGCCATAAAAAACGTATTTAAGAAAGAGGGTATAAACCAGGGGTCACCAACGCGGTGCCCGCGGGCACCAGGTCGCCCGTAAGGACCAGATGAGTCGCCCGCGGGCCTGTTCTAAAAAAATAAAAAATAAAAAAATAAAAATACAATTTAATCTACATAGAAAAAACACAAGATACACTTTCAATCAGTGCATCAACCCAAACAACCTCCCCCATGCACACGCATCCACACCCACTCACACAAAAGGGGTTATTACTTTCTGCTACCAATATTCTGGTTCCCACAACATAGACAACACATCTGCAAGGGACACAGTCCCTGAAGCACACATGATTGTATAGGCTGCTGGTCCACTAACATTTTCATTAATTACAATTTTTTTATGTAATTATTTTTATATTGTTTTACTTTCTTTTTTATCCAAGAAAATGTTTTTTATTTATTTATCTTATTTTATTTTATTTTTTAAAAAAGGGCCTTATCTTCAACAGACCAGGTTGTCAATGAAATTAGATTTGT
This sequence comes from Entelurus aequoreus, assembly GCF_033978785.1. Taxonomy (NCBI): domain Eukaryota; kingdom Metazoa; phylum Chordata; class Actinopteri; order Syngnathiformes; family Syngnathidae; genus Entelurus; species Entelurus aequoreus. The sequence goes on along the minus strand of NC_084738.1, from coordinate 59,464,584 downwards.
TTAAAGGGTTTTTTAAACCAGGCCCAGTCCAGATAATGTCCAAGTCGGACTCAGCAACACACACCTTCATTCATGTACACAGAAAAAAATTAGGGAACTCAACAGATTGCATATCATTTATAAACAAAATTACATTTTCAAAATAAGCATTTATGTACAGTCCAGATTATGTCCAGGTCACTCAAATTAGGGAACACAACAACAGATATCATACAATCTATAAACATAATTATACTTTCAGAATAAGCCTTTGAGGATTTCTCATCTTTTTTTTAATGTTTTTTGGCATCATTATCGTTTTCAACCATGTAACTTTCTAAAGTTAGAAAATACTGAATAAATGTTTTAAAGAAAGTAATACTAAGTGAATATCTGTTTTTGGCCTTAAAAATACACATTTTACAGAGTACTATAATTAAATTGACTAAATCATGATGGTCAATTAACTCTCCTAAAATAACAGAAACCACATTAAGCTTCATAAACAAACCAATCCTTAAACACATTTTTTTAACTTCCACCCAAAACAAAGACACAATATGACAATACCAAAACAAATGCAGGGTGGATTCAGGCTCCTGACAACAAAATCGGCAATCATCTGACTCTGTCATATTCCATAATTTTAACATTTTCCCTGTGGGTAAGAAGTTATAAATAATTTTAATTTGAAAATAACGATTTTGCACATCGATAGTGGTTTTATAGATTAGTTTGAATATGGCATCCCATGGCAACGGGCAGTCAAAAAAGTCCTCCCATTTTCCATTTGTGTTGTATGAGGCAGCCTTCAAAGATTTCTTTATTAAATAGAAATTATATATTTTTCTATTTATTTTAGTTCCTTTTTGCCAACTAGAATTTCTTATTAGAGGTTTACAGACTAATAATTTAGTAGTTCCATAATTAATTATTTGTTTCCATCTTTTCCCAATTACTCCAGTTAGTTGATAAAATGAAAAGCTTGAGCAAGCATCACCATACATAGCTCTAAATTCATCATACTTCATAATTTTACCATTCTCATTGATAATATCATTGACAAAAATGATTCCTCTTTCAAACATATTTTTCCAAAAGAAAGGCTTTCCATCGATTACAATATTAGAGTTCATCCATATTAACTGCTGCAAAATATCGTCTCTTTTTTCTGGCACATAAAATTGAAAACACCACTATGAGTGGATTGTTTCCTTTATGAACCCCGCCATGTTTCCCAGCAGACTCTCTGGGAGGGGATCACTTGTAAAAAAGGATACAATTTCTTTTGATACAGTACATGTTTTTTGTCCAACAGGACATTTGTGTACCACTCAATGTTTAAATACATCTTTGGAACAATTGATGCTTTTAAAGACAGACACATAGCTTCAAGGTTGAGAAGTTTCAGGCCCCCATATTCATACTCTTTGTACAAAACCTTTCTTTTAATCTTTTCTGGTTTGCCGTTCCAGACAAAATCGAAGACCCTCCGCTCATAAATCTTAAAAAAGTTTTGTGATGGAGCTGGTAATGACAAAAACAAATAAATAAATTGAGGAATAATTAACGAGTTGGCAATAGACATTTTACCATACAAGGTTAGGGATTTCCCTTTCCATAATT
>NC_084738.1:59415479-59457979 GCF_033978785.1 Entelurus aequoreus | reverse complement strand
GGTATCGGATCAATACCCAAATTTGTGGTATCATCCAAAACTTATGTAAAGCATCCAAACAACAGAAGCATAAGTGTTTATTACATTTTAACACAAGTGTAGATGGAACATGTTCAAACCGAAAATAAGCAGATATTAACAGTAAATGAACTTAACCCTCATAATGTTGACAAAATAATACAATGATAAATGACACAAAATGTTACTGCATACATCAGCAGACAAATTAGGAGCTTGTGTTTGCTTACTTACTACTAAAAGACAAGTTATCTTGTACGTTAACTATTTTATTTAAGGCCAAAATTGTTCTTCGATTTTAATAAGAAACATATGTTTAATGTACCGTAAGATTTTTTGTTAAAATAAAGCCAATAATGCCATTTTTTGTGGTTACCATTATTTAAAAAAGTATCAAAAAGTAATACAATTTGGTACCGGTACCAAAATATTGGAATCGGGACAACCCTTATATATATATCAGTGGTTCTTAACCTTGTTGGAGGTACCGAACCCCACTAGTTTCATATGCGCATTCACCGAACCCTTCTTTAGTGAAAAATAAAATGTTTTATTTTAGTTATAAGTTATATGGTTTTTTTACTGGTGCACAAAATGAACCGTGCATGAACATCACCTTGTTCAAAGAACAAAACCAACACAGTGCATGAACTGACAACAAATTACACACTTTACACACATTACCATGAATTGATTAACGTGGACCCCGACTTAAACAAGTTGAAAAACTTATTCGGGTGTTACCATTTAGTGGTCAATTGTACGGAATATGTACTGTACTGTGTAAACTGTACTGTTTCATATAATGTATTCTCTTTCTTTGCAATCTGCTAGTAAAAGTTTCAATCAATCAATCAAAAAACCTGCAAATCTGATGGAAAATGAGAGGGAACATTGTTTGGGGGTATCCATACCATACCATACCATACCAACTTTATTTATAAAGCCCTTTAAAAACAACCACAGTTGAAATAATACGCTGATAGGGAGAAGTTTTTATTTACACGATAATTCGGATGTGTCTATACTAGGGATGTCTCGATCCGATATTTGGATCGGATCGGCCGCCGATATTTGACAAAAAATGCGTATCGGCAAGGCATGGGAAAATGCCGATCCAGATCCAGTTTTTAAAAAAATTCCGGTCCGTGTTTTCCAACGCACAGATTTAAATAATACATTCCACTTTTCTGCTGCTCCCTAATATCCGTTCCGCATTTTCCAGCACACCTTCAACACATCTACAGGTCTGTGTCCTAACCGTTAAGACGGCCATGTGAATTAAAAGTTACCGGTAAAAATGTCAGCTGTCTCTGTGCGATATAGAAAATGACTATATCGTGATATTCGAGTATACGTTCTCACGCAGTTGCTTTTAGCTGCTGGCATTACACGACAGGCTCTTCCCACTCCTTCTTGTGTCTGCTTCTCACAGACAGACAAGCGCACCTTCTTACATACGTCACATACTGTCACGTCATACGTCACATACGTATACGCACTCTCCCAGCAGAGAGGTAGCAGCATGGCTAACGTTAGCTGTGATGCTAGCGTAGCCGTGTGAGCTGTAATAATGAAGGAAGAATTAATGAATTCCCAAGAAAAACAGCAGGGGGTCCATTGTCTGGCGGTGGTTTGGCTTCAAATGGGAATATGTCGAACAGACAACCGTAATTTGTCAAGTGTGGGGTAAAAGCGTTGCTATAAAAAGTAGCATTACTGCTAATATGTAGCATCATTTGAAAAGTCCCCTGCTAGAAAATGAAGAGTGTTTGAAACTCTGCACGTCAACATCTCCATTGTGTATTATTCAAACTCACCTAATTCAGCTGGCTAGTTGTTATCAAGAGTACTAAAACCCTTTTCAACATGAATCTGACAACTAAGTAGGCTAAATAACTTTAAACTTTAATACATGCTCAGCCAGTATCGGAAGTGCAAAAACAATATCGGTATTGGATCGGAAGTGCAAAAACCTGGATCGGGACATCCCTAGTCTATACCTCCGTGGCTCCGCCGAACCCCTGAGGCCGACTCACCAAACCCCTAGGGTTCGATCGAACACAGGTTAAGAACCACTGATATATATATATATATATATATATATATATATATATATATATACACTACCGTTCAAAAGTTTGGGGTCACATTGAAATGTCCTTATTTTTGAAGGAAAAGCACTGTACTTTTCTAATGTGGTAAATGACTATTCTAGCTGCAAATGTCTGGTTTTTGGTGCAATATCTACATAGGTGTATAGAGGCCCATTTCCAGCAACTATCACTCCAGTGTTCTAATGGTACAATGTGTTTGCTCATTGGCTCAGAAGGCTAATTGATGATTAGAAAACCCTTGTGCAATCATGTTCACACATCTGAAAACAGTTTAGCTCGTTACAGAAGCTACAAAACTGACCTTCCTTTGAGCAGATTGAGTTTCTGGAGCATCATATTTGTGGGGTCAATTAAAAATTCAAAATGGCCAGAAAAAGATAACTTTCATCTGAAACTCGACAGTCTATTCTTGTTCTTAGAAATTAAGGCTATTCCAAAAAATTGTTTGGGTGACCCCAAACTTTTGAACGGTAGTGTATATATATATATATATATATATATATATATATATATATATATATATATATATATATATATATACATACACATATACACATACACACAGGCATACATATACAGTATATACATACATGCTATACTTACATACACATATATATATATATATATATATATATATATATATATATATATATATATATATATATTTTTTTTTTTTTTAATCGATTGAGAATCATTACAAATAAGAATCGCGATGCATTTGAAAAACAATTTTTTTAACACATCTAACTGATAATGAGAGTAATTTTTATCCTTAAATGAATTTAAAAAAATTGGGTTCCAACAAAAAGGGAACCTTACCCATGCAGGACAAAAGGATTAAAAAATATATATATACTAAACACTGGTGTTATATGTGTATATATTGTATCTGCTGATAAAGTTCTGTTGTAGTTGAAAAAAAAAAAGAAGAAGACAAAAAAAAGGCCAAAATGCCAAATATCGGCGACAATAATCGGTTGATGTCTAATGTCAATATTCATGTAGTTCATATTATCCTTGTGTCATGGGGACAGATGACAGACAGATTTGATTACCTGTGGTTGTGGACGCGGCGTTGGCCGAGCTCGCTGCCAGGAAGGGACCAAGCGGATCGAGGGACAAGAGGTCGTTGTTGGACAGTCTGCGGCGCACACAAGACAGTTTGATTGATTATATTGGCAGCAGAAAGAAAACAACGGCGCTACAAAACGCTAGAAAAGTGAACTCACTCGTATGAAGGTGGCACTCTGGGTTTGGCTAGCTCATCACCTGCGGCGGGGAGAGGGAAAAAAACTGAAGTTTTTAAGGAAGCTTGTGGAGTGGTGACAGAAAAAAATAAACGTTAAAAAAAACATTAAAAAAAAGGAGATTTTCACCAGCTGGTACACCAGCATGATTGTCAATAGGAACGTTTGAAGTTCATCACACCTTGACCCAGAAATGCAAACTCAGGTTTGGGGTGGGGGAAAATGCCATAAAAAGTACAAAAATAAAAGTCTCTTTCAAAGAATTTCTTCAAGCTTTGTGCTCCATGCACTTTAGAACAGGGGGTGCTGGTATTAGATGTGTACAATAAATAGAAAAGGGTTGATTTTTGTATGCCGTACCCCTGTTTTAAGTTGCTGCAGAAGTGAAGAGGAGAAGCAAACACGCCAGCGCACGTTTCAAAGTGTCAGTGCTGTTAGCAGCCGCGTAGGAGACTTCCATGGGGGAGAGGGGACAGGACCGGGGTCTGGGGGTTACTGCCAGGGGTGAAGAGATACTCACCAGCACCCTGAGCCTTGGAGCCTAATGCGGACACTCCTGTGAACCCTGAGCGCATGCACAGCATACATCAGTGCCTGGCTTAGATACACACCTTTACCAACAAAGAACTGAACACCACTGATACTTTTTGGATGAAATTGTGCCAAACGAGAAAAAGAAAACAATAAGCTCAGACCTCCAACAAAGTTTTTCAAGACACGCATTTCACCTTACAGTCATTAACTTATTTTTGCGCCTGAAGAACATTAACTGCAATGTCAAACGCCTTTGCATTGGTCAATCATGATTCCGAATTACGTGGTTTTATTATGATGGATAATTTTTTGGGGATGTGCTTCACTTGTTATATGAAGGAACCTCACACGGTACTTTTGCATAATTCAACATGTCCAAAAAGGAGTAGGAAGAAGCACAGCTTATCTAATCCAACTAGGGATGGCCTAAAATCTATAGGGATTCTTATTTATCCTGATTATAAATCGATTAATAATTAACAATCGATTTAAAACAAAAAAAGAGCCTATATACACTACCGTTCAAAAGTTTGGGGTCACCCAAACAATTTTGTGGAATAGCCTTCATTTCTAAGAACAAGAATAGACTGTCGAGTTTCAGATGAAAGTTCTCTTTTTCTGGCCATTTTGAGCGTTTAATTGACCCCACAAATGTGATGCTCCAGAAACTCAATCTGCTCAAAGGAAGGTCAGTTTTGTAGCTTCTGTAACGAGCTAAACTGTTTTCAGATGTGTGAACATGATTGCACAAGGGTTTTCTAATCATCAATTAGCCTTCTGAGCCAATGAGCAAACACATTGTACCATTAGAACACTGGAGTGATAGTTGCTGGAAATGGGCCTCTATACACCTATGTAGATATTGCACCAAAAACCAGACATTTGCAGCTAGAATAGTCATTTACCACATTAGCAATATATAGAGTGTATTTCTTTAAAGTTAAGACTAGTTTAAAGTTATCTTCATTGAAAAGTACAGTGCTTTTCCGTCAAAAATAAGGACATTTCAATGTGATCCCAAACTTTTGAACGGTAGTGTATATATATATATACACACACACGCACACACACATATATATATATATACATACATATACACATATATAGATATAAACATACATATATACATAGATATACACATATATATACACATACATATATATATATATATATATATGTATGTACATATATACACATACAGTATATACATACACATATGTATATATACACATAAATATATACATACACATACATGTATGTATATATACCAGTGGCGTGCGGTGAGGTTAATGTCTGGTGAGGCACGACTGCATCATCACAGTCAGATTTACAAACATATGAACCTGCAGTGCAGGTGTACCTAATGTTGTGTCCCTGCGGTCGTTCGCGGCTCCTGCAGCGCGAGCATTGTTGTTTTTGCACTTTTTGGCTTCTTGTTAAGTGACTTTTTTTGGGTGGATTCGGTCTTGCACGTGGAGGGTTTGGGTGTGGGCTTTGGTTGGTGTGGCCGCGGCGCTCCCGTCGGGGGTGTATTCTGCGGCGGAGGTGCTTGGCACCAGGAGGCGGGGTTATGAGACGAGCCTCCAGTTTTATGATCGCTCAGCACAAGAAATACGTTACACACATACACTTGTTGACAAAATACACTGTACATTATATACCTCAGCTAACTAAACTATGGAAATGTATAATATAATTCATATAGCAATACGGTCTCACTTCACAGCAGCTCAGCAGTTAGCCGAGTCATTGCGCACAATCCATGTTGAGGCACAACGCAGTGACGTGCCTCAACTGGCTGCTGATCACCGCACCGTCTCTTCTCAGTATTTGAACGGCAAATGTGAAAATAAAAATAAAAATAATCTAAAACTGGTGAAGTTAAATGGAAAATAACTTTAGTATTATCACTGGATACATATAACAATTTTTTTTTTTTTTTTTCTTTTTACTTTTTTTTTCTTTCCATGATGGCAGGTGAGGCCGTGCCTCCCCTGCCTCTAGTGACGGCACGCCACTGATATATACATACACAAATATATTTACTGTATATATATACACATATACACACAGGTTTTTGTATACATGTACATATATACATATATTGATATACACACATATACGTACATTTACAAACCCGTTTCCATATGAGTTGGGAAATTGTGTTAGATGTAAATATAAATGGAATACAATGATTTGCAAATCCTTTTCAACCCATATTCAATTGAATGCACTACAAAGACAAGATATTTGATGTTCAAACTCATAAACTTTATTTTTTTTTTGCAAATAATAATTAACTTAGAATTTCATGGCTGCAACACGTGCCAAAGTAGTTGGGAAAGGGCATGTTCACCACTGTGTTACATGGCCTTTCCTTTTAACAACACTCAGTAAACGTTTGGGAACTGAGGAGACACATTTTTGAAGCTTCTCAGGTGGAATTATTTCCCATTCTTGCTTGATGTACAGCTTAAGTTCTTCAACAGTCCGGGGGTCTCCGTTGTGGTATTTTAGGCTTCATAATGCGCCACACGTTTTCAATGGGAGACAGGTCTGAACTACAGGCAGGCCAGTCTAGTACCCGCACTCTTTTACTATGAAGCCACGTTGATGTAACACGTGGCTTGGCATTGTCTTGCTGAAATAAGCAGGGGCGTCCATGGTAACGTTGCTTGGATGGCAACATATGTTGCTCCAAAACCTGTATGTACCTTTCAGCATTAATGGCGCCTTCACAGACGTGTAAGTTACCCATGTCTTGGGCACTAATACACCCCCATACCATCACAGATGCTGGCTTTTCAACTTTGCGCCTATAACAATTCGGATGGTTCTTTTCCTCTTTGGTCCGGAGGACACAACGTCCACGGTTTCCAAAAACAATTTGAAATGTGGACTCGTCAGACCACAGAACACTTTTCCACTATGTATCAGTCGATCTTAGATGAGCTCAGGCCCAGCGAAGCCAAAGGCATTTGTGGGTGTTGTTGATAAACGGTTTTTGCCTTGCATAGGAGCGTTTTAACTTGCACTTACAGATGTAGCGACCAACTGTAGTTACTGACAGTGGGTTTCTGAAGTGTTCCTGAGCCCATGTGGTGATATCCTTTACACACTGATGTCGCTTGTTAATGTAGTACAGCCTGAGGGATCGAAGGTCACAGGCTTAGCTGCTTACGTGCAGTGATTTCTCCAGATTCTCTGAACCCTTTGATGATTTTACAGACCATAGATGGTGAAATCCCTAAATTCCTTGCAATAGCTGGTTGAGAAAGGTTTTTATTAAACTGTTCAACAATTTGCTCACGCATTTGTTGACAAAGTGGTGACCCTCGCCCCATCCTTGCTTGTGAATGACTGAGCATTTCATGGAATCTACTTTTATACCCAATCATGGCACCCACCTGTTCCCACCCAATCATGGCCCCCACCTGTTCCCAATTTGCCTGTTCACCTGTGGGATGTTCCAAATAAGTGTTTGATGAGCATTCCTCAACTTTATCAGTATTTATTGCCACCTTTCCCAACTTCTTTGTCACGTGTTGCTGGCATCAAATTCTAAAGTTAATGATTATTTGCAAAAATAAAAATGTTTATCAGTTTGAACATCAAATATGTTGTCTTTGTAGTGCATTCAACTGAATATGGGTCGAAAATGATTGGCAAATCATTGTATTCCGTTTATATTTACTTACTTACTTACTTAGTTCCTCCCATTCCTGTTGGAACATTGGGCGACGAGTCCCCTCCATTTGTTCCGGTCACTGGCGACCCTTCTTGCTCCATGCCAGCTGACTCCCATCTCTCTCAGGTCTTCATTGGCTGTTTGTCTCCACGTCTTCTTTGGCCGTCCTCTCTTCCTCTTTCCCCCTTCTGGCACCCAGTCCATTGCCACACTTGCCGGTCTCTCTCTTGGCAGTCGGAGTACGTCTCCAGCCATTCTCCTTCTCATGTCAGAGACTATGTCAGACAATGGTGCTACCCCTGCCCTTCTCATCACCTCTTCATTGGTGATGTGGTCTCTCCATGAGATCCTCAAGATGTATCTGAGGCACCGTCGGTGGAAGACATCCAGCTTGTTGATAATGCTTGATGTCTTCATCCACGTCTCACAGGCATAGGTCACTGTAGGGATGACCACTGACAAATAGAGGCGCAGCTTTGTGGACGTACTGATAGATTTTGATGACCAGATGTTCCGGAGGCGTTGGAAGACTCCTGCAGCTTTTCCGATTCTGGTCTGTACATCCTTTCCTGCGTCTCCAGTGTTTGAGATGTTGCTTCCAAGATACGTGAAGTTCTCAATGTACTCTATGCCTTGTTCGCCTACGGTGAGCAGTGGAACGTTTTGGTCTTGTGCGACGGTCATGGCCTTGGTCTTCTCTTGGCTTATACGTAGGCCGACTTTTTCCCCTTGCTCATGCAGATTGTTGGTCAATTTTTTGAGCGCACCGTAGGAATGGCTAAGCAGAGCCAAGTCGTCCGCAAAGTTCAGATCTGCCAGTCTGCCCCCTCCCCACTTAATGCCGAGGTTTGCTCCGACAACAGACATCCTCATGACAAAGTCTATGACAATGATGAACAGTAAGGGAGACAAGTTTATATTTACATATAACACAATTTTCCAACTCATATGGAAACTGGGTTTGTACATACATATATACATACACACACACACACACATATATATCTATATATATATAGATATATATCTATATATATATATATCTATATATACATATATACATATACACATACATACATACAGTATATACATATACACATACATTATATATCCATCCGTCCATTTTCTACCAATTGTCCCTTTCGGGGTCGCAGGGGGTGCTGGAGCTTATATATGTATATAATCCTCCCTCTTTTCCATATCTATTTCTGATTCATTCATTCATTGACAATATTATTTCTATATTATGTTAGCACTTTAAGCATTGCAATAGCTTTCAAATGACTTTTATAGTTGATAGTTTGACCCTTGAACAGATTATTTTGATCGCCTCTTTTTAAAAACTTTTATTTATACAGGAAAGTCACTTAAATATTAAGAATCTCTGTTTCAAGGGAGTCCTGCCACAAACATTCAAACACGAGCGTGAGTGGCACCTGGGGCAAAGTGGGTGAAATGTCTTGCCCAAGGACACAATGGCGGTGACTAGGATGGCACACACTGGATTCGTACCAGTAGCCCTTCAGGTTCTTGACGACCCCTTTAGCATCTGAGCCACGCCTTCACGATGGGAAAGATAGTCCCAAAATCGGAACAAATTGGAGGTTTATCATCTTATTTTACGAGGCTGCCAAAAAAGCTGCAATCTGGATTAGAGCCAGATTAAAAATGGGTTTGTTACAGTGCGGATTAGGGCAGCGCGTTGGTAAGGACATCATGATATGACATGCATCACGATACTGTGATATGGCGATATACATACAAAAGTAGTATTGCGATATTCTACAACAGGGGTGTCAGACTTGTTTTCAGTGTGGGCCGCTTGTAACAGTGAATATACACTATGTGGAAATAATCAAATATTAGCCTCGTTAAACAAGTTGAGCAAATATTTATTTTTGATAACCAAAAACATACTTGAAATATCTTGTTGCATGATCAGATAATATTAATGATTATTATTAAAGCGTTAAAGCAAAAGCAATATTAAAGCATTTAGCTAGAAAATGCTTCAATACTTCCAGCCTTTCCAGGCCACATAAAATGACGTGGCGGGCCAGATCTGCCCACCGGGCCGTGAGTACAACTGCAACATTAACAAATGAGCTGATTATGATCACTGCTGTCCAGTTTTTCTTGTTTTATTATCACATTTCAGAGTTTTATTTGCAAGTATGACATAACGTTACAATTACAGTTGCAAGTCTCTGAGGTTAGATGGCAGTAGTGTATAGTTTATGGCATGGGTGTCAAACTATGTCCCGCGGGCCAAAATTAGCCCACCGTGTAATTTCACTTGGCCCTTGACGCAATATCAAATTAACACTAGAGCTGGCCCGCCGATTATATACAGAGGCGGTGCCGCGGTAACACCGCATTCACTGCTAATTCTCAGACTTGCCAACCCTCCCGGGAGACTCCCAAATTTCAGTACCCCTCCCGAAAATCGTCACGTCCGCTTTTCATCTAGTCCAACGAGTGCTGGCCCAATCACATAATATGTGCGGCTTCTGCACGCACACACAAGTGAATGCAACGCATACTTGATCAACAGAGATACAGGTTACACTGAGGGTGGACGTATAAACAACTTTAACACTGTTACAAATATGCGCCACACTGTTAATCCACACCAAACAAGAATGACAAACACATTTCGGGAGAACATCCGCACCGTAACACACCCTCAGTGTGACCTGTATCGCTGTTGATGAAGTATGCGTTGTATTCACGCGTGTGTGCGTACAGAAGCCGCACATATCTTGTGACTGGGCCGGCACGTTGTTAGAATGGATGAAAAGCGGACGTGACGACAGCTTGTAGAGGACGTTAAAGGCAGTGCCTTTAAGGCACGCCCCCAAGACTGTGGTCCGGGTGGACTACGAGATATAATGACTGATGAACACCTTCGTTCGATAATGAAGGTTGCCTCAGCTCAAAGCCTGAGTGAGCCCCGACATTAATTAACTAGCATCCAAGAAAAGATGCCAGGTATCTGGCTTGGGCACATCAGATTAGATCAGTGTGTTGCAAACTGAGCAGTTTAAAGTCCTGAATGGTTGGTTTATTCATTGTTATTTTATTTTCAAATGTATTAGCCTGTGGAAAAAGTTAATATTGATATTTACCTCAGAAGGCTGCAAATAGAAAAGAGGCATTCAATTTTTATTTAAATTGTATTTGATATGCCATTGATATTTTTTAATTATTATTATCATTATTTGAAACTCAATTTTGCATGTCACTATAACGTTATATAAGCCTTGATTGTTCAATATTCAATGCAAAACTTGTTTGGGTCCCTATTAAAAGGTTAATTTGTTTAACCTTGGCCCGCGGCTTTGTTCAGTTTTAAATTTTGGCCCACTCTGTATTTGAGTTTGACACCCCTGGTTTATGGTGTTTTGTTTTGCATTTTGATGTGTCCCAAAAAGTGTTAATACTGTAAGTACAGTACCATGGACGCCCCTGCTTATTTCAGCAAGACAATGCCAAGCCACGTGTTACATCAACGTGGCTTCATAGTAAAAGAGTGCGGGTACTAGACTGGCCTGCCTGTAGTCCAGACCTGTCTCCCATTGAAAATGTGTGGCGCATTATGAAGCCTAAAATACCACAACGGAGACCCCCGGACTGTTGAACAACTTAAGCTGTACATCAAGCAAGAATGGGAAATAATTCCACCTGAGAAGCTTAAAAATGTGTCTCCTCAGTTCCCAAACGTTTACTGAGTGTTGTTAAAAGGAAAGGCCATGTAACACAGTGGTGAACATGCCCTTTCCCAACTACTTTGGCACGTGTTGCAGCCATGAAATTCTAAGTTAATTATTATTTGCAAAAAAAAAATAAAGTTTATGAGTTTGAACATCAAATATCTTGTCTTTGTAGTGCATTCAATTGAATATGGGTTGAAAAGGATTTGCACATCATTGTATTCCGTTTATATTTGCATCTAACACAATTTCCCAACTCATATGGAAACGGGGTTTGTATATGAATCGTTAGGAAAAGTGTTGCAATACATTGCCATATCGATATTTTTTCCCACAAAAACTGCATGTCAACATCCCTAAAATACCGTATTGACCTGAATACTCAGACAATACTAAGCCTTTAAATAGAACCCTTTTTTAGATCAGTTGATCTGCCGTCTCTCTTTTCTGCTCTGTCCCCTTCTACGCTAGCTGTTCCGAGTCGGGACCGGGGGTTGACCACTCCTTATGCATCAGTCGGTGACGTCCCGGCGCCTCGACTTGTCTACATGCAAGAGGATCCCCTGCTGGACTGGACTCTCACATTATTAATTGTATCCACTCGGCATCCATTGCACGGTCAGGGGGGTTAAGTTTGTTCTTGCCCTGATGTGGGATCCGAGCCGAGGACGTGGTTGTGGCTTGTATAGCCCTTTGAGACATCTGCGATTAAGGGTTCTAAAAGTAAACTGTGACTATGTAGTGACTATGTGACTAAGTGACTATGAATAAAGAAAGAACTCTTAAAAATATATGCATTCTCCACAATGCATATGCAAAAGTGCAATATATTTGTATGTACAGTAATCTATTTATCTATGTATGCACTTTATTGCTCTTTTATCCTGAACTACAACAAAGCTAATGCAGCAAAATGTTGTTGTTATCTGTACTGTAAAGTTCAAATTTGAATGGCTAAGTCTATACATTGTTTTTTTAATGAGAAACAATTGTTTTTACTTCACAAAAAAGAACAAATCTTCAATAAAATGAGAAAAGATCATTAATGAAATCAATAAATTCATAAAAAAATAATAAATTATCGATCTGTAGTCAGGAATTAATTTTTGCCATTAAGTTGAATGTGTTAGTCTTGTTTTTTGTTGAGTCCTACAAAGTGTTTATACTGTGAGTTTTCCACTTCTTACGCATCAGCTCTTTGGTATTAACGTACATCTTGGTTATAGTTTGGCGTGGCGCGGTTGGGAGAGTGGTCGTGCCAGCAACCTGAGGGTTCCTGGTTCGATCCCCAGCTTCCACTTACTTAGTCACGTCCGTTGTGTCCTTGAGCAAGACACCCTCACCCTTGCTCCTGATGGGTCGTGGTTAGCGCCTTGCATGGCAGCTCCCGCCATCAGTGTGTGAATGTGTGTGTGAATGGGTGAATGTGGAAGTAGTTTTAAAGCGCTTTGAGTACCTTGAAGGTAGAAAAGCGCTATACAAGTATAACCCATTTACCATTACCATTTAAACTTTGATTGATTGATTAACAAGACATGACTCACACATGACTAACAAGACTCCAAAGACATGCACCTGGGGATAGGCTGATTGGCAACACTAAATTGGCCCTAGTGTGTGAATGTGGGTGTGAATGTTGTCTGTCTATCTGTGTTGGCCCTGCGATGAGGTGGCGACTTGTCCAGGGTGTACCCCGCCTTCCGCCCGATTGTAGCTGAGATAGGCTCCAGCGCCCCCCGCGACCCTGAAGGGAATAAGCGGTAGAAAATGGATGGATGGATGGATGATTGATTAACAATAGTAGAGGGTAGAGCACAATCGACTTCTCCCCAGAGCTTTACTTCCCGTCACTCACTAATACGCTAGTGACCTGGAGGGATTGAGCCACGATTCAGAGGCCTGGAGCAAGTTAACAAACATCAGAGTATGAGTTAATGATGCTAATTTGAAGACAACATGAATCTAATTCATCAGCTAAGAGTGATCGTAGAAGAATTGTCCACGTGACAGTCCTATAAAGAAAGATAAAAGGGCTAATAAACACACAACCTTCTTCAGAGGGGTAAAAGAACACATTGGGGATTGATAGGCGATGTTTTTCCAGCAGGACCTGGTGGAACAAGACAGATAACCGCACGAGGGGCACTCGGCGAGGAATAAAAGCCAGCGAGGCGTGCGGCGGCCGTGCCAGCACGCGGCGGCGAAAGGATCATTTCTGACATGTCAAAATACGCGCGGCCAATTAAGCAATTAATCTGCCCGCGCGCGGCGGGGAGGGCAGACGTCTTCTGAGGCTCGCATTCACGGGAAAGAACAGCTATTTGCTTTTTCCTCGGGACGTGTTGGTTTTGGCTCGCCTTTCTGAGGCCGCGTCTTTGAAAAACAACCGCTGCTAAGTAAAAGGCACTTGAGGGGGACGCGCGCAGTCAGGAGGACGAAAATACAGGGAGGTCAAAAAACTCACTGGATTGGTTCCTCCGCATTTGGCCCTGTGGGGGAAAAAAAGAGATTGAGTTGAAAAACATTCCAAAAAAAAAAGATATATACTGTGTATTTTCATCACGTAAATCAGAGTGAGCTAGAATGATTCTTTTTGCAGCTGGTCCTATTATAATTTACAACTTTATTCATGATCAATAATAACTTAACTATAATCCCTCTGACAGCTGCTTTTAATCAGCAACATGAAAACATCACTTTTTTATATTCTGCTATATTTACCAGTTGAGAGTTTAACAAAAGCCTCTAAAGTATATTTCTAAAGGGCAGTTTTTACGTGACATAACTCAAATATTCAACGCCAAATTGCACTTTCCCGGGTTGCATAAATATGTTATTTTTATGTTCTGCTGTATTTACCATCTTAGATTTGAAGAAAAGCTTCTTAAATATACTTTTAAAGGGCAGCTTTCATGACATTTTACGTGACAAACTCCAATATGCCAAACCAAAATGTAATCTCCTGTGTTGAATATATAGATTATTTTTATGTTCTTTTTAATTACCATCTTAGATTTTATGAAAAGCCTCAAAAATTTACTTTTAAAGGGCAGCTTTCATGACATTTTAGGTGACAAACTCCAATATTCCAAACCAAAATGCAATCTCCTGGGTTGAATATGTAGGTTATTTTATGCTCTTAGTTTACATTCATAGATTTTAGGAAAAGCTTCTAAATTTTACTTTTAAAGGGCAGCTTTCATGACATTTAATGTGACATAAGTGAAATATTCCAAACCAAAATGCAATCTCCTGGTTGAATAAGTAGGTTATTTTTATGTTCTCCTTAATTTACCATCTTAGATTTTCTGAAAAGCTTCTAAAACATGCTTTTAAAGGGCCGCTTTCGTGACATTTTACGTGACATAACTTAAATATTCTAAACTAAAATGCAATCTCCTGGTTTGAATATGTAGGTTATTCTTATATTCTGCTATACTTAGCATCTTAGATTGTATGAAAAGCTTCTAAAATATACTTTTAAAGGTCAGCTTTCATGACATTTTAGGTGACATAACTCGAATATTCCAAATCAAAATGCAATCTTCTGGGTTGAATAAATAGGTTATTTTTAGGGGTGCACAAAAAAACTGCGCTTCTTACATATGAGGAAAAACATATTTACAGTAAACACACAAATAAAAATAATATGGCTCTTAAGAAGCCATATTATTTGTTTTCCTCTGTTTAATGTTTCCTCTGCCAAGAAAGTATATTTTGTCTGTATTTATTTTCGGTATTTAAAAACCCCGAAAGGGACAAGCGGTAGAAAATGGATGGATGGATATTTGAAAAAATAAAACTTGGTTGAAAGATTTTAGTGTGTGTATAAGTGCTTTTTGAACACATTCAGCAATATTGCGATAATAATAATAATAACTGTGATAATTTTGGTCCCAATAACCGTTATATGGCATTTTTATAGCATTACATCCCTAACAGATTTTGGACTGGGCACCACACGCGTCGATTCGATTCTTTGGGGTTAACGATTTGATTCTCGATTCAAAATCAGTACTTTTTTTAATAACATTGGGTGCCAGTTATATGGTTAACTCCATTATTACTCCAAATAGATAAACAGCTCAAATAAATGTTTATATTACTTAAAAGAAAACTAGTTATGTTGAATAAAATGTTACCCAAACATTTAATAAAGTGGCTGCTCTGGACAGATTAAAAAAAAAATAAAAAAATAAAAAAATAACATACCGGTAATATAAATAAATATATATATATATAAATAAATATATATATATATATATATATATATATATATATATATATATATATATATATATATATATATATATATATATATATATATATACTACCGTTCAAAAGTTTGGGGTCACCCAAACAATTTTGTGGAATAGCCTTCATTTCTAAGAACAAGAATAGACTGTCGCGTTTCAGATGAAAGTTGTCTTTTTCTGGCCATTTTGAGCGTTTAATTGACCCCACAAATGTGATGCTCCAGAGACTCAATCTGCTCAAAGGAAGGTCAGTTTTGTAGCTTCTGTAACGAGCTAAACTGTTTTCAGATGTGTGAACATGATTGCACAAGGGTTTTCTAATCATCAATTAGCCTTCTGAGTCAATGAGCAAACATATTGTACCATTAGAATACTGGAGTGATAGTTGCTGGAAATGGGCCTATATACACCTATGTAGATATTGCACCAAAAACCAGACATTTGCAGTTAGAATAGTCATTTACCACATTAGCAATGTATAGAGTGTATTTCTTTAAAGTTAAGACTAGTTTAAAGTTATCTTCATTGAAAAATAAGGACATTTCAATGTGACCCCAAACTTTTGAACGGTAGTGTATATATATATATATATATATATATATATATATATATATATATATATATATATATATATATATATATATATATATATATATATATATATGTATATATATATATATATATATATATGTATATATATATGTATATATATATATATATATATATATATATATATGTATATATATATGTATATATATATATATATATATATATATATATATACATACACACACACACACAAATACATATAAAACTTGGTTCATATACACACACACACACACACACACACACACACACACACACACACACACACACACACACACACACACACACACACACACACACACACACACACACACACACACACACACATATATACATACACAAATATATATAAATAAACATATATATATATACCAGAGGTGTGGACTCGAGTCACATGACTTGGACTCGAGTCAGACTCGAGTCGTGAATTTGATGACTTTAGACTCGACTTGACAAAATGTAAAGAGACTTGCAACTCGACTTAGACTTTAACATCAATGACTTGTGACTTCACTTGGACTTGAGCCTTTTGACTTGACATGACTTGCTACTTTCCCCAAAACCTAAAGCTTAAAAAGTTATTTGGGAGCGCTCCGTAGCTTTCATTTTGTACGTGTCTGTCTATCAGCGTGTGTGCTGCGTGTCAGCGTGTGTGCTCTCAGTACAACAGCCAATCAAATTAGATCTACATTGTTTTCATCACACAGCATTGATCCAATCAAATTGCAGGACAACCAATGAACAAGAGTTGTCAAACAACGCGCCAGTGAGAAAGATTTATACCAAAGTTGGTTTCGTTCGGGTATAAAAACTACGACTTGGTCAACGAATTGCCGTATGCAAATCACGCAGTTCGAATATTACAGACGGAGACGCAACAACTTCCAACTTCGTTCGACATTTGAAGTTGCACAAAGAAGGGTAAGTTTTGAATGTAAGATAACGTTTATTGGCTAAGTAACATGACTTTTATTTGCTGTGTAGTTAAATCAGTGAGGCTGTAAACTCACTGCTAACGTTATAACCATAGACATGTTTTAAGGGTACGCAGCATCGAGCGCTACTGCCTACTGGCGCAGACGAGACGCGGGGACGCCATCTTGGAGTGGTGATCCGCTCCACTCAGTGCAATTCATTTGTCAACGCATTTAATTCATTTTACCTCACTGAATACCACTCATTTTCACGCGCTTTTCTGTCATACGTGTAGCTATGATAACGGACACATGTTTTATTATTCATAGTTTGCTTAACAGTAATAGAATATTCTCATACGCTATAAGTGACCAGACGTCCGAGATTAAAACTGGGAATATAATCCCAGAGAAGGGGGAAAAAAACGGTCAGCTATTTTTAAATTGAAGAAACAATATGATTACGTTATATATACATGCTACATAAACAATGTATGGATACATTAGATATCTATATATCTTATAGACCGTATCTCTGTTGCTGCAGCAGCAGAGAGTTTATTCTGTCGTGACACTTTGTATTGATATTTTGTATTACATTCTTCCCTTAAATGATCATGTTTACAGTGATTGTTATATATGTATTTTTTATGTATGTCGCTTTGGATAAAAGCGTCTGCCAAATACTTAAACATATATAAACACCTGAAAGTCTTTATATCAGCTAAAACCACCAATCTGTTTCACTGGATTCAGAATAAAACCAAATTCTATTTTACCCAACAATGTTAGTATTTGAATATTGTTACTTGAAGACTTATTCCTGGTTACAATTATACTGTTAAGAAAGTATTGTCTTATATTTTGCCTAAAATGAGAATGCATTATAATCAATGGCGGCTGGTGAATTTTGTTTTAGGTGGGGCAGAAAGTTTGTAAACCAAACCCCTGTAGGGGCGTCATCCTCCCCCAGAAGATTTATTTGTGATTTTCACATACAAATATTGAAGATCTTTGCTCCTTCTCAACTCTGTGGTAATGTTATTTTCATAAAATACAACCAATAGTACATTAATGTTAAATCTTACTTGTGAAAAGTAATCCCCCGATTCCTATTTTCAACAGTCCGCTCATTTGAGCAGGAAAACGCTGAACACCAGCCCGGCATCTTTGTTTTCTACCTGTGAACTGTCAGTTTAGGCTGCTCGCCGGCTCCTCATCACCACTTCAAGATGCAAATTGCTCGCGTCACAGCAACCAATATTGCGTCTACTTATAAGATGTTTATGGTTATAACGTCATTTCAAACACGGCAATATGTTGCGTCCACTGCAGTTTGCTACCTTATTCATACTTTTTGTCAAGTGATTTTTTAAGCAGGGTTGCATGAGGTACCTATACATAACGTTACGTTAGTCAATGTATCACACACAGTAACATAACGTTAGACGGCGGTCAGCAGCACCGCGTATTTTAGCCACCTACAAAAAGACAAACATAATCAAATAAAGGTCAGTTAAAATATATACTATATTAAGAATATGTGTACATATTGCATAGGGCCCTGACATCTAAAAAGTACAACTCTGTTCATTGTTATGTTCATGTATTTGTTATGTTTTTCATGTGTACGCACACATCAACACACATACAGTATGAGATGAGATCAATGAGATAAGGTAAGAACAGAATAGAAACTGCTGTGGAACTAGTTACAATGCAATATGCCATGGAAATACAATGTTATAAATAAATGATAAATGGGTTATACTTGTATAGCGCTTTTCTACCTTCAAGGTACTCAAAGCGCTTTGACAGTATTTCCACATTCACCCATTCACACACACATTCACACACTGATGGCGGGAGCTGCCATGCAAGCCGCTAACCAGCAGCCATCAGAGGCAAAGGGTGAAGTGTCTTGCCCAAGGACACAACGGACGTGACTAGGAAGGTAGAAGGTGGGGATTGAACCCCAGTAACCAGCAACACTCCGATTGCTGGCACAGCCACTCTACCAACTTCGCCACGCCGTTAACACTTTTGTACAAATAAGTATAGTTGCACTTGTTTTTGCAAATGTGTTTATTCTGTAAAGGAATGAGTTAAATGTTTAAAATTGTTTAAACTATTAAAATGACTGGTTAATAGTGCTATTATGAATTGCAATGACAGTACTATTTTCTTTCCTGCTATTTCAAATGCACTTGTTTTAATAAATGAATACAGCGGTTTAAAAGCATACACAATCTGTGTAAAAATATTAGTCTGTGGTCAAAAGGACTTGAAAGGACTCGAAACTCAAAATGCAGGACTTGTGACTTGACTTGAGACTTTCCAGTCTTGACTTTGGACTTGACTCGGGACTTGCCTGTCTTGACTCGGGACTTGACTCGAGACTTGAGGGCAAAGACTTGAGACTTACTTGTGACTTGCAAAACAATGACTTGGTCCCACCTCTGATATATACACACATATATATATATATACACACATATATATTTATTTAATCTTTTTTAAATCGATTAAGATAAGAGTCGAGATTTATTGGAAAATTAAAAAAAATTGGACACCCCTCGTAAATATACTTAAACATTGAGGGTGGAATCACTCTGAGAGCAACTGTAAATAAAGAATTCATGACGCCATAAATAAAACGCATCCGGACCTTTCAAAAGTACAACATTCCCAAAAGTTGAACTTTATCCTGAACTCCCATGCGTTTAAAGTGCTGAGCCAATAAAAGAAGTGTATGAACGCCCAACGAAAACAGAAGCGGTAAAGTTGTATTCATTATTCCCACTTGGCGGAGGACTTTCCCACATCGGAGGAGACAGTAAATCACACACACACACACACACACACACGTACGTTAAAGCGCGGGGTAAACGATTGGTCTGCCTACAAGGAAGGCCATGCAGTGACCATCACTCATGGATTATACAGAGAAAGACCCCCAAAACACAAACACACACACACACACACACACACACACACACACACACACACACACACACACACACACACACACACACACACACACACACACACACACACACACACACACACACACACACACACACACACACACACACACACACCATAAATCTGCTGAGTCAAGCTACATAACACAAGATCCGCTCCCGAGGGCCACCGAGCCAACGGAAACTTGGGAGCTTCAGTTTCATAAGTGTGTGTGTGTGTGTGTGTGTGTGTGTGTGTGTGTGTGTGTGTGTGTGTGTGTGTGTGTGTGTGTGTGTGTGTGTGTGTGTAGCACAGTGAAAGGAACCGGCGAGGTTTAGTCCCACAGGCGCTAAGCGGCAAATGGGTTCAATTACGACTCTCCTTCGGTGACCACACACACACCAATAAAGAAGTTGTGCCGTGCGGGGAGACACAAACAGGAGGAGAAAATGGGGGGAAAAAATAAAACAGAAAAATTCAATAATTGACACCAGATGAAGTCATTCCATCACCACTAGCTGGGATGTGGAGTTTTGTAAAAAAAATATATAAACAGGAAAAAAATGATTTGTTTGGTATTTTAAAATGGGAGGAAAATGAAGCTTGAGAAACGTTCCTGGTGTTTGTTGTTCCATGAAGTGTCGCTAAATGAGCACAGGGCAAAAAAAAAAAAAAAAGCCAGCAAAGAGGAAGACAAACAGGGAGAGGAGGACGCGATGGTGGAGACACGGCGAGCGTGCCCTCTCTCTGCCACGCCAACCCTCGTGTGCGCCAACGCGACGCATGTTTGCACACAAGCGGCGCAGGGGCTTGCATTTTTTATGGCGGCGGTTATTTTCACAGAGCAGCAGCAGCAGAGTGATGGCGAGAGGCTGAATGAAGGATCCGTGACTGAGTGTACTTACAGTGTGTGTGTGTGTGTGTGTGTGTGTGTGTCAAATGGTCTGCTGCAACATATCCCTTTAAGTGAAGCGTGCATGTTGTTGACATTTTTATCTTTAAACCGGAGATGCACTCAGGTAACACACACACACACGCAAAACCAATTCATATTATAATTTGTATTATTGTGCATATATGAACGACCAAATCAAAATATAGTCTGGACTGGATGTGCTTCAATTTGTTGATTTTAAAAGCCCTGATTGTATTTAATACAAATGTTAAAAAAATTACGACCACTTCTTACACATTATTTTCCAGTTAATACATACAATAAATGTTTTTAAAATAATTTTGATTCTGAAAGCCCTCATTATATGTAATACAAATGTAAAAAAATAACCATCAAATAATCTTTTTGCACAATATTTTTCTGAATACACACTTAAAAAATGCATTACAATTATTTTGGTTTTAAAATACCCCGTTATATTTAATAACCATTTTTTATGACACTTTTTGCACATTATTTTCGAGATAATACATATTAAAAATTAATTTTAATGTTTTTGATGCTGAAAGCCCTCATTTTATTTAATACAAATGTAAAAAAAAAAAATATGACAACTATTTTTGTCTGACACTTTTTGTAATTGTTTTCCAGTTAACATACTTAAAAATTTAATACAATATTTTGATTCTAAAAACTCTCCATATATTTATTACAAATGTAAAACAAAATAACCGTAACAACAATTTTTGTCTGACACTTCTTCTAGTTAATACATACTTAAACATGTATTAAAATAATTTTGATTTCAATAGTATTTCAATTGTATTTAATACAAATATTTTTTTTAAAACATAGCCATTTTTTCCTGACACTTTTTACAAATTATTTTTCCAGTTAGCACATACTAAAAAATGTATTTAAAATTATTTTGATTCAAAAAGCCCTCCTTATATTTAATACAAATGTAAAACAAAATAACCATAACAGCCATTTTTGTTTGACATTTTTTGCACAATATTTTCTAGTTGATACCTACTAAAAAAAATATTTTAAATAATTTGATTATAAAAGCCCCAGCTATATTAAATACAAATGTGAAAAAAATAACCATTACTACCATTTTTGTCTGACACATTCTGAACATCATTTTCTACGTCATGCATATTAAAAATGTATTGAAATAATTTAGATTCTAAAAGCCCTTATTATATTTAATACAAATGTAGACATTACAACCATTTATGTCAGACACTTTTTTCACATTATTTTCCAGTTAATACAGACTAAAAAATATATTAAAAATAGTCTTTCACTTTGGTTTTTTTTTCCAATGAAAAAACGTCACTAGTAAACAAGTTTCAAAACAGAAAGTCACATAAATGTAAAGCTAAAGTGACTGGAGCTATTTTTTCTACTGGTAATAAAGAAAACACAAAAAGGTATATGCCCCTGTTGCCCTCTAGCGGTGCAAGGCAAAAGTGCACATACACAACTCTAATGCAACTAAAAGTCTCAGGTTGGTTTTAATCCATG
This sequence comes from Entelurus aequoreus, assembly GCF_033978785.1. Lineage (NCBI taxonomy): Eukaryota > Metazoa > Chordata > Actinopteri > Syngnathiformes > Syngnathidae > Entelurus > Entelurus aequoreus. The sequence goes on along the minus strand of NC_084738.1, from coordinate 59,435,494 downwards.
AATAAACACCTTCCCAAAAAGAGTTTTTCCCACTAAATGAGTGCTAGATTGTGTCTATGTGTGTGTCTACGTGTGTTTAGAGAAAGAAGCCGTACCGAGGTGGAAGGAGACAGCACGATGTTGCCGATGGACGCCTTGAGCTCGTCGATGGTGGCTCGGTTCTGATGTGTGCCGTTGTTGGGCTGGACGGGCTTTATTTCCACGTGGAACTTCCGGGGCTCGTCCTCGTCCTCCGAGTCGCTGGACGAGTAGAAGGAGTTCTCTTTGGCATGTTTAGGCAGGCGGCAGTTAAAGAGGCAACACAGTATAGAGGAAATGTCGAGCATGGGGATGTGACAATATGAACATTTCATATCAGGTATTGCTCAATGTGCTCAAAAGTACTTATATACACAATACAATATTCTGAACAATTTTTTTTTTTTATAAATACAATTAATAGACACTGTTAGAAAAGCTGCTATTTTGCATGTTCTGTGCTTCTTATGGTTCACTGATCATGTTTTTGTTTTAGTATTTTATCTGTTTTAATGGCTAAGCTTGTATTGTTTTAAATATTGCTTTGTGCTGTAGCACTGAATTCATTTGAATGAAAGCACAATAAAAAATCATATATATTAGTATAATTTATTATTTCTGGCAGGCGCTGTGGTGTCCTACTCTGTTCAGCGGTCCTTGAACGCACCATAGAAACACCTGCGAAAATAGAAGGACCAAACTGTTCTCGGAGAGCACAGCTTGTATGTTCAATGTACACAATTAAAAAATATCTTAGTTGTTCAGACAGTAATGTGTTAGTTTCGATCGGGGTTTCTTAATGGGGAGAGGCATTAATGTCTCTTCTTTTCATGTCAGCATTTAAGGTAACGAGCTGGTTACAATCAGTCTGTGAGTTTATCAAAGTGCAGCTACCAATTTGTCCATCATTTTAATTTCAAATACTAACCGTCGGGAGCTTTACCGCGGCTAACATTGATACGGTTTATCGATACACCCCTAGTAGAGAATGAGAGAGTGTACAGTACACAGAATATTTGATGTGTCGCAATAGAGTTGGAAGGATATCATTGTCCATTGCTTCTGGCCTGATGCAGAAACCTTCATCATCCACCCGCGGAACATTCTGTAAAGACACAAACAGATCAATGAAAAACATCATAAAATATGTCACATAAAGGGTACTAAATTACCTTTTAAACGACTGAAATTTCACAAATATTACCTCATAATACAAAATAAAATATTACACTATTTACATTTTTTGTCGAGCACGCCTTTATTTTCACAAACGCATTGCTAGAACAATATAAACTATGTTACAGTGGCTTGATACATGACTTAAATAAGATAGTATACAAAACCATGTGTATTCTGTTGAATATAATAGTGATAATATATGATTCTATACTGTGCGGTGGAGACCAAAACACATGGCGCCAACGCTCAGAATGTTTAAATAATTATCAGAAAATTAAAGTCACCTTAGTCGGAAAAAAGGCAACGTCTCATTTGCTGTGTGGCGTTTATTTATTCAAGTGGGATTGAATGGTTCACTGATTTATTGAAGGAAATATGGCGACAGTTGTTGACGCTATTGAAAACAATGACCTCATCGATATTCTTACAGGTGGTTTGAGCTCAAACTTGAACAGGGGTGTCCAAAGAGCGGCCGGGGTTGGCGGGGGCATTTGCGTCCCGCAGCTAATTCTTTAACGGACCGCAACACATTTTGAAAACAATATTTGTTTTAAAAACGTTGCAATATTGACACTAATAACACAAAGCTGCCATTAAGGCAGTTTTTTACTTTAAAACGATCATTGCTATAAAAAATAATACAAACTTATAATTGACGGATGGATCCAATCCAATCCCCTTTATTTACATAGCACTATTAACAAATAACAACAAAACTGTTTCCAGAGTGATGCATATTAAAAGAAACTATAAAAAAGGATGAAATTACAAGCATTTAAAATGAAAGAAGTAAAAAACAAATAAAAAAATTCTATAGAACAACAAAAAACAATTCAATAAAAAAGAGTAAAACAATAAAAGACACAGAGGATCACAAGACTCACGCCGATTTAAAAGCCAAAGAATAAAAGTGGGTTTTAAGACGAGACTTAAAACATTCAACAGTGGGGGGCCATTCTGACATGAGGGGGCAGAACATTCTAAAGTTTAGGGCGAGCTGGAGCATAAATTTGAATGAGGCCCGTGATGTACTTTGGGGCCAGTCCATTCAAAGCTTTAAAAAAAAGATTCAAAGTTGGTCGAGAGATTTAAGCATTTAAAGTCAAGATAATATTGACGTATTGCTTATTTTTAACACTTTTTGTACCTGGTACAAAATGAAGAGTGTCCGCCCTGAGATCGGTAGGTTGGAGTTCAAATCCCAGCCGAGTCATACCAAAGACTATAAAAATGGGACCCATTACCTCCCTGCTTGGCACTCAGCATCAAGGGTTGGAATTGGGGGTTAAATCACCAAAATGATTCCCGGGCGCGGCGCCGCTGCTGCCCACTGCTCCCCAAGGGGATGGGTCAAATGCAGAGGACAAATTTCACCACACCTAGTGTGTGTGTGACAATCATTGGTACTTTAACTTAACTTAACTTAAAAAGTGAAGGCAATAGAGCTTTTGAGTCAGTTTCCCCTAAATGGTGGAATTCTGCACTTTGTTGGCATTTTTAAAAGCCAGTTAAAAACACATTTGTTTAAGTGTGCATTCCTGTAATATTCAGTTTACCTTTATATAATCATATTTCACTCTGAGTGAAATGTTTCTCCAATAACAAAAAACAACTTTCATTTCATTTTGTTTTGTAAGTGAAAGTGTTTTATATATAGTGCTACTGAGTTATTGTTGCTGATTAATTTACATGTATTATTATTTATTACATTTTTCAGTATCAAATGGTTCAAGTCGGTCAAAAGCTGTTTTAAATTAAATAAGGATGATTTTATATAATTTTAAATAATTTCTGTTACAGACTAAAAACAATGTTAATAAAGTTTCTTGTTTTTTGTAAGTTGATCTATACATATTTATTTTCTGGTTTTCTTTAATGTCAATAAGGATACATTGTTATGCAGAGGTGTACTTATAACAATTTTACAGACCAATGTTACATCGTACAGTCCCGTGGGGGCGGGCGCAAAATGTTTTTTTTAATTTTTTTTATTTTTGATATGTCCTGTCTAGCTCCTCTGGCAAATCATATAGTTGATGTAGATGCCCATATCGGCTTAACAAATTTCCTTTAGAAAAGAGAAGTGTGGGATACTTCTATTGTTGCCTTATTTGTATTTGACTTTATTAAATGGATTTGTATTATTGTTTGGTGCAGCCTGACAGGCAGGAGGGGATAGAAAGAAGAAAAAAAGGAAGACAGAGGGGGGACAAGAGGGACAACAACAACAGCAAACACAACAATAACAACAACAACATCAGCAAATAGGATATGTACAAAATGATGGTAAAACTGATAGCAAAGAAGCAGTTAGTGAAATAAATATCAATAACAGAAATGACAATGAGCATTATTACACTACAAATGGAGCAATACAAATACCAATAGAGCACTATCGATAACGAATAATAACAATAATTGCCTCTATTATCAACAATACAATTGTTTCAAATGCAACAATACATATATGTAATGACAACTTAAAATACAAAAGAAAGCAGATAAATTGAGGGGAAGAGAGAGAAGCCAACTATATTAACCTTGTAGATTGTTATAGTAAAAATAGGTTAAGCTTTGTCAGTGTGCCATGTGTTACCCAGTTTCCCCTAGGGCAACAATGTTAATATATGTTTGATGAAACATGATTATAGTACAGTACAGTATGTGTATATGTATATTTTTACAGTAAATGTTTGAGTTTGAGTTTATTTCGAACATGCATGTATACAACATGATACATCACAATTTCCAGTTTCTCTATTCAACAGTTTATTTAATCCCACCCCTTTTCTTTTACATAGAAGTTGCTAAAACTTTTGTTCACTTCCTGTTCTCAATGCATTCACAATATACTCCATAAATAATAACAATAAAAATAAATAAATAATAATTGGTGAAGTAAGTTACATTTCATATGGTGAGATGAGTATGGTTATCTAGAAAATGAATGGATGGATGAAATAAATTCAGAATGTTTATCATGGTTCTTCTTCTTTGTACTTTGGAAACACTTTAAGTTTGAAGAGTTTCTTGAAGTGGATCATATTAGTACATTGTTTGATTTATTTGCTTAATCCATTCCATAATTTGATTCCACATACTGATATACTGACGGTCTTAAGTGCTGTACGTGCATACAAATTTTTTAAATTAGATTTTCCTCAAAAGATTATATTTCTCCTCTTTTGTTGAGAAAAACTATCGTATATTCTTGGGTAGCAGGTTATAGTTTGCTTTGTGTATAATTGTAGCTGTTTGCAAATTCACTGTCGTGGGATTTCAGTATTTTCGATTCAATGAATAAAGGGTTTGAATGTTCTCTATATCCAACATTATGTATTATTCTAACTGATCTTTTTAGGAACACCGTTAATGAATGAAGTGTACTTTTGTAGTTATTTCCCCATATTTCTGCACAATAACTCAGATATGGTAACACTAGCGAGCAGTAGAGAATATGTATATGTATGTTTTCTTCTTTTAATTGTGGGTGTGATAGAAAATAATTGAGATGTACTAATTTAATTGGTCTTTTAGTCTGAATTTAAACTGAAATCCAAACATTTTTGATTGCCGAGTATAAAAGGTGCAGCTTCCATTCACACAAAATGCAATAATATCCTTACTAGTGTGTGTGTGTGTGTGTGTGTCAGCGGAAACACTGGGCACATTGTCAAACACACTTGGAATCATTTAACCCCCGAGGCGACAACCTGGAAATTATCCCACAATGCATCACACGAGTAACAGTATTTACTGTATGCAATGAGTCAATATAATTACGGAATAAATCAGCATCTGGTGTGTATGAGGCATTGATTGGAACTCTGCACATTCCTAAAATAATTGATTGCACTTTTGCAAATTTCTAAAATAAATCATATGGGAGGCCGTAACGTTTGTGTGTGTGTGTGTGTGTGTGTGTATGTGTGTTGGCTTGCTTACGGCATTCTGGATGTCTATGGCCCCGTAGTATCCGGGGGGAGCGCCATTGGCAGTGTTCTACAAGCATAAACAAAGAGAAAAGCAATGAATGAATGAGCAAATCTGCAAAACAAACAAGAGGGAAGCAGGGAGGGAGGGAGAGGGAGAGAGAGAGAGAGAGAGAGAGAGAGAGAGAGAGAGAGAGAGAGAGAGAGAGAGAGAGAGAGAGAGAGAGAGAGAGAGAGAGAGAGAGAGAGAGAGAGAGAGAGAGAGAGAGAGAGTGAGGGAGGGAGAGAGAGAGTCACATGTCAGAGTAGTAAGCAGCAGCACAAAATGAGCGTGAAGCTCCTCCACCTCCTGCTGTTGGACATGGCAAATGACAACACGACGCTTGACACAACAAGCGAAAAGCAGCAATGGAGGGGAAACTCCCGGGCTGTTTACTCACGCTCTCGACTTCTGTGGACTCCCTGCAAGACAAAAAGGGGGACACGGCAACACGATGAGATGACCTAAAGTGTTTCCTGTCAAGCGCACTCATTAAAGCGCGGGGGTGTCCAAACTTTTGCCACAAAAAAAAAAGCATGCAGGGGCCATTTTGTTATTTTTAATTTTCAAAACCATGAGGGTTCCCTTCAATTTTGGTGAATGTTTTAGGTCCTGGGGACCCAAAAGGGTCCAAGTAATTATTGTATTAAAAACAAGTTATTTATGAATATTTGTTTAACTTCCATTGATCAACATCAGATCTATTCATTGCCATAAAGTTTGTACTTTTTTTGTTTGCCATGACGTTTTAATTTGTTTTGTTGTATGCCCTTTTTTTCCTCCAAAGAAAACCCTGTTTTTATGGCAAAAACACAAAATATACAATATTTTCCCCAAAACATTTTAAAAAATTGAATATTTGACGTGAAGCAATTGGATTTATAACAGCATTGCTTTTGATTCTTTTTTTTAATCACACTAAAGGTCCCAGAGACCCAAAAGAGTCTTGGTCAAAGTGTTAAAAATAAGTCATAAATATATATTTTTTAACTTTCAAAACTTAAATATCTATTGATCAACATTAGATCTATCCGTTGCCATAAAGTTATTTTTATGCCTTTTTTTGCACAAAAGAAAACACTGTTATATTTATGGCAAAAAAAACTAAATATACAATATTTTCCCCAAAAACATTTTTCCAAATGCAATATTTGATTTGAAGTAATTGGAGCCGTAAATAGGTCAATAATGCATAACAGCATTGATTTTGATTCATTATTATTTTTGGAAAAAAATCACACTAAATCTCTCAAGGATACAAAAGGCCCCCCATTCATAAACGTGTTAAAAATAAGTCATATATCAATATATATTATTTTTACTTTCAACGCTCACATTTGTAGATTGGACGTGTACCATTAGTGGTAGGCAAGCTCCATAGAGTGGTACGCCAAAAAAATCTCAAGTGTTTTATTTTCCTATTCTCAAACAGTGTTACTGTTCGAACTTTGTGTAATGTTACAATGGCCAAAAATATTAAATATACTTGTTAAATAAAACCTCAGCCTTGTTTTTGATGAATACTTATGCATGCTATGCTACTGTATTTTAATGTTGGTCATTATGGTGATACTTGGAGAATCAAGTGTTTTCGGACACGGTACTTGGTGAAAAAAGTTCGAGAACCAGTGCTGTAGATCTACTTCAGATCTATCCTTCAATTATAAGTTTTTGTTATTTTTTGAGCAATGACTGTTTTAAAGAAAAAAAAGCCTGCATGTCAGCTTTGTGTTATTAGTGTGGATATTGCAACATTTTCTCGTTATATTACACCTGCATGCTCTTTAATTCCACTTTTTAAATGTTTATTTTATTTACCGTATTTTCCGGACTACAAGTCCCACCTAAAATATTTTTTTTCCCCTCGAAACTCGACAGTGCGCCTAATGTACGGAATAATTCTGATTTTGCTTACCAAACTCGAAGCAATTTTATTTGGTACAAGGTTTAATGACAAGTGTGACCAGTCAAATATAAGAGATACGTGTAGGATGCACTGTGATGGCAATATGACTTAAGCAAACAACACCAACATTTTATATGTTCCATTGAAAATATAGAACATTACACACGGCGTTTAAAAATCTATCAAAATGTTTTAGTACGACTTTGGTAAGCTATGAAGCCGCACCGCTTGATGGATTGTCGGCGCATTAAACATACGAGTATTAATATGGTGTGTGTATAAGGTAAGATATATTATCTGGCGTTTTGTTTCTTAATATTATGCAAAAGCAACTTTTCTTAAATTCTGGTACCTGCTGATCTGTATTTGGGATCTGCATAAATCCTGAAAAATTGCAAACGTCTGCCTTTGTAGTCCGTGACGACACCGTAGTCGATAAGCTTCTTTATTTTCTCTGTCTTCTTGTTATGTGACATTCATCCTCCGCTGTTGCCATTTCTAACATAAATTAGTGTAAAGTTCTTACTTATATCTGTCAGTAAACTCGCCATGAAAGCGCTAAAACATACCGGTGTAGTGAGTTTACATTATTCACCCAAGGAGCTTTAGTTATTAGAGAGTTCCGGTCGAACGTTTTTTCACGGGACACATTTCCGGCGGATGAGGAGATGCTGCTCCGTTATTGATTTAAATAAAGTCTGAATGTTATCAAAACAGTTAGCTCCATCTTTTGACACTTCTTCCACTCCCGTCATTGCACGCTACACCGCTACAACAAAGATGACCGGGGAGAAGACGCTGTCGAAGGTGAGCCACGTAAATAAGACCGCCCACAAAACGGCGCTTTCGGAAGCGATTGTCAGAAAGCAGCTTGAAGATGATCTGTAAAACATAATCAATGCAACATTTTGACCAAAGAACCACCATTACATGTCATGTAGACCACAAGGAAGTGTTTTACATTTAGAAAAAAAATAATAATAATAATATGATTCCTTTAATGCGCCCTATATACGCATCTTATATGTTAAAAAAAAGATTTAAAAAATAGACCATTCATCGGCAGTGAGCCTTATAATCCGGTGCGCCCTATGGTCCGGAAAATACGGTATTTATTTTATTAGCTGCGGGCCGCAAATGGCCCCCAGGCCGCACTTTGGACACCCCTGCTACAGCGTTTACTTACGTGGAGTCTGTGTCTTTGTCTTTCCTCCGTCCTGGGATGCCGAAAGGCTTCCTCTTCCTGGGTTTGGCACCTTTACACAAACATTTGTCATCTGTGTGATCCATTATTATTATTGTGATCATTATGACTCAACCTGTGCACATATTGCAAAAGTCGTACCTTCCGTAGCAATAGCAGCATTGCACTCCTCAAACTCAATGGGTCCTAATGAGGTACACACACACACACACACACACACACACACACACACACACACACACACACACACACACACACACACACACACACACACACACACACACACACACACACACACACACACACACACACACACACACACACACACACACACACACACACACACACACACATCTTTTAGGTTCATTTGGCACATAAAGGGTCAATGGCCCACCGCTGTGAATGCTGTGAAAGTACATCACGCAATAATCGCACACATATACACACACGCCCAAATACACAACACAGGGGCTGGCGTGCTGCACAAAGTGTATACAAACAGGGCGAGGCTGATCCCACAGGGCAGACAGGGTCAATAGCGGAGTCAAATGTGCGTCTGGTGGCCGTCGCAGAGAGCGGCCATAACGTCACAGCACACACACACACACACACACACACACACACACACACACACACACACACACACACACACACACACACACACACACACACACACACACACACACACACACACACACACACACACACACACACACACACACACACACAGAGGGTACACATTTCAAGTACCAAATGGCTTCCTAATTGACGCAGGGGTCTAAAAGCGAGTAGAAGAGTGCGGCCTGCCGACAGCGGACACGCAAAGTCACTTAACCCTATTAGAATAAGACAAACAAGTCCAAGATTACATGCAGTGAAGTGTTTAAAGCCACAGGCTACAAATCTGCTCACGGGCTTAAGAGATGCCCTTTTTGACTTTTCACTGGCAGAAAACAGAAAGAGAGGGGGGGAAAAAACCTTAACAATTAAATAGGAGTTCTTTACAGTCAGGTGAACAAAGGAGTGCATGTTGATTACATATCATTAGTGGCGCCCCCTATGGGTTGTATTAGGAATGCATTGGATAATACAGTGGAACCCCTTACAACTACCTCTAGAGTTAACTTCAGTTGATTTATTTTGGAAAATCTTGTTACATTGTTTAATGCATCCAGCGGGGCATCACAACAAAATTAGGCATAATAATGTGTTAATTCCACGACTGTATATATCGGTATCGGTTGATATTGGAATCGGTAATTAAGAGTTGGACAATATCGGTATAATGGATATCGGCTAAAAGCCATTATCGGACATCTCTACTTGTTAATATCAACACCTTCAAAACTGTGAATGAAAACAACAACTAACATGCACGTTACAATCAAACAGCTGGTGTGTAATAAGTACAATACTTACAGTATTAACACTTTGTAGGGGGCAACAGACAACTGAAATGACCAACACACCATAAACCAAGGATGTCCGATAATGGCTTTTTGCCGATATCCGATATTGTCCAACTCTTTAATTACCGATACCGACATCAACCAATACCGATATATACAGTCGTGGAATTAACACATTATTATGCCTAATTTGGACAACCAGGTATGGTGAAGATAAGGTAATTTAAAAAAAATAAAATAAAATAAAATAAGATAAATAAATTAAAAACATTTTCTTGAATAAAAAAGAAAGTAAAACAATATAAAAACAGTTACATAGAAACTAGTAATGTAGTAAAATTAACTGTTAAAGGTTAGTACTATTAGTGGACCAGCAGCACGCACAATCATGTGTGCTTACGGACTGTATCCCTTGCAGACTGTATTGATATATATTGATATATAATGTAGGAACCAGAATATTAATAACAGAAAGAAACAACCCTTTTGTGTGAATGAGTGTGAATGGGGGAGGGAGGTTTTTTGGGTTGGTGCACTAATTGTAAGTGTATCTTGTGTTTTTTATGTTGATTTAATAAAAAAGAAATAAAAATAAAAACCCCGATACCGATAATAAAAAAAACGATAATTTCCGATATTACATTTTATCGGACATCTCTACCATAAACTGTACACTACTGCCGTCTAACGTCTAACTGTAATTGCAACTTGTTGTCATACTGGCAAATGAGACTCAGAAATGTAAAAAAAAAGTACCGAAAATTGGTACCGTTGAGTACCAGTATCAATTCCCTGGTACCGGAAATCGGTACCGTATTGGTTCAAATCTATCTAGAAGAGGGCTCTTATAATGTTGAAAAACTTAAAAAGGTCATAAACAGCTTTTTTATGCTAAAACGCTGGTAATATTTGAATAAGATTGAATGATTCTGGGGACGGCGTGGCGCGGTTGGGAGAATGGCCGTGCCAGCAACCTGAGGTTCAATCCCCAGCTTCTACCAATCTAGTCACGTCCGTTGTGTCCTTGAGCAGGACACTTCACCCTTGCTCCTGATGGATGGGTCGTGGTTAGCGCCTTGCATGGCAGCTCCCGCCATCAGTGTGTGAATGTGTGTGTGAATGGGTGAATGTGGTAATAGTGTCAAAAGCGCTACACAAGTATAACCCATTTACTACTTAGGGCAAATTAATTGATCAAGTCCGGAACCAAATAACAGCGATAAACGAGGGACAACTGTGGTTCACTTTGAATGGTGAGCATTCACAACTCCTCGTTGATAGATTAAAAAAAGGTTAATTATTTAAAAAAATAAGGCCTATTATAAAATTACGGCTACTGGAAGGCCCGGCCACTTGCGAGATGAGCAAAAGAGGCAGCGCCCTCCGGCAATGTGCCCGATACGCTAACGCGCCTTGACCCGAAAATAACAAAAGCCGACGATATTTTCACTCAGAAAGTATACATTAGCGGCTGCATCAGCGCGGAGGCCCACCCCGCCCCCTCCGACTCCCAGCCCCAGAGGACGCTGGTCGCGAGCATGCATTGTTTGGCGTGTGCAGCGCCGGCCGAAACCCGGGCGAGCGACGAGTCACGAGAGGCGCGCATCACGCCAAGTGAAGTGGATAAAGTACACCGATGACTGATCTACTCTACTGTGCAATATCGGCCCTTAACCGCCGGCAAATACACAATGACTGCACAAACTACTACTGTGTGTGTGTGTGTGTGTGTGTGTGTGTGTGTGTGTGTGTGTGTGTGTGTGTGTGTGTGTGTGTGTGTGTGTGTGTGTGTGTGTTTGTTTCATGCCAATCAAAACACAATTAGCTTTAAAAATAGCATCTCGTGGGAGGACCGACATTGTAAACATCCTCATGGTGCCTTCACTGACTGACAGTAAATGGGAAAAATATGAATTTACTGTATTTCACCACTTTTTATAACCAGATTTTTTTTAGAATAAAGCCTTCAATGCAAAACACTACGTCTGCCATAGTGTTTTCTGGCCGCCAAGTTATTATATTTTTCTAATAATTGTGTTTTTAAAAGTTAGAAATTTTGTGTTTTTTTCCAGTGTCTTCTGTGGTGGACATTAGGACTTACTTAGGGGTGGAGGATTAAATTATATCAATAAATGTGTGTGTGTGTGTGTGTTTCATGCCAATCAAAACACAATTAGCTTTAAAAATAGCATCTCGTGGTAGGACCGACACTGTAAACATCCTCATGGTGCCTTCACTGACTGACAGTAAACGGGAAAAATTTGAATTTACTGTATTTCACCACTTTTTATAACCAGATTTTAATAGAATAAAGCCTTCAATGCAAAACACTACGTCTGCCATAGTGTTTTCTGGCCGCCAAGTTATTATATTTTTCCTGTAATTGTGTTTTAAAAAGTTACAAATTTTGTGTTTTTTTCCAGTGTCCTCTGTGGTGGACATTAGGACTTACTTAGGGCTGGAGGATTAAATGATATCAATAAATGTGTGTGTGTGTGTGTGTGTTTCATGCCAATCAAAACACAATTAACTTTAAAAATAGCATCTCGTGGGAGGACCGACACTGTAAACATCCTCATGGTGCCTTCACTGACTGACAGTAAACGGGAAAAATATGAATTTACTGTATTTCACCACTTTTTATAACCAGATTGTAATAGAATAAAGCCTTCAATGCAAAACACTACGTCTGCCATAGTGTTTTCTGGCCGCCAAGTTATTATATTTTTCCAGTAATTGTGTTTTTAAAAGTTTGAAATTTTGTGTTTTTTTTCCAGTGTCCTCTGTGGTGGACATTAGGACTTACTTAGGGCTGGAGGCTTAAATGATATCAATAAATGCGTGTGTGTGTGTGTGTGTGTGTGTGTGTGTGTGTGTGTGTGTGTGTGTGTGTGTGTGTGTGTTTCATGGCAATCAAAACACAATTAGCTTTAAAAATAGCATCTCGTGGGAGGACCGACACTGTAAACATCCTCATGGTGCCTTCACTGACTGACAGTATACGGGAAAAATATGAATTTACTGTATTTCACCACTTTTTATAACCAGATTTTTTTTAGAATAAAGCCTTCAATGCAAAACACTACGTCTGCCATAGTGTTTTCTGGCCGCCAAGTTATTATATTTTTCCAGTAATTGTGATTTTAAAAGTTGGAAATGTTGTGTTTTTTTCCAGTGTCCTCTGTGGTGGACATTAGGACTTACTTAGGCCTGGAGGATTAAATGATATCAATAAATGTGTGTGTGTGTGTGTGTGTGTGTGTGTGTGTGTGTGTGTGTGTGTGTGTGTGTGTGTGTGTGTGTGTGTGTGTGTGTGTGTGAGTGTGTGTGTGTGTGTGTTTCATGCCAATCAAAACACAATTAGCTATAAAAATAGCATCTCGTGGGAGGACCGACGCTGTAAACATCCTCATGGTGCCTTCACTGACTAACAGTAAACGGGAAAAAATACTAATTTACTGTATTTCACCACTTTTTTTAACCAGATTTTTTTTAGAATAAAGCTTTGAATGTAAAACACTACGTCTGCCATAGTGACCGGCTTGTTTTCTGGCCGCCAAGTAATTATATTTTTCCAGTAATTGTGATTTTAAAAGTTAGAAATGTAGTGTTTTTTCCAAGTGTCCTCTGTGGGGGACATTAGGACTTACTTAGGGTTGGAGGATTAAATGATATCAATAAATATCATGATAGACACGTAATCGAAAGCAATAATAAAAGGGGTTTGATAAAGCCTTCGATCATTTTTTTTTTTTCTTTGTCGGAAGAAACCGGAAGTTGCAAAGCCAGGTTGGTTGCATGGACAAAGGCACTCGCTCTCTGGTAACCAAGCAACACAGGAAGTGGGAGTAACACACTTACAGCCAATCGGGTAACAGTATCAGTCTTGTTGACTGGCGGTTGGTTCTTTGCATGGAGTGAGAAGAGAAAGTAAAAATGAAGAAATGATGGATTAAACCGGAAGTCACCTGGTCAGTATGGCAGTTTTTTTTTTAAATTTTTCCCAAAAAGACCGTAGTCAAACCAATGTGGTCTGTAAATGATGCAAGGCGCTCGTCCCCACCAAGACCGGTAATACCACAACACCCTAGTGCGCTTACCCTTTAGAGCACAGCTGTAACTAAACACCAAACCTGCAGAAAAAAGTTATTCTCAGGTTTCTCTGTGTTTACACTTACACTTTTTTTTTACGTTTTTTACGTTTACGTTTACACTTCCTTAATTTTCCACTTTTATTTTAACACTTTTCAAGTGTTCAATGTGATTTTACAATTTTGTTTACATTGTTTGAGTGTTTTCCATTTCCATTTCCTTTCTGCCTTGATAGATAAGGGGTATACACTGCAAATGATTTGCCACTTGCCAAAGTTTTACATTTTATTTCTAAAAATGGCCCTAGTTTTAAGAGCTATTTACTTATTTTTAGTCATTGACTAATCCTAATTTTAGCATGAATAATTATATTTTTGTATTTTAGTGTAAACATGTTGAAATTGAGAAAATAACTATTCAAATAACATATTTTGGTTTTCCCCACATAGAAAATATTGTTTAAAGATTCTGCAACATCTGGAGCATGTTTAATTTAAAGGCCTACTGAAACCCACTACTACCGACCACGCAGTCTGATAGTTTATATATCAATGATGAAATCTTAACATTGCAACACATGCCAATACGGCCGGGTTAACTTATAAAATGCAATTTTAAATTTCCTGGGAAACTTCCGGCTGAAAACGTCTTGGTATGATGACGTTTGCGCGTGACGTCACGGGTTGAAGCAGACATTTTGGAATAGCACGGTGGCCAGCTTGGTGAATATTTTGCAATTTGTTCAATTAACAATGGAGACTGCAAAGAAGAAAGCTGTAGGTGGGATTGGTGTATTAGCGGCTGGCTACAGCAACACAACGAGGAGGACTTTGAGTTGGATAGTAGACGCGCTACCGTGAGTTCAGCTTTGGCTTCCAAACATTTGATCGCTTCCTCGCGTTCCTCATCCCCGAATCTTTCATCCTGGCTCAAATTAATGGGGTAATCGTCACTTTCTCGGTCCGAATCGCTCTCGCTGCTGGTGTAAACAATGTGCAAATGTGAGGAGCCTTTCAACCTGTGACGTCACGCTACTTCCGGTACAGGCAAGGCTTTTTTATCAGCGACCAAAAGTTGCAAATTTTATCGTCGATGTTCTCTACTAAATCCTTTCAGCAAAAATATGGCAATATCGCGAAATGATCAAGTATGATACACAGAATGGATCTGCTATCCCCGTTTAAATAAGAACATTTCATTTCAGTAGGCCTTTAAGAAGTGCAAGTTGAATGATGTTTTTTTTTTTTAATAACACACTTATTTCTATCCCAAAAGTCCTGCTGAATTCTAGAAATACAAACCTTAATTTAGGATGTCTTATCTGGTAAAATTATCTGTCAATGCAGCTAGTTAATTTCACTTGTTTTAGTAGTTTTTCCCTATTTCGTATATTTTGACAGCTATTTTTGCAGTTCATATTCAGATGAAGGTTAAATTTGAAATAAAAATGTATACATTTCATATATTTTTGTCCTGGCCCTTATTTTCGATAGGTCATCAAAAATATCAATAATTCTTGACATCTACCAATACATAAAAAACTTATATCATGCGACAGTTTTTAGCCATATCGCCCAGCCCTAGAATTACGAAGACTTGTTCGGTTGATGCAACTAATGCCGTTTGTGCACCCAGGAAGAAAAACTGCTTTTTGTAGTGTCATTGATATGACTGAAAAAGTGTGGCACAATTTTTTTTTTCTTAAAAAAGCCAAAACCAAAAAAAAGTTTAAGTAAATGTTATGATTTTTAAATGTTCTGTTTCAAGTGCAATGTTGATTTAACTCTAAAATTGGAATACAGTGGTTCCTCAGGATACGGACGCCCCAGATTACAAGGTTTTCAAGATGACAACTCTCTCTTGACTAATTGGTACGCTTGCAAACAAACATTTGTGTTACGATCCTCCCGACCCCAAGTTGGCGTAGCAAATCTCACAATGAACCCCGTAAGATCTGACAAAAACATCCCGTCTTACTTTGCGAGCATAAGCTTTTAGCTAGACATTGAGCTAACTTTGTTTTTTTCCAACCAGTGCCGAGAAGAAGTGGATGGTATTTGTTGAATTTAAAAAACAAAATCATTAAAAACATTACCAAGTGTGTCACTAGCTAACTTGGTGAATAAATGACATGCATTCAAGTAAAACGTTTAAAAATGTTCCTGGATGACATTTTGACAATAAAATAGCATTTGTGTAAAAAATTGGTTTTTTTCCTCAGCAAATTCTAATTATGCAAGCGAGTAATCACCTGTGATTACCGTATTTCCGGTATACAAGCCACACCCACAAAATTTTGGAAGGAAATATATTTTCCATATATTAGCAGCATAAGTCACAGAAATACAGGACTGTCTCAGAAAATTAGAATATTGTGATAAAGTCCTTTATTTTCTGTAATGCAACTAAAAACATGAAAATGTCATACATTCTGGATTCCTTACACATCAACTGAAATATTGCAAGCCTTTTATTATTTTAATATTGCTGATTATGGCATACAGCTTAAGAAAACTCAAAAATCCTATCTCAAAAAATGTGAATATTTCCTCAGACCAAGTTAAAAAAAAAAGATTTATAACAGCAAAACAAAATCAAACATTTGAAAATGTCCACTAATGCACTCAGTACTTGGTTGGGAATCCTTTTGCACGGATTACTGCATCAATGCGGCGTGGCATGGAGGCAATCAGCCTGTGGCATTGCTGAGGTGTTATGGATGCCCAGGATGCTTCAATGGCGGGCTTTAGCTCATTTGCATTTTTGGGTCTGGTGTCTTTCAGCTTCTTCTTCACAATACCCCACAAATTCTCTATGGGGTTCAGGTCAGGGGAGTTGCAGGCCAATCGAGGACAGTAATGCCATGGTCAGTACACCAGTTACCGGTGGTTTTGGCACTGTGGGCAGGGGCCAGATCATGCTGGAAAATGAAATCATCATCTCTATAGAGCTTTTCAACAGATGGAAGCATGTGGTGCTCTAAAATCTCTTGGTACACAGCTGCATTGACTCTGGACTTGATGAAACACAGTGGACCAACACCAGCTGCTGACATGGCTCCCCAAACCATTGCTGACTGGGGGAACTTCACACTGGATTTCAAGCAACTTGTATTTTGCTCCTCTCCAGCCTTCCTCCAGACTCTAGCGCCTTGACTTCCAAATGAAACACAAAACTTGCTTTCGTCTGAAAACAGGACTCCGGACAACTCTGCAACTGTCCAGTGCTTCTTTTCCATAGCCCAAGTCAGACGCTTCTTCCGTTGTCTTGAGTTCAGGAGTGGCTTGACCATGGGAATACGGCTATTGTAGGCCATTTCCCGGACACGTCTGTGAACAGTGGCTTTTGATACCTGGACTCGAGCTTCAGTCCACTGTCTTTGAAGCTCCCCCAAATTCTGGAAGCGGCTCTTCTTCACAATGCTGTTAAGGCAGCGGTCCTCTCTCTTGGTTGTGCAGCGTTTCCTGCCACATTTCCTCCTTCCAACAGACTTTTTGTGAATGTGCTTTGAAACTGCACTCTGTGAACAGCCTGCTCTTTTAGACATTTCTTTTTGTGTCTTACCCTCCTGATGGAGGGTGTCAATGATGGTCCTCTGGACAGCAGTCAGGTCAGCAGTCTTCCCCATACTTGTGATTTAGTTTACTGAACCAAGCTGAGTGTTTTTAAAGGCTCAGGGAAACCCTTGCAGGTGTTTCGAGTTAATTAGACGATTCAAGTGATTAGTTAAATAGCCTGCTAGTATACTTTTTCCTGGTATTCTAATATTTTGAGATAGGATATTTGAGTTTTCTTAAAGGCCTACTGAAATGAATTTTTTTTATTTAAACGGGGATAGCAGATCCATTCTATGTGTCATACTTGATCATTTCGCGATATTGCCATATTTTTGCTGAAAGGATTTAGTAGAGAACATCGACGATAAAGTTCGCAACTTTTGGTCGCTGATAAAAAAAAGCCTTGCCTGTACCGGAAGTAGCGTGACGTCACAGGTTGAAAGGCTCCTCACATTTCCCCATTGTTTACACCAGCAGCGACAGCGATTCGGACCGAGAAAGCGACAATTACCCCATTAATTTGAGCCAGGATGAAAGATTCGTAGATGAGGAACGCAAGAGTGAAGGACTAGAGTGCAGTGCAGGACGCATCTTTTTTTCGCTTTGACCGTAACTTAGGTACAAGCTGGCTCATTGGATTCCACGCTCTCTCCTTTTTCTATTGTGGATCACGGATTTGTATTTTAAACCACCTCGAAAACTATATCCTCTTGAAAATGAGAGTCGAGAACGCGAAATGGACATTCACAGTGACTTTTATCTCCCCGACAATACATCGGCGAAGCATTTTAGCTACTGAGCTAACGTGATAGCATCGGGCTTAACTGCAGATAGAAACAAAAGAAATAAACCCCTGACTGGAAGGATAGACAGAAAATCAACAATACTATTAAACTATGGACATGTAACTACACGGTTAATGCTTTCCAGCCTGGCGGAGCTTAACAATGCTGTTGCTAACGACGCCATTGAAGCTAACTTAGCAACGGGACCTCACAGAGCTATGCTAAAAACATTAGCTATCCACCTACGCCAGCCAGCCCTCATCTGCTCATCAACACCCGTGCTCACCTGCGTTCCAGCGATCGACGGCGCGACGAAGGACTTCACCCGATCATCCGTGCAGTCGGCGGCTAGCGTCGGATAGCGCGTCTGCTATCCAAGTCAAAGTCCTCCTGGTTGTGTTGCTGCAGCCAGCCGCTAATACACCGATCCCACCTACAACTTTCTTCTTTGCAGTCTTCATTGTTCATTAAACCAATTGCAAAAGATTCACCAACACAGATGTCCAGAATATTGTGGAATTTTGAGATGAAAACAGCTTTTTGTATTGGATACAATGGTGTACCAATACTTCCGGTTCAACGATTGACGTCACGCACATACGTCATCATACATAGACGTTTTCAACCGGAAGTTTAGCGGGAAATTTAAAATTGCACTTTATAAGTTAACCCGGCCGTATTGGCATGTTTTGCAATGTTAAGATTTCATCATTGATATATAAACTATCAGACTGCGTGGTCGGTAGTAGTGGGTTTCAGTAGGCCTTTAAGCTGTATGCCATAATCAGCAATATTAAAACGACAAAAGGCGTGCAATATTTCAGTTGATGTGTAATGAATCCAGAATGTATGACATTTTCATGTTTTTAGTTGCATTACAGAAAATAAAGGACTTTATCACAATATTCTAATTTTCTGAGACAGTACCTGTATACGTTGTGAAATGAGCTATTTACAGAGAAATAATTTGTAAATATTTATTTACATTCCTTAATTGTTTACAAACAGCAGTAAAACGGCAGATCAAACAAAACAGAACCCACTCGCTGCGGAAGCTAGCTCTACAATCAGCTAAACAGACTCAATAACTCCACTGATTACGATAGCATGTACAAATATGCATGAAAACACTCCTACAGACATCACACATTGGGCAGTTTAGTAAGCATGAATAGTTTTAGTTCAATTGTAAAACTTACAAACGTTACTTGGAGTGATGAATGAAGAATCCTTTCGAGCAGAAACTATATAGACAGTGTTATGGTATGCCAGCTGCACGGCGGCAGAGAGAAACGCACTTCAGAGGGTCATAAAAACTGCCATGAAGATCACTGGCTGCTCCAGTGCCAGGTGCCTCAAAAAGGCCCAAAACATCATAAGGGACCCATCTCACCCAGGACATAAACTTTTAGAACTGCTACCGTCGGGCAGGAGATACAGGACAATAAAATGCCGGACAAACAGATTTAAGAACACTTTTTACCCGAGAGCAATAGTGTCGCTGAACACAAGACAAGAATGACTGTGCATGTGAGCTGTGTGCTTGGTATTTTTATATATTTTATGTATTTTTATCTATTTATCAAAGTTTTTATGTGTTATTATGAATTTGCATTAAATTAGTTTTGCTTACAATTTCGTTGTACAATGTACAATGACAATAAAGATATATTCTATTCTATTCTATTCTATTTCGACAGTTTTATTTCCGGTTCATGGCATTAAAACAGGAAGTACATTTTCAACCTGTTACACCTGCAGTGAACAAACTCGTCGAAAAAATCACAAACCCTTTCGGTGTCTCTGCTTGTGTTTAATGAAAACTATTGAACACAAAATATTATGGCTGTTGGCGAAGAAAAATCCTTGAATTAGTTGCAGGGTTTAAAGCTT